>NW_006399803.1:5763947-5798361 GCF_000299155.1 Elephantulus edwardii
CCCATTATTATTAATGCATCTTGGTTTCATGTTCAGTCGATTTCTAAGTGCAAAATTTGGTAGAGATCTTCTATTGCCTCCTCTTTGGTTCTGGTTGTTGGTGCATATGTTTGAATGATAGTGGTATTCACTGGACTTCTTTATATGCATATGGATATTATCATGTCACTCACAACATTGCATTTCAAGATGGATCTAACAATGACTTTTTTAACTATGAAAACAACCCATTTTTCTTCACCTTTTCATCTACAGCATAGTAGTAGATCATATGTATGATCATCTGATTCAAAACGTGTCATGCCAGTCCATTTCATTTCACCAGTACCTCGTATGTCAATATATATAATTTCCCATTCTCCTCAAGGTTAGCCACAATTTGTTGTGAGTCACACAGACAGATGTCTTTGCATAGTTAATTAAACACAGATAGACACTCCTCTAGTACTTTCTGATCTGGGCCAAGATATATCTATGGTGTCCTCTCCTAAATCTGGCTTGTGTTTCTAGTAGTTCACTGTAGAAGTAATATTCCAGGCATTTTTGGATGATCTTCAGATGATTTTACTTTTGTGTGAGATTAGTGATACTGTTCAATAATTTCCACATTCTGTTGGATCACCTTTTTTTGGAATGGGAATAAGTATATATCTCTCCCAGTCATTTGGCCATGTGGTTATCCTCCAGATTTCTTGATGTAACCCGGTAAATATGTCCAGGACTGCATCTGTTTGTTGAAATATATAAGTTGGTATTCCATCAATTTCAGGGGCCTGGAATTTTGCCAATTCCTTCAGAACAGCTTGAACTTTTCCTTTTATCACCATTGGCCCCTCATTCTATGTTGTTTAACGAAATTATTCTGTGCAAGCCAATTCTTTTTTTCATAGTGATTCTGTATATTTCTTCAACCTTCTTTTAATGCTTCTTGGATCATCCAGTGTTCTGCCCAACTTGAGGCTTGAACTTGTTCTTTCATTCCTTCAGCCTAAGAAATAACAAGTGACTTTAGGTTTTCCAACTCCAGCTCTTTGTATACTTCATTATAAAATTTTGCTTTGTCTTCTTGTACTGCCCTTTGAAAGTTTATGTTCAGCACCTTAACAGTGAGATTTGGTTAGTATAGGGCAGGCTTCAAAGCTATTGTGCATAGGGTCGCTATGAAGTGAGAGAGACCAAGCTCTGGTGGCCTAGTGGCAAATAGCCGTGGTGCTGCAATCCTGAAGGTGGTTCAAGGCCTGAAGGCATTTCAAGGCTACCAACTTCTCCATGGAAGAAGGATCAGCAATCCCCTTCTGTGTAATTAACTGCCCCTGAAAACCAACTGGAGAGTCAGCTATGGTCCAAACTGACTCTATGGTACACAACAACAACTGTGTGTGTGTGTGTGTGTGTGTGTGTGTGTGTGTGTGTGTGTGTTTAATAGAACTAATAAAAGTTGTTGATGGATTATATTTAAGGTTTAAAAAGGTTGAATCCTATTTTTTTTAGTAACTTAGTAGAGATATAATTTTGTCAAAAAAGAAAAATACCTATAGGAAAAAGAGAGAAAGACCCTCAATGAAGTGAATTGACAAGCACAGTGACTGCAATAATGGGCTTTAAGCATGGCAGAGATCGTAGGGATGGCTCAGGCTAGGGAAAGGTTCAGATCTGTTCATAGAGTACCTATGGTCATGGTAAACTCGATAAGACCTAACAACAACATCTATTTTAAATATATACCTTAGATATTTAAAATATTCTTTATGGTCTTAAAAGTTGTAAGCAGGAGTTGAATAATCCAATTTGGAGCTCAGAAGAGAGGATGATGCTGGAGATACAAATTTAGGAATCATAGACTATGGCTCAATATCAGTAGTCAAAACTGGGCCAGGGGCAGACTGTGTGTCAAATCATCAGTTACTCATATGCAAGTTCAACTGAGGCTGAAGGAAATGAAAATAAGTTCACAGGAGCCAAGATATGATCTTGAAACAATTCTATTGGAATTTCATGGTCGTTTTAAGAATAGGTTTGAGGCATTGAACACCAAAGATGGAAGACCAGATGAGTTTTGGTATGATATCAAGGCTACTGTCCATGAAGAAAGCAAAAAGGCATTACAAAAACAGAGAAGAAAGGAAAAAATAGAAATGGATGTCAGAAGAGACTTTACAGATTGCACTGGAACATAAAGAAGCCAAATCTAAAGGAAAACATGCCGAAGTGAAAGAATTGAACAAGTTATTTCAAAGGGCAGCTCGAGGACAAAGCAAAGTATTATAATGAAATGTGCAGAGAGCAGGAATTGGAGAATAAAAAGGGGGAAACTCATTTTGCATTTCTCAAGCTGAAAGGACTGAAAAAGAAATTTAAGTATCGTGTCACAATGTGGAAAGATGCTATGGGTAATATATTGAATGACCTAGAAAACATTAAAAGAAGATGGAGAGAATACAGAGTTGTTACTGTACCAGAAAGAATTGATACTCAATTTCAGAAACAACCATGTGAACAGAAGCTAATGGTAGTGAAAGAGGAAGTGAAAGCTGAATTGAAAACATTGGCAAAAAATAAAGCCCCGGGATCAATGGGATACCAACTGACCTGTTGCAATTAACAGATGCAGCCTTGAATGCAGTGACCAGTCTATGCTAAGAAATTTGGAGGATGGCTGTCTGGGCAATGGATTGGAAGAAGTACTTTTTGTTTCTGTTCCCAAGAAGGGTAATCCAACAGAATGGGGTAATTATCAAAGAATATCATTTATATCACATGTAAGCAAAATACTGCTGAAGACCATTCAAAAATGGGTGGAACAATACATAGATAGGGAATTGCAGAAAGTTCAAGTGGGATTTAGAAGAGGCCATGGCACCAGGGATATCATTGCTGATGTCAAATGGATCTTGGCTCAAAGTAAGGAACACCAGAACGATATCTATTTATGCTTTTTTGACTACGCAAAAGCGTTTGACTGTGTGGATCATGATGAGTTGTGGCTGACATTGAGAAGACTGGAAATCCCAGAGCACTTGTTTGTGCTCATGAGGAACCTATACCTGGATCAAGAGACTGCTGTGCAAACAGAGCAGAGCAGCACTGTATGGTTTGGAATTGGGAAGGGAGAGTGTCAGGGCTGTCTTCTATCTCCATACCCGTTCAATCTATACGCTGAGCAAATTATCCGAGAGGCTGGACCCTATGAAGAGGTATGTAGCATCAAGGTTGGAGGGAGATTCATCAATAACCTGTGTTATGATACAATCTTGTGATGGTACAACCTTGCTTGTTGAAAATGAAGTGGACTTGAAGCACTTGTTCCAGAAGATCTAGGAATGCAACCTTCAGTATGGATTGTATCTAAATATCAAGAAAACAAAGATTCTTACCGCCAGACCAATAGGCAGTGTCCTAATCGATGGAGAAGAGATTGAAATTGTCAACAGCTTCATTTTGCTTGGGTCCACAGTTAACACCCTTGGTACAAGCAGTCAGGAAATAAGGAGATGCATTGCACTGGGAAAATCTGAAGCCAGGGACCTTCGAATTTATTGAAAAGTAGCAGTGCCAGTTTGAGTACTAAGGTGTGTCTGATTCAGGTCATAGTCTTTCCAATTACTAGCTATGCATCTGAGACCTGGACAATGAATAAGGATGGCAGAGAAAGAATTGATGCCTTTGATCTGTGGTTTAGAGAAGAACACTGAACATCCTATGGATGGCCAAGAAAGCGAATGTATAAGTTTTAAAGAAAGTGCAGCCAGAGTACTTTTTGAAGACAAGAATGATGAGGCTTCACCTCACACACTTCGGACATATTGCTAGGAGGTGCTATTCCTTGGAAAAGGACGTGATGTGTTAGGAAGGGTGGAGGGTCAGTGAAGGAGAGGAAGACCCACAACCAGGTGGAGTGACACAGTGACTGCTGCAATGGGCTCTTTTGTGTCAGGAAGTGTGAGGATGGTACAGGACAGGATTAGGTTCAGATCTTTTGTTCATAGGGTCACTATGAGTAATACTCAACTCAATGGCACCTAACAACAAGCAACAAGACTATAGCTAGTAGTTGAAGTATTATCATTAATCTAGATGAGGTAAAGAAAAATAAGAGGAAAATTACCAGTGTGACATAGTAGGGACTCTACCACTATAAATTGTATCAGAAAGGAGGTACTAGCAATCAAGCAAAAAAAGAATCTATATACTCTGAATGAGCAAATCCTATATATACTGAAATTTTCCACACCATTAAATGGCTCATTGCCATTGAAATATTTATTTTTATTTTTATTTTTTATTATTTGTGTGCATGTACCATCAAATCAGATCTGACTGGTCCAGGAGTAGATTGTCCTCCTTTTCCAGCAGAGCATCTGGTGGATTTGAACCGCCCACCTCAGGGACTGCAGTGCAACTTCTTGCCACCATTGAAATTTAAAAGATTTTTAAAGACTTTAAAAATATGTGACTAAATTAGCAAGCATTATTGTACAAGTAAAGACATAGAAAAACAGACAAGATAAACTAATGTGGGCACATGAGAGAGACTATATCCATGATCACACATAGGTTTGGCAGGTGATAGCTTATCATTAATATTTTTCTCCATCTATTGTAATGTCACCTCTTGTCCTAGTGGTGAGGATTTCTACTCTATTGATATTGAGATTTAATCCATATTAAAGCCTGTAGTCTTTGATCTTGTGTAGCAAGTATTTCAAGTCCTTCTAACAGTAAGCAAGGTTGTGGTATCCACATAACTCTGGCTGTTGACGAGTCTTCATCCAATCCTGATGCCTCATTATTCTTCATATATATCATTCTCCAGCTTTTCAAATTATTTGCTAACCATACAGACTGAATAGGTGTAGAGAAAGGATACAACGCTGATGCACACCTTCCCTGATTTTAAAGCATGCAATGTTCCCTTATTCTGTTTAGATTACTGCTTCTTGCTCTCTCTCTCTCTCTCTCTCTCTCTCTCTCTCTCTCTCTCTCTCTCCATATATATATATGTTTCCTATGAGAAAAAGATTCTCACCACTGGGCAGATTTACAGCATTATGACAGATAGTGAAGAGACTGAGATTGTTAACAGCTTTCATTTTTAATCAACAGCCTTGGTATCAGCAGCCAGGAAATCAAAAGATGAATTTCACTGGGAAGGACTGCTGTCAGGAACCTCTCAAGAATACTGAAGACAGTGATGTCAGTCTGAAGACTAAGGTGTGCTTGATACATACCATAGTCTTTGTAATTATTTGCTATGCATCAGAAATCTGGGCAACTATGAATGATAGAAGGAGAATTGATGCCTTTAAGCTGTGTTGCTGGATAAGACTACTGAATATGCCATAGACTGCCAGGAGAACAAACAAGTTCATCCTAGAGAGGGTGAAGCTAGGCTGTTCATTGGAGGCAAGGATTATGAGGATTGTCTGACATACTTTGGGCATGTTTCAAGGAGGGACCAATCCTTGGAGTGGGACATCATTCTTGGAAGGGTGGAGGGACTGTGCAAGAGAGGAAGACCCTCAATTAGATGGTTTAATTCAGTGACTGGGCTAATATGGCTAGGTATGTCAGAGACAATAAGGTTGGCACAGGGTAGAGCAGGTTTCAGGACTATTAGTTGCTATGAGTCCCAAGTGATTTGAAGGCACATAAAAGCAACAGCATAAGAAAAGTGTTCTTTGATTCCCATTCTTCAAAATACTATCCATAATTTTTTATAATCCACACAGTCAAATGCATTTGAATAATCAATAAAACCCGAATAAACATCTCCAAGGATTCTTTGTTTTCAGCCAAGATTTCAAGGGATATTAGCAATGCTAATCTTTTGTGCCACAACCTCTTTTGAATTCAACTAGAATTTCTAGAAGTTCTTTGAAAATTTACTGTTCCAGCCATTTAAAAAAATAATCTTCAGCAAGATTTTGCTTGCCTGTGATATTAGTGATTATGTTGTTGTTGTTGTTGTTGTTATGTGATGTCAAGTCACCTGTGACTCATAGTGACCCTCTACAGCCCAAAACCCTGCTCTGTCTGGTGCCAATCTTATTGTCTCTGACACACCTACCCCCATTACCCCAGTCACTGAATCAATCCTCTCATGGGGTGTCTTCCTCTCTTGTGCTGCCCTCCACCCTCGCAAGCATTACGTCCCACTCCAAAGGATTGGTCCTTCCTTGCAACATGCCCAAAGACATGATATTAATGATAACTATTCCATAATTTTCAAATTATGCTAGATCATCTTTTTTTGGAATGGTATCAGTTATGGAACTCTTAAAG
Source organism: Elephantulus edwardii (assembly GCF_000299155.1). Lineage (NCBI taxonomy): Eukaryota > Metazoa > Chordata > Mammalia > Macroscelidea > Macroscelididae > Elephantulus > Elephantulus edwardii. The sequence goes on from NW_006399803.1 coordinate 5,770,230, forward strand.
TCAGTTTTCCAGGTAGCTTATCTTCCAAACTTGTTAGATACCAGCAAGGCACCTCATCATGGACAAATTTCAGTGGCGCTTCCAATCTAAGACAGACTAAGAACCAGTACTGGCCCTCCATTTCTGAAATAGCAGACTTTTAAAACCTTGTGCATAATAGAAGGACATTGTTTAATAAGTGCTGACTGATGAGCCCCTCAGGGTGGAAGGTGATCAAAATATGAGGATAAATAGTTGCAAGCATCTATTAATAATTGGAACATAAAATGTATGTAGTATGAATCTAGGAAAATTGTACTTTGTCAAAAATAAAATTAAATTGATAAAGATGGGCATCCTAGACATTAGAGAGTCATGATGAATTGGTATTGACCATTTTTAATCAAACAATCATATGATCTATTTTGCTTGGAATCACAAATTGAAGAGGTGTTGCATGCATAGACAAAAAAAAAAATCATTTCCTCATTTGATAGCTTTGATTTCCTCCTAGAATATCAGTTGACCATAGATAGCTGAGTCTAGTTCTGTGTTCTCAATTCTGTTCCATTGGTCTATGCACCTGTCACTGTACCAGTATCATGCTGTTTTGGTTACCACTGCTGTGTGGTAGGTTTTGAGGTCAGGGAGTGCTATACCTCCAACTCATTTTTTACAAATGGTGCTGGAAAAACTGGACTTCCACCTGCAGAAAGCTGAAACAGAATTCACATCTCACACCATACACAAAAATCAACTCAAGGTGGATCAGAGACCTATGAGTAAAGCCCAAAACCATATCATTCACAAGAGACAAACTGGGATCAAGCTTAGAAACACTAGTCCAAGGTATAAAGATACCACCAAATGCAACCAGAAATGCACAGTCTAAAGAGGATAAAATTGATGCATGGGACCTTCCAAAGATTAAATCCCTGTGCACATCAAAACCTTTTTCCAACAGGATGAAAAGAAAACCTACAGACTGGGAACAAATATTTGGTAATACCATCTCATACAAGAGTCTTATAACAAAAGTTTACAGAATATTCCTGGGCCTCCACATGAAAAAGACTGATAACCCAATTACAAAATGCGCAAAAGATATGGAAATAATTTTCACAGAGGAAGATATTCGAATGACAAAAAAAAAAAAAAACCATACATGAAAAAAATATTCCAAATCGCTGGCAATAAGAGAGATGTAAATCAAACCCACAATGAGGTACCATTGAATTTGTGTTATCTTAAAAAAACAAAACAAAAACAAAAACAGGAATGGCAGCTGTACACATCAACCACACCTGATGTCTTACACAAGAATCAGATTGACTGACTATGTGCAAAGAGTTGATAGAAAGCTCAGTAACAGGAGTCGAAACGGGACAGGGGACTGATTGTAGGACAGACCATCAGTTACTCATGGATAATTACAAATTGAAGCTGAAAAAAAGTTAAAACAAACCCACAAGAACCAAAACATGACTTTGAGCCTACCCCAGGTGAATTTAAAACCCTCTCAAGAATAAATTTAATGCATTAAACACTAATGACCAGTCTAGACAAGTTGTCGTCGGCTGACTCCAAGGACATCATCCATGAACAAAGTATCATAAAGGCAAGACAGAAAATACCAAAATGTGTATCATAAGAGACTCTAAAACTAGTGCTAGAACATTAAGAAACCAAAATAATAGGAATAAAAGCTGACATAAAAGAGATGAACATGAGTTTTTCTTTTGCTTTTCAAGGAGAGGAGCAAATGTGGGGGGGGAGAGGGGAGGGGTTTTGCGGGGAGAAGGGTGCAACAATGAATGAATGTAATCCCAAAATCTCTGTAGATGCTCATTGAAATGAAAAATAAACAGCCTAAATTTAAAAAAAGAGAGATGAACATGAAAAACAACATATACAAACTTTGTAAGTAAACCAGAATAAAAAAATTTATTTATGAAAAGAGATCAACAGAGTATTTCAGCACAAGAAGATAAAGCAATGTGTTATAACAAAATATCCAAAAGAACTGTGGTTGGAAAATATTTCTTAAACGAAAAGAATAAATTTAAGCCTTGAGTTGCGATACTTAAGAATTATAACAGCAAAATTTTGAATGATGTAGTAAGCATCAAAAGGAGACAGAGGGGTGGCAGAGAGAAAAGTGCAACAATGAATGAATGGAAATCCAAAGTCTCTGTAAATGTTCATTGAAACAAAAAAAAATGTATATACTTATAATAAAGAAAAGTAATTTGAAAAAAAAGAAAAGATGGAAAGATTGGTCAATAATGATCCATTTCAGGAAGTAGTATATGATCAAGAAACACTAGTACAGGAAGAACTATCATGAGGGATAAGTGGCCGGCTCAGGAGAACCCCAGGCTTGGTGATTTAAGAAAGCCTGGAGGTGAACCCCAAAGGAAGCCTCCACGCTCTGAAGAGAAGTCCAGCCACTCTTGTCTAGCAGTCATCTCTCAGTAAGCATGGCAGGACCGGAGCTACTGCTGGACTCCGCCTCTGGGTGGTCCTGCGTGTCGTTATTATTACCTTTTTCACAGGCATGATTTGTCACTACATGTACATTCTGCTGCAGAGCGACAAGAAACTTAAACAGGAGCGTCAGACAGTCAAGCCCTAGTTCGAAGCAGAGTACTCAGGGGAAACGGAACATTCCCAGTCTTCTTGGCATGAAAATACTACTCAAACAACCGAGAAGATGAATTTTTCATAAAAAAATAAAATGAAAAGGAAGGTGGTGACTGACCCCACTGTGCCCACAGACTTGATGAAAGGGAATGTAACTGATGTCCTCCCTTTGATTCTAAGACATGTTCAGTCTTTGTCACAACCAAGGTCCCATTTCCACTGACTCTCTGTTTTAAACCTATGCTCCAGCAAGGAATTGAACTGCATCCTGGTACTTTTTGTAATATGTGTAAGCTGCAGAGCACTTAATCTCTGATTCTGTGCCAAGATAATGCTGCTGTAGCGTATGATGCAGGAGCAGATGACTGGAGCAGCCCTGGCCACGCTTACAGACACCAACAAGGCTTTTAAGACGGAGTGGGAAGCTTTGGAGCTGACAGATCACCAGTGGGCACTTGAAGATGTTGAAGAAGAGCTCATGGCCAAAGACCATTTTGAAGGCCTATTCAAGAAAGAGTTACAGACCTCTATATTGTGAAGAGCAAGCAGGAATTTGCTGTGTCAGGAACTTAACCTTGTAACTTTCATTTGAGCTGGATGGAGCCTTGGCATAAAAAACAGGGTACATGAGCTGATGGGTGTGCAGCAGGGATCCTTCTTGTCTGAGCCAAGTTCCCCTTTTTGCTGAAAAGTAGAGGAAATGAAGAGCAGGTGCTGGATGCTTATAGGGAGAGCACTGTTTGTAAAACGTTTTCAAATTTATTCTGGGGACTATAGAAATAAAAGTCTGGAAAAGGGGGAAAACTCAAGCCAGTAATAATACAACATTTTTAAAAAAGGAAAGAAAAAACCATTACATTTTAATGCAGTATTTAATAAAAAAATATGTTTTCTTCCTTTTCAAAAAATCCAAACACTTATTAAAAAGTCAGTCTTTGAAAAAAACATTATGTATTGGAAATAATTCTATATAGTCAGTCTGTCTTCTAGCCACAGTAAACTCCTGTTTTCCTGGGATTCAAATGCCCTGCATTTTCACTTTTAATTTTTATCTCGATATTTTTATAACCTTCTTTACAAAAGTAATGCCATTTTATTACCAAAAACTTAGAAACTATGAAAGAGCAAAGTGCATTTCTCTGAACTGTTCATTTTGAGCCTACAGAATGACATAGAGAAAACATGTCAAAATTTATTCAAATAAACTTTTCAGCATGAAGACGCCTGGCCAGGACATACTTAGCAAACCTTCTGTATCTCTTACTGCATTCCAAGAAAATCTGGGGGCCCTTAGACACAGCCAGCTTCATAAGTGCCTTTGGCATCATCACAGAAAGGGCAGGTAGCATGAGGTCTTCATAAAGAGTATGGAATACATCACATCAGTGGTTCTGTACCACCCAGTTATGGCTACCCACTTAAACCAAAGACTTCATTTCCCAATTTTGGATAGGAGGATCTACATATCATTGTGAAAATGAAGAGGGGGCAGTCATTGGCAGGCAGGTAATGTTTGCTTAGGAATGATTCTGTCTAGTTTAATTGTCCCAGGATGTGTCAGGGTGTCATGCTTGTACCAAAAAAATGTTGAGTGTAATTTGCATGCTGAGCTCTGTAATCAAGAACAAGTGACTTTTGACTCTACTACTTAAAGCATTCTTTCTTCTCTATTTAGTCAGAATGAAATTTCCAATTTTTCTTCACCATAGTATCCTCCTCATACACCTAAAGACTTTCTCCTTGAAGAAGATTTTGTCAGTTAAATGATGAAAACATTCCAGTTTCTCAAGCCAAAACCCTTGGAGTCGTCTTGGCTCTATTTCTCATACTCTGAATCCAAATAGTAAGCAAATCCCCTTGGCTCTACTATTAGTTTGATATTTCAGGGACTTCCCTAAAATGGACAAACCTCTCAGGCATTATTCAATTTTTTTATAATGTAATCATACAATACCATCCCAGTGCTGAAAATCTTGTAAGACAAGATAAATGGGTCTTAAACAGCTACTAGACAAGAAAAAGTTGGGAAAAAAAATCAATAAATGAATAGCAAATAGTCTAGCAAAAGAAACTTGAAGGTAGGGAGAAGATTATGTGACAATTTCTTCTATGCTTCTAAAATATCATCTCAATTATGGGAATATAGGCACGGAATTTCTCTGCTCAAATAAGAAATATCCAGTGTACATAAGCAAGATTTACATAAACTTCTATTTCTTAAAGAGGCAAGGAAGCATGGTATATATAAACAAGTAACGTCTAGTCTTTGATCTGTCACTTAGTGTGACAGAATATATCTGTATTTTGTCATCTATAGTGAGGAAAATGGATTTAGTGTAATCAGGGACAGCTCTTTGCCTCAAAGAAACCATTGCTCCATGAGGTAGAGTTCAGAATAAAGAAGGTAATGAAAGCTGGAAACCTGTAACCATTCATCCAGAAAAGTTCATAGATACTTTAATTTGTAAGACAGCAGTTTGAAGCTTGGAAGAACTCTAGAAGTCCTAATCCACAACATAAACAGTCTTCCAAGTATCCTGAAAAATCTACAACCAGGAGAAGATAAAATAGATGAATGGGACCTTCTAAGAATCAAATCCCCATACACATCCAAAAACTTCTCCAACAGGGTAAAAAGGGAAGCCACAGACTGGGAAAAAAGTATTTGGCAATGACATGTCAGATAAGGAACTTAGGTCTAGAATCTGTAAAATACTTGAGCACCACAATAAGATAAATGTAAACAATCCAATTGAAAAATGGGCACAGGATATGAACAGACACTTCACCAAAGAAGATGTTCAGATGTCTAACAAGCACTAAGAGAGATGCAAATCAAAACAACTATGCGATATCATCTCACCCCAGTAAGAATAGCAAAATTTAACAGATCAGCAAGCAACAAATGCTAGTGAGGTTGTGGAGAAACTGGAACCCTTATTCACTGTTGGTGGAAGTGTAAAATGGTGCAACCACTGTGGAAAGCGGTATGGCACTTTCTCAAAAAGTTGCAAATAGAAATAGCATTTGACCTAGCAATTCCACTACTGGGAATATACCCCAAAGAGACCATAACTGCCACCCAATCAGATATATGCATACCCATGTTTATCGCGGCTTTGTTCATGATAGCAAGGAGTTGGAAACAACCTAAGTGCCCATCACCAAACAAATGGATAGAGAAGCTGTGGTATATTCACACGATGGGATTATGCTGCATTGAAAAACAAGGAACTCATGCAATATTATTCAAAATGGGTGAACGTGGAGGACATTATGCTGAGTGAAATATCTTAGTCACACTGGGACAAATAATGCATAGTGCCACTGTTATCAAACAGGACTGACATCAGGGTTGGGGGGGATACTGAGAAAAAAGAGATAAATTATGTACACTGCATTGAAACAGATGAGGGAGAAAACTGTTTAAAAGGGATATGTGATTAGTTATTAGTGTCATGACATGAGTCCAGAATGAAGGCTGCATAGTGGAGTGGACATGGGGGGAGGGATTGTAAAACAATGAAAGAATTTTTCTTTCAAGATAAGAATGTACTGGTGGGAAGGGTGAGCAGGGAGAAAGTGCAAAAATGAATGAATGGAAATCCAAAGTCTCTGTAAATGTTCATTAAAATTAACAATAATTTAAAAAAAAATAAAACAAAATATTTTTTAAAACCAGGAGTTTGATTGAAAATACATTGTTTTGTTGTATATGCTGGGGTAGAATATTTCTATGTTTTATATCTATTGAATCTGGACTATGAAAATTAGCTAGTTTGACATCTGATACAAAATATGAACATTGACATTTTCATATTTTAATCCCCTGCCATTTCTATGGCCTATCATCTTTGGAGGTTATTGGTTGTTGAGGTTGTTTTTTTGTTTGTTTATTTGTTTGTTTGTTTTGGCAAAACACTTACAGACTCCCCAAATTTAAAGATTCACAATTGTGAGAGTAATTTCACATTTTAAATCATATCTCTTAATAAAAAAATCAAAATACAAGAAATGCAATGTTGTTGTTGTTGTTGTGATGTACCGTCAAGTCACCTGTGACTCATAAGGACCCTATAGGTACAACAGCCCTAAACCCTGTTCTATACTATGCCAATCTTATTGTCTCTGACACATCTACTCTCATAACCCCAGTCACTGAATCAATCCATCTTATCGAGGGTCTTCCTCTCCTGTGCTGTCCCTCCACCTTCCCAGGCATGAAGTCCTTCTCCAAGAACTGATCGTCTTTGCAACATGTCCAAAGTATTTCAGACAAAGCTTCAGAATACTTGCCTCCAAGGAGCACCCTGTTTTAACCCTCTCCAAAATGAACCTGTTTGTTCACCTAGCAATACATAGGATATTCAATAGTCTTCTCCAGCACCAAATCTCAAAGGCATCAACTCTCCTTCTGTCATCCCTAGTCATTGTTCAGCTCTCTGATGCATAGCAAGTGATTACAAAGACCATGGCCTGGATCAGGCACACCTTAGTCTCCAGAGTGACATCATTGCTCTGCAGTACTCTGGAGAGGTCTCTGACAGCAGAATTTTGCAACACAATATGTCTTTTAACTTCCTGTCTGTTAGTGCCAAGAGTGTTGATTGTGGAACCAAGCAAAATAAAGCTGTTAACAATCTCAATCTCTTCATCTATCATGGTGCTGCCAATCGGCCCAGTAGTGAGAATCTTTGTTTTCTTGATATTGAGTTTCAATCCATATTGAAGGCTGCAGTCCTTGACCTTCTGCAGCAAGTGCTTCAGGTCCTTCTCAGTTTCAGCAAGCAGGGTTGTGTTATCTACATAACACAGATTGTTGATGAGTCTTCCTCCAATCCTCATGCCACATTTCTCCTCATAGAGCCCAGCCTCCCAGGTAATCTGTTCCACATATAGATTGAAAAGGTATGGAGATAGGACACATCCTGGCATACATTCTACCCAATTTTGAACTATGCAGTGCTCCCTTGCTCTGTTCTGACGACTGCCTCCTGGTTCAAGGATAGGTTTCACATAAGCACAATCAGGTGTTCTGGGATTCCTATTCTTCTCAGAATCAGCCACAGTTTGTTGTGATCCACACTGTCAAACGCTTTTACTTAGTCAATGAAACATGGGTAGACATTCCTCTGGGACTCCCTGTTGTCAGCCAAGATTCATCTAACATTAGTTAAAATATCCCTAGTATGATAGCCTCTTCTAAACCCAGCCTGCAATTCAGGCAGTTCTCTGTTTATGTGCTGTTCCAGTTGTTTTTGTATAATCTTCAGCCGAATTTTGCCTGCATGTGATATTAGTGATATTGTTAGATAATTTCCACATTCTGTGGGATCACCTGTCTTTGGAATGGGAACCAATATAGATCTCTTCTAGTCAATTAGTCTGGTGGTTGTCCTCCAGATTTCTTGGCACTACTTGGTGAACACATCCAGGGCAGCATCTGTTTGTTGAAATATATCAATTGGTATACCATCAATTCCTGGGGCCTTGTGTTTTGCCAATTCTTTCAAAACAGCTTGAACTTCCTCCTTCATCACCACAGGCTCTTGCTCATATGTTGTTTCATAAAATTCTTCTATGTTTGCCAATTTTTTTGATACAATGACTCTGTATACTCGTTCATCTTCTTTTAATACTTCATGTATCATTAATATTCTGCCCAAAATATCCTTAAGTATTACAACTCAAGGCTTGAATTTGTTCTTTAGTTTCTTGAGCTTAAGAAATTCTGATCTGTTAAATTTTGCTATTTTTATTGGGATGAGATGATATCTCTTGGTTGTTTTTATTTGCATCTCTCTTAGAGCTAGGGATTTTGAACATTTTTTTTCATGCGTTTGCCACTGAATGTCTTCTTTGGTGACATGTCTGTTCACAAAAGGACAAATACTGCATAGTACAACTGTTGTAAAGTGGGACTGACATTGGAGTTGGGGGAAAACTAAGAAGAGTTAAATAATGTATACTGCATGGAAACAGATGAGGGAGAGAACGGTTTAGGAGGAATATATGATTAGGTACTATTGTCAGGCCAAGAATCCAGAATGAAAGCTTGATGGTGTCGTGGACTGGAAGGCGGGGATTGTATAACAATGAAAGATTTTTTTATTTTTTTATTTTTTACTTTTCAAAGAGAAAAGCTAACTGGTGGTGGGGGGCGGTGAGCAAGGAGGAAAGTTTGCAAAACCGAATAAATGAAAATTTAAAAAATAAAATAAAATTAAAAAAAAATGCTGAACGAGTTCAGCCCCTTTGATTTTCTGACTCCAGCTCTTTGCACATTTCCATTTAATACTTTACAATGTCTTCCCGCGCTGCCTTTTTTAATCTTCTGTTCAGCTCTTTAGTATCTTGATTTCTTCCCTTTGCTTTGGCTTATTGGCGCTCTCGTGCAATATTCAGAGTTTTCTTCTGACATCCATTTTGGTCTTTTCTGCCTCCTCTGTTTTTGTTATGACCTTTTGCATTTTTAATTGATGATATTATTCTTGATATCCTCCCACAACTCATCTGGTCTTTGCTCTTTGGTGTTCAAGGTCTCAAACCTTTTCCTAAGATGGTTTTGAAATTCGGATGGGATAGACATATTTTGGCTCCCGTGGATTTTATTTCATTTTCCTTCACTTCAGCTTGAACTTGTTTATGAGTAGTTGGTGATTTGTTCCACAATGAGCAGCTGGCCTAGTTTTCACAGCTGATATTGAGTTTCTCTAGTGGTTCTTTGCACAATTGTAATCTATCTGATTCCTATACATACCATGAGATGAAATCTAAGAAGTGAAATAGTTATGTTAAAAGGATATTGTTTGTGATTAAATGAGCAATTCACAAAAATAATACACCATTTTATTGATTTTCCCCTTCCTTATACCACCTGTTCTCCCTGTCCTCTTCCCCTTTTGAATACATACACATCTTGCTCTATTATCCTTCTATTTTCACAGTAATGGTCATGCAATATTTGTCCTTTTGAGACTGAGTTATTTCACTCATCATCATTCTCTCTATAGTCTTCCATACTCTTCCATGTTATGTAGTATTTATGTAGTATTCCATGTTATGTAGTAACATAATTATTGTTACTTAGTGAGTGGATGGTGGGTGGAATAGAAAAGATTCAATAGGGTCTTGAAAAGAAGGAGTGATAGTAGGAACAGATCAGTAGTGATTAATTATATAAAATATGAATGATAATATAAAACACAATTTACAGGACCAAAACACAATATAAATAAAAGATTGTATAAAACACAATGTACATGGGTGAAACACAATGCATATGAGTGATTGTATTCAAACTAATATATGTTTTAAAATAATTTAAAAATATTGTTTTTCAAAAGAAGTATATATATGTACATGGTGTATAGGCAAAAATAATGCACCAATAAGATCAAAATTTTTATTGATGACTTCATACTCAAGAAAACAGTAAATAGTTTTTCGCAGTCTTGCATCTTTTGCAAGCCCTTGAACATGGAGAAAGCTTTTACAAACCTATCCCACAGTTTTACTACACCTTCAAACAAGAGACCCTTTTCGCCAAAAACTGATCATAAAACTAAGAACTAAAAATTCAAGCGTTTCTTAATAATGAAGGCTTAACCTTCTGCTCCTGGGCATATTCACATAATATGCCTGTAATGTCCATCCATACCCCAAATTATGATTAGTATGTTTAATCAATGGGCCTATCCTTATTGGGGCTATCAGCATATCACAACAGTATGTGCTAATTGGACACAATAACAGCTAAGACTTTTGAGTTAATATAAAATAATGACTACCATTTATTGTTAGGCTCCATGTTAAGTTAAATATTTCCATGCAGTGTCTCTTTTCTTGTTACAAGGACACTCTAGGCTCAGGTAAGTTTCTTGGCATCAGAGACCATAACTACTTTGTTTTCCACTGAGCAGTGCTATCAGATCGACTTTGGAAATGTTTATTAAATAAGCAGGACTAGTAATATTTGTTCCTCAGTTTTTGGAAAACTGAGGCTTAAGGAGAATTTAGGAGGTATATTAATGGGGGACAGAGCTGGAATCCAAATCCAAGTGTGATTTCAGAAATCATTCCTTCAACCACTGTGTTGATCCTATTTGATTACTGCCTCTATATTTTCTGTTTTTCAAAGATATCAAACCTTATGTTGTTGTTATGCTGTGGTCAAGTTGACCCAGACCCCTGTACAAAGGAACAGACTCTTCTTAGTCCTACATCAGTCCTATGATCAGCTTTGTATTAAATCACTGAGATTGTGTTGTGTTGAATTTAAAACTATTTCAACACTCAAAACTCAAGGATTTTTGGCTGGGCCCCTTTAGTTGTTGCACTGCCAATGCAAAGGTGTGTAGCTCCAATCCACCAAATGCTCTGAGGGGGAAAAACAGGCAGCCTTTTCCAGTGCCATGTACAGCACCAAGAACCCGCAAGAGAGTCAGCTGTAAGTTGGTTCCAACTCCATGACAATGAATTGAGTTGAATTAAGATTATAATTCAAGTGAATTTCTTATATTCGATTGGTATATCATTTTAGTCAAAGAAATCAAAGATCTTCTCAAATGAACACTTGTCTCCAACTACTTAAGTATAATAGATCTTCTTTTCAATATGAAAATGTTTTCAATTTCCCTATAAAGGCAATCAGAAAGGAAATAGTAAGGATGGGCTTGTTAATCATCGTGTAGGCTAGAGGCAAACAGCGCTAGTACCACGTGAGGGCCTTTTAGAAATACAGAAGCCCTGATCCTACACAAGATCGACTAGCTTAAGACCCAGATTTTAATAAGGTCCCCAGATAGTGATGTATTCTTTAGAGTGTGCATAATCCTGGATAAGCTGTCATTATTTGCTGGCAAGACACTTCTTTACTATGAAGTGTTGTAGAGCTGCTCTGTATAGTTTTCATGCTTGTGACTTTTCAGAAACCGATTGCTAAGCCTTTCTTCTAAGAGGGCTGGGGAAGTTGAACAACTAGCCTTCATTCAGCACAGTAATGTTTGTTTATACCAACCAAAACCTTGTTGTGGATTCATGTTTCTCCATGCTGGCTGCCCTTTAGAATTCTGTCATTGCTTTGGAATCCCTGGGAGTTGCAAATAGTTAACACACTCAGCAGCTAAACAGAAGTTTTTATTGATTCAGAAGAAAGGCTTGACAATATACTTCCAAAAAACAAAACCATTGAAAATCCACAGAACAGCTCTATTCTAACAAACATGAGGTCCACGGCAGTTCCACAACTGGTACTAGATCAATGTGGACTGCTGACTTTCAGAACTCACAATCAATTATTTAATTTAAATAGGCATTAATTAACATTATTAGTGGTAAGAAACTGCACTGCAAACCCAAAGGCATGCGGTTCAAATCATCCAGCTGCTCTGCGGGAGAAGGATGGGCAATCTCCTCCCATGTGATTAACTGCCTCAGAAAACTCACTGGAGGGTCAGCTATGGGTCAATTCTGACTCAAGAGCACACAACAACAACAACAATGTACCACCAAGTCAGAACTGGCCTTCAGTATGTTTTCAGAGGCAGTTAATGACGCAGGAGATGATGACCCATCTTTCTCCCATGGAGCAGCTGGTGGATTGGAACCATGTGCCTTTGAGATGGCAGTGCAACTCCTTGACACTAAGCTACCAGAGCACCCTAGGCATTAATTGAGTGGTACTCAAATGCAGTGTGTGTGTTGGGATTTTTTTTGTTCTTGTTTGTTTTTTCAAAATCTCCAAGTGATTCTAAGGAGCCACCAGGATTGGGAGCCACCAGATTCCTACCAGCTGAGCAAATCAATCACTTACCTTCTCTCAATCTGCTTTTCAATCTGTTCCATGAAAGTGATGTATATCTTCTACCTACTTCAGTGTAATAGCAAATAGACACCAAAAGATTTAAGAAAGCTCGAAGCATAGTACACATAATAACTTGCTTTTCTTTATATTGTAGTTAACAACATGTATGACTGTGGCAGTGGGCTTGAATGTGTCAGAGATTGTGAAGATAGCACGTGATAGGACAGTTTTCAGATTGGTAGTTCATGTGTTCACTCTCAGTTGTACTCAACACAACGGCACCTAACAACATGTAATTTCTAGTGTTCATCATGTAAATCTTACTTGTTATGCATCAGAGAACTATACAATGACTAGGGAGGATAGAGGGAGAATTGATGCCTTTGAGCTGTGGTGCTGGAGAAGAGTATTGAATATACAATGGACTGCTAAGAAAACGAACAGGTTTATCCAAGAGAGGGTTAAACCAGGCTGCTCCTTGGAGGCAAGGATTCTGAGGCTTTGTCTGACATAATTTTGGACATGTTGCAAGAAGGGACCAGTCCTTGGAGAGGGACTCCATGCTTGGGAAGGTGGAGGGACAGCACAGGAGGGGAAGATCTTTGATGAGGTGGATTGATTCAGTAACTGGGGTAGTGGGGGTAGGTGTGTTGGAGACACTGAGATTGGCACAGGACAGAGCAGGGTTTAGGGCTTTTATACATAGGGTCACTATGAGTTGCAAGCAACTTGACGGCACAAACAACAACAACATTAGCTCAGGTGGTACAGTGGCAAGATGCTGCACTGCAAGCTGGCCACCAGCAGCTCTGCAGGAGATGGGCAGTCTCCTCCCAAGAGATTAAGTACCTCTGAAAACCTGTTAGAGGTTTAGCTAAGAGTTGGCTTTGACTCTACAGTACACAAAAACAACAACAACAACAACTTTTCAAATTATTAGCTACAGCATTCAACAGAAATTTTTTTTCAAAATTATGAAGGCAACTGAAGATATACAAAATCCATACATTGTAAAAGAAGTAACAAACATTTGAGAGCTAAATTCTGGGCTTTTCTTTTGAAACACTCAGTAAAAGCTCAACTGTGCTTTAAAATGGTAATTGGATCTAGTGCCTACCCCTACATGAAGACAGATAGCATATTTCTCCTGTACTGTTTCAATCACAGAAGAGATGGGGACTGACAGTCATTTGTTTTTAATAATGTGTAAAGTGTTTGCGGATATAATTCTTTTTTTTTCTGGGTATGCATTTGAAAACTATGTCCTTCATCCTTATTTTAGTATCTGAAAGCCATAATGAATCAATGGTCAACTCAGGCCACCTTGCATTATATTTTTTTTTATACTTACTTTACCCAAACCTTATAGCTGACAAAGAGAGAATGTTTTTGACCCCATAAATCAGAAAAAGATTCTCAAATGTGTTTTGAAAACTTGAGTATTTTATTTTTACCAGTAAAGTATTTTCCTGTTGTTTTTAAGTCAATATCTACTAAAAGGAAAGTAAAAAAGATTTTCAATCACTAGCACAAAAACATTCATCATTTTATGTATTGTATACATTCAGAATTTCAACTATAAATACTATTAAGGATTTTATTCAAAACTCAAAAATTACAAGGAAATACATAGTTTTAAGAAAAGATTTGAGGGGAAAGAAATGCTTGAAAGCCACTGTTTTATTGATGAAAGTTAGGCATAGTTAATAGGTTAATTTCTGTTTATTGAATAAGAGAGCCCAATGCTGATTGATATAGTAATTTCAGTGTTTGCTATGGCAAATATTTAGCTCATTATCAGTTTTAATAGCATTTTGCAGAACAAGCCTTTTCTTGACATCTAGAAAATACTATTAAATTTCCCTGCATAGATACATTGTTATGACATGCAATAACTACTTGAATATAAAGGGGATTAATAATTTAAAAGGTGTTAACAAATTAGGGCCATCATTAAAAATAGACTTTGAACCATTTTGTAGCAAAATCAGATTGAGGTAATGCTCTGCTCTTATGATAAAGAATTACTGCATTAATTCTGCAAAGTGAACTTATTGCTCCTATTCGTCTCCAAAACCCTGGAGCATTAAAAGACAGGAAGAATGAAATGATCACCGCATTTTTTTCAGGCACAACAGCTCTAATATTTCCATCACAGTTTCCCAGCTCAGCCAGCCTAGTTGTGCTAATGTGGGGATAAAACCTCCAAACTATCACCTTTTTCTTTAATTTTGCTTTTATCCTGTCACAGAAAATTGAGCCAGTTTTTCTCAGATAGTTTATAAAAATAAATAGGGAATTGTACTTAACTTCGGCAGGATAAGACAGGACTACATGGTTTAATAATGTGACGCATCTGATCATTTCAAATTTAATCCATGGGTATGTTGATGATTGCAATTCCATATCTGCTGATAGGCAGACTTGACTTAGCTGAGAGGAACAGCTCAGTGGTTTCTGTGCCTCCTTCAACTCCGCATTTCTCCTAACACTAAGCACTTATGGGTACAGAGGACAACTTAAGCAAAGATGGTTGTTTGGTCTAGAAAAAGTGATGATTACCGTCTCCATTTTTAAGTCTTGAAATAAAATATTCCATTTTCTGTACTTTTTACTTCCTCCCCCTTAAAAACATTACTTACGTGACATTCTGTTGACATGTTGCTGAACATGTTGACAAACTTAATTCTTTAAAGATGTTATTGGCGTAATCTGAAAAAGAGAGGAAGTACAGAGCTGAAATAGAAATTGCAACTATGCTATTGCTGTTATTATGTTGTTATTAGGTGACATTGAGTCAACTACAACTCATAATGACCCTATGAACAAAAGATCTGAAACCAGTCCTGTCCTGTGCAATCCACACACTTCCTCACACACTTGACAGCCCACTGCAGCAGTCATCTTGTCAGTCCACCTGGTTGAGGGTCTTCTTCTCCCTCTCTGACCCTCCACCCTTCCCAACATCATGTCCCTTTCCAAGGAAGATCACCTCTTAGCATTACGTCCACAGTAATGTGAGGCAAAGCTACAACATTCTTGCCTCCAAAAAGTACTCTGGCTGCACCCTCTCAAAGACATATTTATTTGTTCTCTTGGCCATCCAGGGGATGTTCAGTGTTCTTCTTCAACACCACAGCTCAAAGGTGTCAGTTATTTTTCTGTTATCCTTATTTACTGTCCAGGTTTCAGATGCATAGCTAGTAATCGGAAAGACCATGGTTTGAATCAGACACACTTTAGTCCTCAAACTAACATCACTACTCCTCAATAATTTGGAAAAATTTCCAACTGTAGATTTTTCCAGTGCAATGTGTCTCCTTATTTCCTGACTGTTCATACCAAGGGTGTTAATTGTGGATCCAAGCAAGATGAATCTCCTCTCCATTCATCATGACACTGCCTACTGGTCCACTGATAAGAAACTTTGTTTTCTTGATATTGAGACACAATCCATACTAAAGGCTGCATTCCTTAATCTTCTGCAACAAGTGTTTCACATTTTCCTTACTTTCAGCAAGCAAGGTTGTATCATCATCATCATCATCATCATCATCATCATCATCTGCATAACGCAGGTTATTGATGAGTCTCCCTCCAATCCTGATGCCACACTCCTCTTCATAGAGGTGCAACTATGAGTCAGTGTGGAGTATGATACTAAATTAAAATGATTCTAAGAGATCACCTTGTTTAAACCTTGAATTTTAAAGGACAAGAAGCTGAGGCCCAGGCAAGTTCAATAGTTGCTTTAAAAAACAAACACCTAACTATTAATGACAGACCTTCTCCTTAGTTTACTGTTATTTTTGGAACATCAGTCTATTCCTCAAGTCTGAAATTCCCAGACTTCTCAACATGAACAGAGCACTTTTTGAAGATCATCAATTGGCCAAGGACTAGAATTTGATTCTCAAATTACACACATCCTTGGGAATACCCTTTGACTTCTTTTTAATATGGTTTCCTTGTCCACTAAATGTAGCTAATAATCCTCTTCTTTACATGTTAAATGAGGTTATGTATGTGTAAACATCTTGTAAGCTATAAGGCTTTATGTATATATAAATTATTATCATTAATAAGGAATGCCTGCTTCCACTAAATTAAGGCATTTTATTATCTGGTAGGAAATTATTAGTTACCTAACACATTAGCAAGACCCTGTAGCAAATGGACAAAACAATAGATTTTCATTTGGAAGAGAAGAAAGGGAGAGAAAGATGTAAAGCACTGGTGATTAGAACACATTAGTAACAGATCAAGAGCTTGTCAAAAACAGCAAAAGGAAATAGAGATGAGAGAGAAGAATAAAGACTTTAAAAGTTTCACTAATTTGAACCCTAGTGACCCAGTCAGTCGGCGAAAAGGAAAAAATTGCGGCTGACTGAGCCTAGAGCCCAGATACTTTAATTACAAGAAGTTTAAATTTATTGCCATTGAGCTGGAACCTACTTACCACTAACCAGCAAGTTGGTTTTCTGATGTCAATTAGACGGGAAGAGATGGCCCATCTTTCTCCCTCAGAATTTCAGGTGGATTCTCTACAGACTACACCAGGAGAGCTCCCTGCAAGAGAATTATTAAAATACAAACAAAGGAACAAAGTTGTTACCCTACGATCACAAGAGAACTTTCCTTCCTTGAGTCAAGGGCATCTGGAAAAGCTCTAGAGAACGTTAACTGTGCCACACCACCGAAGCCATGACTAAATGCAGGTCGAAGCGTCCTGCTCACCAGCACAGTTTAAGCGAATCAAAAATTGATTTCAGGAGGGATTTATCAGTCATTGTGTTTATTTCATCTTAAACATTTTGTTGAAGAACTGAACTGCTTTTATATATCCAGTTCTGATAACGTAAATACCATAGCTGATGACACAACCTTGCTCACTTGAAAATGAAGGAGGACTTAGAGCACTTGCTGGAGAAGATCAAAGAATACACCCTTCAATATGGATTGCATCTAAATGTCAAGAAAACAAAAATTCTTACCTCTTAACTTATAGGCAACATCCATGATAGATGGAGAAAAGAGTGAAAATTGTCAATGACTTTATCTTACTTGAATTTACAATCAATATACTTGGTACCAACTGTCAGGAGATCAAGAGATGTATTGCAAAAAAAAAAAAAAAAAAGAGATGTATTGCACTGGGAAAGTCTGCAGTCTGGGACCTCTCCAAATTACTGAGAGCAGAGATATTATTTTGAGGACTAAGATATGCCTAATTCTGGCATCAGTCATTTCAATCACTTGTTATGCATCTGAGAACTGGACCAGGATGACAGAAGAATTGATGATTTTGAACTGAGAAGAGTGCTAAATATCCCCAAAAAATGACAAAAGAACACAGACATGTCTTGGAGAAGGTGCAGCCAGGGTGCTTTCTGGAAGCAAACCTGATAAAGCTTTATCTCACATTTGTTGTTGTTGTTGTTGTTATGTGTTATCTCACATACTTTGGGCAGATTGCTAGGAGAGAGGCATCATGCTAGGGAAGGTGAAGAGACAGAGAAAGAGAAGACCTTCAACAAGATAGATTAACACAGTGACTACAGCCATGAGTTCAAGTGTGTCAGAGATGATGAGGATGGCACAGGAAGGACAGGGTTCAGATCAGTTGTTCAGAAGGTCTCTATGAGTCACAGTTGACTTGAAGGCACCTAACAAAAAGAGCAACAATAACACAGATTTATCCACCACCTTGGTAAAGAGGTCTTCTTAGCTTTAACAAATAGCACATTTTCCCCCCCTTCTAACTTAACTGGAGTCTGTATTTCCTCCTTGACTTGTAAATTGGTTGAAGGGGGGGAAAAAAAATCTATTTATTTAACCTTGCAATTCCATATCTTGCCAAAGTTTAGAAATTCTTAATACTGAAATATATCAATACACAATATCATTTGTCCCAGTTTTGGAAACTATTGCAATAGAATTTAACAATTAGACTAATGGTTTGGTCACAGAACCACTTTGAAAGGCAATATTAATTCCATTTTCTTATGTATTTTTTATCAAATATTTTTATAAAATTTTTAAATGAAAAATATTTATTTCTAAATATTTAACCTTACTTATCTTCTGAACTAATAACACATTCCTAATCAACCATCAAATCCATAATAATATTGGGGAAGTTAAAATTTATACTTTTAGAGTACTTATCAGGGTTGAGATGAGCTTTGTTGCTAATCCAAAGATCAGACATTCCAACACACAAGCTGATATGTAGGGAAAAGATGTGATAGTCTGCTTCTGTCAAGATTATAGCCTTGCAGGTTCTATAGGGTATTTCTACGCTGCCCTACAGCCCTGTGAATTAGGATTGACTTGATAGCAACAAGGCTTTTTCTGGGTTATTTTTATGGGGAGTAGTACAAAATGCTAGCACAGTCAGCAGCTAACTAAAGGCTGAAGGTTAGCGGTATTCAGAAGAAAAATCAGACACTGAAAAGAAGTCCTTTGAAGCAGCATAGCTCTATTCTACCACACACAAAATTGTCATAGATCAGAATCATTTTAATGGCTACTGTAGAGGTAAAGAGATAGAAGAAACTATTAAAGAATAAGTAACAGATGGGAGATAACTAAGAAAAGGTAGATTCCAACCCAGAGATCAGGTTTGTGCTTAATGATTTGATCAAAAGTATCCTTCCCATGTCAGAATTATTTGCTTACATCTTGTGTCCCTGTTGGAGGTTCAGTCCTTGGGCATTTCTCAAAATAACAAACAGTTTCTTTAAATCAAACAACAAGTTAGGACCCTCCATACCTTAGAATGACTGGACTTGGTCACCTTGTTCACTGTACACATTTGTAAGAGTACTGATGGGCCAAGGACACTGTAAATGTGAGTAGACAACAGCACAGCCTCCGGACCGCTCAATTCCCTGGATTCACTCCATTTATGAGACTCCCTACTTGCCCTTAGTGCTCTCCACTCACCAAGAATCCGGCTCCCCGACCTGCAGATGTGTTTACAGCAGAGGGCATATATTCTTAGCAGCAGTCCCCTCTGGAGAGTTTACGCTTTAAAAAGCTTTCAGTCAATGTTATTGACAGTTGATTTATACCTTCTGAATCTGCACTTCAACAGCAAGAGTCTTTTTCTCCCAGTCACGCAGAATCATCACCGCTTAAAATGGTAACTCCAGGAAAAAGCCTAGGTCATTTGGGGTCTGCCTGGAAAGTCCCTGCACTTCATTTGGGGGTCATATTACATGCCAATCAAGATAAGAATTGGTGTCTAAGCAAGAACAACAAATGCCTTGTTATGATTGAAAGTTCACGAAATGACCTAGGCATAACAACATAAAAATAGCCAAGCAGTGCCTGTTTGTGCAACATAAAGTCAACAAGCTTGTTCATGAAGGTAAAACAGTTTAATCAGAAAACTGAAAGTTGATGATCTTGATGAAGGGAAATAGATTTAAAAAAAAAGAAACAATAATGGTCCCTACAGTTCTTGTCACTTTTAGCAGGTAATAGGAAAAAATACTCACATTATCAATACCTCAGGATGTGACCATGCTCTTTGAACTGAATTTATATGGCATGTTTCTCAGTACCATGACTCTAAGCATGACTTTACCCAACATTAAGATTCTTAAGTCCCCCAAGTGCCCATCAACAAACGAATGGATAGAGAAGCTGTGGTATATTCACACAATGGAATACTACACTGCATTGAAAAACAAGGAACTCATGCAATATTATTCAAAATGGGTGAGCCTGGAGGACATTATGCTGAGTGAAATATCTCAGTCGCAAAAGGACAAATGATGCCACTGCTGTAAAATGGGACTTACATCAGGGTTGGGGTAAGACTAAGAAAAACTGGATAAATTGTGTATACTGCACTGAAACAGATGAGGGAAAGAATAATTTAAAAGCGATGTATGATAGGGTATTATGGTAATCATAAGAGTCCACAATTAAGGTTGCATAGTGGAATGTACTTGGGGCGGTGGGAGGGGTGTGGGGGGATTGTGTACCAGGGAGGGAGTCTTTCTTTTGCTTTTGAAGGAGAGGAGAAAACTGGGGGGTGGGGGGAGAGGGCTGGGCAGGAGAGGAGTGCTGCAATGAATGAATAGAAATCCAAAATCTCTATAAATGTTCATTAAAATTATTAAAATAAAAAAATTACAATAAAAAAGATTCTTAAGTCCAACAATGTTCTCCCTTTATTATATTTTGATCATCTGTACATAAGATGCCAAGCACCAGTGATGTAATAGAGGCAAATTATATGTATACTTGAGCGTGATTTTTTAATTTCTTAGATAAATTGAGCACATAACTATGTAATCTCCTAAATTGATACTATTTTTATAAGTTTTCTTTCTTTTTTTAAGGAAATTAATTTTTAAGTACTTATAAACCAAATTAACCAGGGAATTGTGTGTGTCAAAATTGCTTTCAGGAATGTATTTATTGGGGTGAATGAGGCTGGGCTGGGGTTGTGATAAGATAGGATACTCCAACTCACTCCCCCCCAGGAGAAGGTGAAGGCAGTATCACTCTCAAGTAGCCCCTTGAGGTTAGCTTAGAGCAGTGCTTTTGCTTTGGAAGAAACTGTCAGCCCTCTGGGCTACAGAAATAGGCTGTTTTTAATAAGAACCTTGCACAAGACAGCAGCTATGAATTGGAGTCTGTTTCCTTCCTTTACACCGCTCTTGAAATGAAACAGACCAGAAACTTAATATAAAACTTATACAAAGTGTTAGAAATTACCAAGAACTTCAAATACACTTGTTAAGCTCTCAGAAAATGGATTTGATTAAGATTCTTTTTGGATGTAGCCTCCAATTTATGCTTTGGCAGCACTATAATGTTGCACTGTCAAAGAAGAAGAGATGAAATAGAAGAATCAAGTCGAGATAGGTGTCACTATTGTCCTCACCTCTGGCTTAACAAATATCCTCCCTGTTATTTAGTGTGATCTTTTCTCTGGAACAAAGTATAGCACTGCATGGAGTTAGCCTATAAATACTAATGCACCATATCTGAAGCAGAATAAGGTGTAAATTGAAGAGAAGAGGCTTTCTGGTGAAGTCTATAAGAACAGCAAGTTTGAAGGTCACGGTGTGTGACTTCCACTTTCAGAACTTACTCTAGATGGTGACCAGTACACTGTTTATTTCAGTCATCTTGCTGTGCTCTCTAACTTCAAGCCATTAACTGCTGAAGGATTAGACTTATTTAAAAATTATTTCATTGAATCAAATTTCTCTGAAAACTAAATTAACCATTCAATAACTAACAAAATATTGGGGTTTCAACCCACCCAGAAGTACCTGAGAAGAAAGGCCTAGAAATCTACTGCAGAAAAATCACACGCCAAGTTCTCCTAAGAGTCAGTTCCCATAGGCCGGAACTGATTCAACAGCAACTATTTGGATTTTTTTTGGTTTTAATTTCTGAAACTTAATAGATAAGCAGCTGTTTATTGTGTTGTCTTAAGAATACTAACCAAAGCTCTGTTTCTCATTTCCTTTTAACAAGCCTATTTTGATCTCTGTTAAAATTTCTTTAACAGTCCTTTGAATATGGATCACTACGCTCTATCAGACTGTATACTACATTCAGGTTAAGGCAAGGAAATCTCAACTCTAACTACGATGTAGTGAGCTGGGTTTTAATTGGCTTGCCACAAACGAAAATGCTTTGAAAGTCAGCCCAGGAGATTATGAAAATTTTTCATTCATATCACCAGTAATGTATGAGTCTTCAGCATAAAACTAATGAAGAGGATAAAAAGAGCCTCCCCTTAATTTAAGGTGCTCATAGTTGGAAATAGCATAAGAATATCCAAATATAAGAGCACACATAACAGAAAAGAATTGACTGAACATAGCATAGCTGAATGTAAATTGAAGAAACCTGTAAATGTGAAGAAACTGAGAGTTGTGCCATTTAAATAAAGATGAGAGGAATTCTAGGCACCTAAAATTCAAAGAGGTGAGAAGAACCAATAAACAAAAGGGATTAACTACTATGAAGACTTCATCCCTAAAGAATTCACATAACAACTCATTGCTGTGGAGACCAAAGGTCCCTGACTCTCCACTGAGTTTCCGAGGCTGTAAATGGCACGGAGGAGATTGGTCGTCTTCCTTAAAAGGATTCACTGGTAGGTTCAGACCAGCAGAGAAGTTCAGCCTGGGGCTTAGAAACACTGCTCTCTACAGATGGCTGCTGTTGCGTGCCATCTAATCAAGACCAGCCCACCGCAGACCCTGCAGTAATTTTTCAGAGGCAATAAATTGAATACGTAAAGACTGCCCATGTTTCTCTCACAGAGGAGCTGGTGGATTTGAACCACCTGCTTTGGGATTGGCAGCACCACTCCTTACCACTAAGCCACCAGAGGTCCCTCCTTGCAGACCAGAGCCCTTAAATCTATACATTTATTTAGCATTAAGTTGATTATGATTCATGGTAATCCCATGTGTCAGGATAGGACTGGTGCTCCTTAGAGTTCTCAGTGGCTGCTTTGAGAGACACTAGATAACCAGGCCTTTCTTCTGAGGCACCCATGAATTACTATAACTGCCAGCCTTTTGGTGAACAGACAAGCATGTTAACCATTGGCACCATCCAGGGATCTGAATCCAGAGATAATTTTAGCTAAGTAAATGTCCCTCAAAATTTAAATAACAGAGTGCTGTTTATGGCCAATATTGTTTATATTTTTTAAAAAATAAGTTGTTCATATCAAGAAGAATATCAGAAATCAGAAACAATAGCAAATGCTACCTATGTCTGCTGTACTCCCTAGTAAGCTGGGAAACTGAGGTCAATGAGAACTCAGGTCCTCATCTCTACTCTAGTCCTCCTTGAAGTATTTTTTACTGTTTTTCAATAGTGAAAAATTTTTTTTTTAACATTCTTAAACATTACTGTAATCTTTTATTCTTTGTTGTAAATAGTGAAAATTTTTAACTATAAAAATTTCCATGTATGGAAATTTGTGAACTAACAAGAAGAAAGTAAAATAAATATACACACTAATTTGCTATACACACTATATTTGCTATTTGATTTACTATTTGAATTACTTTCTATGGTCTGTGACTAACCCACTGACATTGAATCAGTAGCAACCGTA
The DNA here is from genome assembly GCF_000299155.1 of Elephantulus edwardii. Classification (NCBI taxonomy): domain Eukaryota; kingdom Metazoa; phylum Chordata; class Mammalia; order Macroscelidea; family Macroscelididae; genus Elephantulus; species Elephantulus edwardii. Next base: position 5,793,770 of record NW_006399803.1, read on the forward strand.
TCTGAGGTTGCAAATCTTTAAGGAATCATTAGCCTCATCTTTCTCCTGAGGGATGTCTGGTGGGTTTGAACCACTGATCTTTCAGTTAGAAGCAGAATGCTTAACCTACGGTGCCAACAGGGCTCCTTGGTCAACAAGTAGGCTATATTAAGCCACTCGTAAGTCCAAAAGTCTCTGAGAGATGATGATAAGCCAAATACTTCATATTCTCTTGAAGTCAGATAACAAAGTGTACTTAAAGTATTGGAATGTTTCCGTGAACCCTGGCTGGGTATTTAGCAATTTTCCACCATTATCTTCTATCGAAGAAGAAGATTCTTTGTGGAATGTGTCAGCTATGTGATCACGGAAAAGAGAGCTCGCCGGGTTTTGTATCTGCAGACAACATTGCCTTAAGAGACGCTGAGGCAAGCAGAAGAGAAAAAGAAAAAGAAATTACACAGTCTCAATAGATTGCAGAGAGGTTTCTATTAGTGTCCTACAATAGATATCATACCAGCATTAAACACACACATTCAGGCCCTGGAATCCAACAAGCCTGACACATGAGTTTGGCTAAAATGAATCTACTCTATTAGCATTTGTGAAAACGATTTAGTTCTACGGATTCGAGATCACTTCTGTTTTTCAAGTAGTGAAAGCCTTCTGAAGCTAGAGAAATAAATGCTAAGAGCCAAAGTCAGAAGAAGACCAGCAGAGAGAAAATTGACTAGCAAAAGCAAGCTAACCACAGGACGTGATTTTTTTTTAGGGGAGGTGGGGGATGTTGCATGGAGAGGGGGGAAAACTGAAAAACAACACAAAGTCATCTCTCTGGCACGGTGTAAAGGGGGAAAAATCTGAGACGAGAAAACATTTTAAAAAAATCCTTTTCAAGAGACTGTCCGTCACAAAAGCATAATTTTAATCAGAATTCTTAGAGCGTTTCCCAAATTCCTAAAGGCAATCAGCTCCACTCAAATTAGTAACTCAGATAAATCACCATTAATTAGCTAATATAAGCCAGCAGGTGGTTTTGAGCGCAAAGACATTCCCTGGTTATTTAAATTATGTATACTATACCATGCCAAAGTAACAGCAAGTAAAAGGCAGCCATGGAAATAAGTCTGTCTTTAAAAAACAAAAACAAAAACAAAACCAGGAAAAAGAAATCTGTTTAGGGCTAATGTTCAGCTGAAATCTCCTGTAACTTTCACATCTTACCCAGGGGAATACAAGGCTGTTTTGACCCTTGACTCAAAAAAAAGAAAAAACTCCTTTCCAATTTCCATTTCTTTTTTCACCATTGATTATGCATACAGTGTACTAAGTGTGCTTCTAAGCTCACATGAATATATTTGTTCTGAAGAGAGTCCCAATTACTACAAACTGGGAGAGAAAGTATTGTTTTCCATGCATAATTTTTAACACAAGAGGATCTTCTTCATAATCTTTCTGTCCTGTGTTCTCTAATTGACCTCCTCTAATTCGTGTGATTGAGGGTTATTTCCTAGTCTTCAGAAAGAGATAAAGGCACTATGTAGCTGCCAGCCCCTCCCTGGCACATCTCAGCTTCTGTGTGTGGTGGAGTGGTACAGAAGAGGGTTTGTTTATTGTATTAAGCACAGGGATCTATCTAGCAACTTTAGAGTCTAAAACCAGTTCATAACATTTTAAAGGAAAAGAACTATCTATCTAATTGAACATTTTGACAAAATTTTGGCACCACTTAATTTTATATAAAAAGTAAAGAAGTGTACATGAATTGCACGGACATTTCAATAATAGAACATCTAGCATAAAATCCTGAAAGGTAGATTTTTAAAAAAATTTTGTTTTATATTGGCTTGCATACAATGTTCCTATACATTGTGTTTCCCACTATCCTTCATTCATGTTGTGTTTTGTATTCCATTTCCTGGGGCACCTGCTGCCAGAGTAGGTGTGTATGTTGCTGGGTACATGTTTTAGTTGAACTTCAGACTGCGATGGGCTAGAAGGAAAAGGATAGTGAACTACTTCCCAGAATCAGCCTATGAAAATCTTACAGATTCATAACCAAATGTGAGGATGGCTCTAGCTGGGGCAGCCCGGTTCCATTGTGCATGACCTCACTGTGAATCAGGGTCCGACTCAACAGATGCTAATGACAACAACCATGTCTAGGAATTCCTAAACATGAACACAGTAAAATAATGAGACATCTGAACCTGCCCAAAGACTTTGCTAAAGAAAATCTGATTCTGTTTCAACACTAGAGTTGAATCTCTGGATGTGGTAATACATTGAGTCTGGGAGAATAAATGCCTTTTAAGAAGAACAAAAATCCTTTTTGGATTGAAGATCCTAGAGATAAACTAGCTCCTACAGTAGTAGTTGTTGTTGTTTGTTGTTTTTGTTGTTATGTGCCATCCAATAGCCTACAACCCAGGGTGACCCTATGAACAACAGCTCTGAAGCCTGCCTTCTCTTGAGCCAGTCTCACCGATTTTGACACACCAACCCCATGGTCCCAGTCATTGTATCAATTCATCTCATCCGGCATCTTCCTCTCCTATAATAAGACTCCAAATTATTGATGATCAGTGATGTCAGTCTGAGGACTAATGTGCACCTGATTCAGATCATGGACTTGTCAGTCACTTGCTATGCCACTGAGAGCTGGACAATGAATAAGATTAACAAGACAAATTGATGCCTTTGAACTATGGTGTTGGAGAAGAGTCCTGAATATCCCATGGACTGTCAAAAGAACAAATAGCTATGTCTTGGTGAAAATACAGTCAGACTCACACACTTCAGGCATGTTGCTAGTAGAGGCTATTCCTCGGAGAGGAACATCATGCTTGGAAAGGTGCAGAGATGGTGAAGGAAAGGAAGAACCTCAACTAGGTGGACTGACAAAATAACTATAGCAATGGGTTTGAGTGCATCAGAGATTGTGAGGACGACACAGGATAGGGCAGGGTTCAGATATGTTATTCATAGAGTCGTTATGAACCATACTTGGCCTATGACCCCTAACAGCAACAACAACACAGTAAGACTCAGACTCAATTCTGGGCCATCCTTTGAGCTACATTTGTATTCACAATGCAGAACCCTAAATTTATGTCTTAATTGCACTTAGGAGAGGGCAGAACCAGGCCAACACACACAATTGAAGAAACTGCGTGCAATCTCTTCTCAAAGTTCACTGTTTCATCTTAAACCAACTGAGCTCAAGTGAGTTCCACTTCATAGAAACCCTTCATTGGATTTTCAAGGATGTAAATTTTCACAAGCAGAGATTATCCCTTTTTCTTTCTCTCTCAGAGCAGCATGTGAACATGTGATACATTGTGCCACCAGGGCTCCTTTCATCCCAGTTGTTGTGTGCCATCAAGCTGACCCTCCAGCAGGCAGAACACTGCCTGAGAGGACGTTGCCCATCTTTCTCTTGCGGAGCAGCTGATGGATTCTAACCACCTGCCTTTGCTTTGGTAGAACAACTTGTCACTAGACCACCAGACCTCCTTTCCACCCTAGGGATAATGGTAAACAAAGCAAAACAAAAAAATTCTTGTCTCTCAAACAACAGTAAAAATTGCCTGAAATTAATGATTTTGTTTAAAATAAAAGTATCTGGGTAATAACTTTTAAACAAGTGTTGTTACTGTGTCTGCACAGGACACAGCTAAACAAATCACCATTCTAATGATGTGAATTTGAAATTTCACCATTGTACTGTATAATTGCTTAGTGAACATAAATACCTACCATCGTAAAGTTAAGTGGACTGGAAAATTGGTGCTAAGTATCTTTCGACTCTGACATTTCTGGCATCTCTAATCTTTGCCTGCACCTCTTTCTGTTTTAAACACACTAACGAGTCCTGCGTGGTGATGTAGCCCTAGATGTTTCAGAGCAGCAAATGCTGACTTGTTGCTCACTTCATGTAACCATGCCCTTTGATATCTTTTTTTTTAAGTTTGTAATAATGCTGTGACTACTGCTGTTCACAAATATTTTATTTATAAAATCTATCCTCCCCTAGGGCTGGTACAGAGGATCTACAAGCTGAAGGCTAGTCTATAAACTTCACTCACTCTAGGAGACTGAGCTCCTTTCTCTAACATCAATCGCTGAGCCAGGAGTTTAGACCGAGTAAACTAGCTGTGCTTTCCAATTGCAAGATAGAAAGCAAAGTAGCTCTTTGCAAATAGGTCTTCCTGTTGTGGCATTCTTTAGGAAAAACAGAGAGAAAAAGAGAGGGAATAAATTGCCCTTTCAGTGTTCATGTGAGGTTCCAGTACTAAAGGCAAAAGAGAAAAGGTTTTTAAATCTATTGTTGTTGTCATTGACAGGTCCTTTTGAGTCAGAGTGTCTACTCATAGCGGCCCACGTGTGCAGAGTAGAATTATTCCACAAGGCTCTCAAGGCTGCCACTTTTTGGAAGTAGATTGCCAGGCCTCTCTTCCGAGCCACCTCTGGGTGGGTTCTTAACTGCTAGCTCTTGAGTTAGTTGTCAAGGGCTTAATATTTCTGGTTTTGAAATGTTAAGAGGAACTCCTCTTAAACATTTGTTTTTTTGTTTTTTTTTTTTTTAAACATTTGTTTTTTTGTTGCTGTTG
>NW_006399803.1:5798461-5800108 GCF_000299155.1 Elephantulus edwardii
ATATTGGTTTGCATACAAAATTCATATGCATTGTCTCTCTCTCATGTATATTGTGTTTCACAGTCTTTCACTCACATTGTGTTTCATGCAATCATTCACAAGATATAATGTTTGATAAAAGTAGTTACTACTGATCTATGCCTATAGGTGTCTTTACATTAATAATTGAATAGTGAACTTTGCACTAATTTAAAACATTGATTAGTTTTGTATATGCTCCACACTATAGATACTTAGCGGGATCCCTAGTGGTACAGACCATAGAGGGTTTACACTGCTAATCCCACCTCTCTGATGGTTCTAAGCTACCAGCTGCTCTGGGGCAGAAGGTGCAAAATTTCCTTGTGTCTGTGATTTGTAGCCTCAGATTCTGCCTCAAATCTAATGAGAAAGAAAGAAATGGGTTCATGGGATCTCTGGTGGCATGGTGTGCCCCATAGTGCACTGCTAACCAAAAGGCCATACATCTCCATCAGTTCAAATCCACCAGCTGCTCTAAGGAAGAAAGATAGTCTTTTCCTGTCAATATTTACAGCCTCAGAAACCTAAGAGAGGATTACTATGAGTCAGTGAGTTTTGAGTACAATATTAGTACACTGGCACAGCATAGGAGCCAGTGTAGAATGGTTAGAAGACCGCTGGATATTGGATCAAAAGACCAATATCTGGGTTTTCTAAGGATAGAGATTATTCCTGTCAACCATAGATTGAGTAGTCTTTCATTCATGGAGCTATCAGCATCACTGATAGCACAGCTAGAGAAAGACGAACAACATGTTTTCATTTCCTCTTTATCAGCTTGATTTGCTACAGTTAGCAGAGAACTCCACAATGGGGTGCCAGTCTGAGATTTTACTCAGAAACTATGCATCAGGCTATTGGATTGCCTTGCACCTTCCACCAAAAAAATAAAAAATAAAAAAAATTAAAAACCTACTCATGGAAGCAGCAGTCAAAAAATAAAAAAAATATTAAATTAAACACACTGTATACAAACTAATATCATTTTTTTTACAATTTGAGAAAAATACATTTTTAAAAAATGTGTTACATTGAGCAAACATGCTGTCAAGAACAATACATTTTGAAAAAACTGTGTTACATTGAGCAAACATGCTGTCAAGAACCTCCTTAAAGAGCCAAAGAGCATGCGTAGCAGTTTAAAGATTAAGGTGCACCTGATCCAAGCCATGGGTTTTCAGTTGCTTCATATGCTTGGAAAAGGTGAAAATTAATAAGGAAGACTGACAAATTTATACCTTTTAATTGTGATAATGGTAGGAGGTAATGAAATAACTTTAGACTGCAAAAGGAGCAAGCAAATCTGACTTAGTAGAAGTGTAGCCAGGGTGTTCCTCAGAGGCAAGGATAATGACACTTCACATGGCATATTTTGGGCATGTTGTCAAAGGGACAAATCTTTGGAGAGGACATCATGCTGGGAAAGGTGGGAGGTCAACAAAGAAGAAGTTCCTCAAAGACATGCATTGACACAGTATCTACAACCATGAGCTTGCACACAGGGGAGGTTGCTGGAATGTAACCGGAGTGGACCAAAATTTCAATCCATTGTGCACAGGGTCGTCATGAGTCTGAGCTGACTTGAAAAAAACCAAAAACATTAACTGTTGTTGTTGTTGTTATGTG
>NW_006399803.1:5800853-5809315 GCF_000299155.1 Elephantulus edwardii
TAGAAATAATAAAATGAATAAGCACAATCCTCACCATCCATTATGTTTCAAACAGACAAGTGAGCAGATGACAACACAGAAGCTGCCATCCACCCTGCTCAGTGGAGACCTTAGCTTTGGATCAGCTACCATAATGCACTAAATAATAGAGCAGTCCCCTCTGTGGGGCTGGAACATGTCTGAGAAGAGGCCTTGGGACACTTAACAACATTCACCACATGATTGCGTTTTAATCCAGGAAAGTCTATGTCTAAGGAAACTATATCATTTATCTCCTTGCAGGAGTGGCATCTACTTCCTAAACAACATGCCTCTGGAAACTCTATGAACTTTGGTAAATGTCAATGGTTGTAGAGGGGCTTCAGGCCTTTTATTCATGGGGGTCGCTATGAGTTGTGCTTGACTCAAAGGTAATCAACAACTTTGCAACTTTCCAGTTCTCTTTCTCCCTCTGTCTTCCCCTTCTCTTCTCTCTGTCTAGCTCCACCCCTCATACACATATACACCCCTCTGTCTGCATGGGAGACATCTGAAAACCTTCGTCATTCAGAGTAGTATAAGTAATAACCAGATAAATTAGAGTAATAGAAGTCCTGACCAGATAAGTTGGAGTGTTATCTGCCCACACACACACATACTTTCCCCACCAAAATTGTCCTGACACTGATCTCCTTCCTTAATGATAAATCAAGTCATCCCAAAGTCTTAATGACTAAGGTTCATAAGCAGCTATTCCTTCCAGTGAACACATGATTTAAATATTCCTTCAAGGATCTCCGTTCTGTGGGCCAGTTGCCCTAATGAGGAAAGCCGCCACCCTCGTTCCCTGATTCTTAGAGATTTCCCTTCAATCAATCCTAAAGGCTCCTGCTATGAAGATGGAGTCACTCAATTATGCTACTTCTTTATGGGCAATGTAGATGAAATGCTCTGTAAAATGGGAAGCATTATACAAATCTTTGTTTTTCAAAAGCTAAATCACAAGCTTAATGCTTAAGCAGGAAGAAAGCAAAGCCATCTAGAATAACCTACACGTAGGTGTATTTGCTCCTAGAATGACACTTCAAGTAAACAGATGTGCTGAAGATATATGAATGAGGTTTGACTAAATACTTCTTTTGGAACCATAAAACTGAAAGGGGCCTCGGATTCTTTGCTTTGTTGTCTTTAAAATAGAAAAAATAGTAACCCAGAAAAAGCAGTCCGGTGGCGCTGTTAGTTCACTTTTGAACTCTTTAAGCCATCCACTCCTAATTCAACCTGACACTGCTAATTTTGGCATTAGAGTTTGAAATGAAAATCAATAACTATTTTGAGCTTGAAAACAGAGTGACTGTGCATTGGGCAGAGCCTGGCCAGGCACTTATTTTCTGTGATCTGTAAGTGAGGTAATAGAAATTTTCCAGTTTAGAACATTTATACACTTATTCAGATGGCATCTCATTGTGTGTGGTAAAATTAATTATGAACTACATTCTTCTTGCCCCCAAGACTTTTAGAAAATGTTTTTCCAAGCATCTTGTATTAAAAAAAAAAGAAAAGAAACCAACAACAAAAACAGTGCAGTGGTGCTGGGAGCATTTTCCACATGAGATTGAGCTTTGGCCTGGCCCTTCCTTCTGGGACTAAAGGTCTTTAATGTAGCTTCAGAGCAAAAGGCTCAGCTGATGGACTGATTTCTCATGGAGTTAGCTATTGCTTGGGCTGAGAAAATAAGTCCTATCTGAAAAAATATATGCTTTCTTAGGTTTATTTTCCTAAAGTTGTTTCATATTTACATTGAAATGTCTTCTGAAAAGAAAATTTAATCTTCACTTTTTTTAATAGATAAGTAACCTGATCTGATCTAACCTTTACATACTTCAATCTAGAATTCAGAAGTGCTTCTCTCAATTCAAAAATGAAGACAACGGAAGGGAAGGGAAGGGAGGAGTGAGGGTGAAAGGGAGAATGGAGGAAGAAAGGTTCTTTCTCAATGATTTGAAGTAATAATTTTTCCAATCTTTATATATATATATATATATACACACACATACACATGCATATATACATGTGTGTATGTATTTTATATATATATATATATATATTAGTTTATATACCATTCTATTCTAAAGATGAAAGAAATCCTCATAGAAAAGAAAACAATTCTCATCTGCCTCCCCTGACAGTGATTAGGATATTTTGTACACATAAATAATTATGTTCTCCTCTTGAATTAAGTAACTGTTTAAAACAGAACGTGATACCCACTAAAGTCCTAAAGAACTGATTGCCACCATCACAGAGATCTCTTGGTTGAAGAGTCTAAAATCAAAATATGTGCAGGAAGGAGAAAGGAGGAATCAGCTAAGAAAAACTCCACAGAGAAAAGGCCTTTAACAGAGTTGAAAGGTGGGTAGGAGTTTACCTGATACCTTTGAGAAAAATCATGGCATAGATAGGATACTGTAGTTTGAACAGATTGCTAGAATACTTTAAAGATTAAGGTTAGGACAAACTGGGAAGTAAAAATGCAGCTCTGAAGGAAATACAAAACATGGACCAGAGATTAAGAGAGACCAGATGCTGAGTCTACTTCCAATAATTCATAGAAGAAATGAAGGCCTAAATTAAAACAATGCCACAGGACACACAAAAAGGATAATAAAGTGAGCCATAAAACCCTTGAATTCTTATTCTAGCATAAAATATTCCTATACAAAGCTTATTACTGTCAAACTGTCTCATTTATAACTGTGATTTTTCAATTAGCTACTGATAGATTCAGAGAATCAGAGAGGTGCAGCCTTTGGATTAACAGTGCAATTCTCATCCTCTCTGGAATCCAGAATATTATTATTTGTGTGTTGTGTTTTCATCAAAATGTGTAAGTTCGTATTATTTCCCTCTGTGTCCAAATAAAGCTCACTCTACTTAGTGACTTCTTTCTGCTAAAATGATCAATTTAAAGCCTGAATTCATTAATACATAAAGTGGTTTAATGTCAAGTCTATTTATTTAAAACATATATATTTAGACATTACACCATAGTGGAGATTGTTGATATGGCACAGGATTGGGTCAGGTTGTGAAAAGAGGGAAGAATAGGGTTACAATGGGTCACGGTCAACCCAATGAAACCCCTGGCAACAGCAATATTCTTTGGATACTTTTCTCAGTAAAAATGAAGAATTTGTGTCTATCACATGTATTCAATTCAAATATCCAATCTTTCATCAAATATTTGTTATTGCCAGAAGCTATTTTAGATACAGTGGTAGTAAAACATACACAGCATGTGAATTGTTATTCAGCCCACTCTTCGTCTTCTCTTTTCTAAGTTACTGATTCAATATCTTTAGTCCATTCAACATTCTCTTTACCACTCTCAAGCTACAGTGAAAGCAACACCATGCTAGTAGCCAAGATATATGTCTCCTAAATAAGTGAACTGTTATTTACAGTCATCATCAGTTTCCTTATTGTGCTTTTTTTGGGTAATTTGTCGACATTGTTGGTTGCCACCGAGTCAATCAATCTCTGACTCATAGTGACCTCATGTGAAGGGAATGAATCACCAGTGTGCCCTTTTACCCTCCTGTAATCAGGATTAATTGGGAGTAGACCATTTTAGTCCACAGATGAAAGGAAACATTATTTCACAAAAGGCATAATATCAGAAAAAATCATAAGTATCTATAAAAATTCCAAAATGGCTTGGCCTCCAGAAACTCTATGAAGTTGGAGGAATGACGTAAGTTATATAAGTGTTCAGATCTTTCATTCATAGGGTCGCTACGAGTCATCTACAACTTGATGGCACTTAACAACAACAGCAACTATGAAAATTAAGACTGTATTAAATGATTTAACAAGAAGAAATTGATGCTAAACTAAATGTGAACAAAATAAATTTATACAATATCAGAAGATTTGCAAAGTAGCAAAATATTTTATCAACATCGAGTATATTGGAGACATAATAACCCAAAGTGTGATACACCCGTACATTAAACTACATATAGCAAAAGCAAGTCTTTATTGTGAGTGCCTATTGTGTACCATGCAGTGTGTTCCCTAGCTCTGATCACACAGTAGTTTCTTGGTCCAGGTATGTGTTTTGTATGAGCACAATTATGTGTTCTGGGATCCTCATTGTTCTCAATGTTAACTTGTTATGATCCACACAGTCAAGTGTCTTGGCACAGCCAATAGAGTACAAATAGACATTCTTCTGGTATTCTTTGCTTTCAGCCAGGGTCCATCTGCCAAAAGCAAAGATATCCCTGATGCCACAGCATCTTCTAAATACTGCTTGAACTGTTGGAAATCCCCTGTTTCTGTACTGTTCTAGACATTTTGAATTATTTTCAGCAGTATTTTGCTTGCAAGTGATATAAATTATATTGTTTGATAAATTCCACTTTCTGTTGGATCACCTTTTTGGGATATGAAAACAAATATGTATCTCTTCCAGTCAGTGGTCCTGGTGTCTGTCCTCCAAATTTCAGGAAATTACTGGTGAGCACTTTCAGGGCTAATTCCATCATGAGAAACATGTCAATTGGTATCCCATTGATTCTTTGGATCTTACTTTTTTGCCAGTGCATTCATTGCAGCTTGACTTTCTCCCTTCCTTACCATTGGCTGTTAAGCATATCGTATTTCCTAAAATATTTCTGTGTCAGTTCTTTTTGGAACAGTGATTCTACGTACTCATGTATCAGTGTTGTATTCTTTCTCCATATTTATTAATTCTGTATATTGAGCAAATTATTCAAGAATTTTGGCCCTATGAAGAAGAATGTGGCCTTAGGATTGAAGGAAGACTCATCAATAAGCTTCAGAATGCAGATGACATACCTTACTTGCTGTAAGTGAGGAGAACTTGATACACTTGCGGCAGAAGAGCAAACACTGGATTGCAGCTCTACATTAAGAAACAAAAATGCTAAGGGAGCTCTGGTGGCCTAGTGGCAAGACGCTGCACTGCAATCCCAGAGGTAAACAGTTCAAATCCACCAGATGCTCTGCTGGAGAAGGAGGGGGCAATCTCCTCCTGTACCAGTCAGATCTGATTTGACGGTGCACATAAAAATAAAATAAAAATAATTAAAAATAAACAAAAATTCTCATCATTGGACCTATAGGTAATATCATGATAGATGGAGAAAAGATTGAAACTATAAACAACTTCATCTTACTTGCATACACAAGCAATGCACTTGGTACCAGCCAGCAGTCAGTAAATCAGGATATGTATTGCGATGGGAAAGTCTGTGGTCAAGGGTCTTTCCAAATTACTGAGTAGCAATGATGTTAGTTTGAGGACTAATGTGTATCTGATTTGGACCATGGTCATTTCAGTTGCTTGCTTTGCATTTGAGAGCTGGACAATGAATAAGGATGACCAAAGAAAAATTGATGCCTTTGAGTTGTGGTTGGAAGAGAGTAATCATGGACTTCCAAAAGAATAAATAGCTATATTATGGAAAAATGCAGCCAGAATGCTCCTTGGAGACAAAGATGATAAAACTTCTTCTCATATACTATTGGCATGTTACTAAAAGAAGCTGTTCATTGGAGAGGTACATCATACATGGAAATGCAAAGGGATGGTGAAAGAGAGGACCCTTGATCAGATGGATTGTTACAGTGACTGAAGCAATGGACTCAAGTGTGTCAGAGATTGTGAAGATGGCACAGGACAGGATAGGGTTCAGATCTGTTGTTTATAGGATCATTATGATTTGCACTTGACTCAATGGCTTCTAACAATTGTTGTGTTATGGGCCGTCGATACATAGCAACCCTATGTACAAGAGCAACAGACCCATCTCCATCCTGTGCCAACCTCACTGTCTCTGCCCCATCTACTCCCATTACCCCAATAACTGAATTGATCCATCTCATCGAGGGTCTTCTCTTGTGCTCTTTCTCCACCCTTCCAAGCATGATGTCTCTTTCCAAGGACTGATCCCTCCTTGCAGCATGCCCAAAGTATGTCAGACGAAGCTTCAGAATACTTTCCTCCAAGGAGCAGCCTGGTTTCATCCTCTATAGGACAAACCTGTTTATTCTCCTAGCAGTCCATGATATATTCAACACTCTTCTCCAGCTCCACAGCGCAAAGGCATCAATTCTCTTTCTGTCATCCTTAGTCACTGTCCAGCTCTCTGACGCATCGCATGCAATTGCAAAGACTATGGCCCGGATCAGGCACACCTTAGTCTCCAGCCTGACATTGATGCTCTTCAGTACTCTGGAGAGGTCCCTTACAGCTGATTTTCCAAATGCAATTCTTCTCTGATGTTCTGGCTGTGGTACCAAGAGTGTTGATTGTGGAACCAAGCAAACTAAAACTGTTAACAATCTCAGTCTCTTCACCATCCATCATGATGCTGCCAATTGGCCCAGTGGCGAAAATCTTCATTTTCTTGAGCTTCAAGCCATATCAAAGGCTGCAGTCCTTGAACTTCTGCAGCAAGCACTTCAGGCCCTCCTCAGTTTCAGCAAGCATTTTAATTGATATTTCATAGATTCTTGAGGCGTTGCTTTTCCCCAACTCTTTCAAGGCAGCTTGAATTTCTTCCTTCATGTAGGGTTTTCAGAGGTCTGCTATTTCAGAAGTGGATGGCCAATCCTTCTTCCTAGTCTGTCTCAATCTGAATGTTCACATTTAGAGAAGCATCTGATTCAGTCATTCTATGTATTTCCTCCATCTTCTTTTAATGCTTCTTAGATCAATCAATATTTTGCCTATCATATCTCTCAGTATTATAACTTGAGACTTGACTTTGTTTTTCAGTTTTTTCAAACTTGAGAAATGCAGAGCTAATTTTTATCCTCTTTATTCCAGCTCTCTGCACCTTTCATTATAATATTTTGCTTTGTCTTCTCAAACTATCCTTTGAAATTTTCTGTTCAGCTTTTTTTACTCCAGTATCTCTTCCCTTTGTTTTAGCTTATCCATACTTTAATGCAATCTTCAAAGTCTTTTTTACAACAATTATTTTTCTTTCTTCTCTATATTTGTAATTACTTTTTGCTCTCTTCATAAATTATTTCCTTGATGTGATCCCACAACTTATCTGGTCTTTAATCATTGGTGTTCAATGCTTTAAACCTATTCTTAAGATGATATTTAAATTCCAGTGTAGTAAACTCAAAATCATATTTTGGTTTTTTGGACTTGTTTCATTTTCTTCAACCTCAGAGCTGAATAATGATAAGGATGACAGGAAAAAAATTCATGTTTTTGTCCTGTAGTGTTGGAGAATAGTATTGAATATCCCATGGACTACAAAAAGAACTGACAGATATGTCTTGTGATAGTATGGCCAGAGTGCACCATGGAGGGAAAGACAAAATTGCATGTCACATGCTTTGGGCATGTTGCTAAGAGAGGTTATTTCTAGGACAAGGACATCAGGCTTGGAAAGATGGAGGATTTAGTAAGACCTTCTAGCAGATAGATTGACACAGTTACTGCAGCAATGATCTCAAGTATGTGAGAAATGATTAGCATGGCAGAAGATAATACAAGGTTCTGATATGTCATTCAAAAAGTCACTATGAGTCATATTTGACTAGTTGGTACCTAACAACAATAACAACATTATTTACATAATAAAAGTAGTGAGACTATTCTTCGATTTCGGCCTGTAATACTGAGATCATCTCCACTAACAATAATGTACACAATGAGAAAATAATTCTTGAATTAAATTGATAAATGGATAATTTGATTGAAGGGAAAGACTAAAGTAAGAGGATAAACAAACACTGCAATTAATAAATCCTATGAATCAATTTCTGTGAATGTTACAAAACACAATGTGTGTGAATAATTGATTTCAAAAAGTATGATTTATAAACTCTCAAATAAAAATACATTTAAAAATCCATCTTGGTGCACATGGTACATTCTCCAGAACTGATCATGTATTAGGGCACAAAGCAAGCCTTAAAAAATTCAAAACCATTTAAATAACACAAATTATCTTCTCAGACCACAATGCCATAAGACTATAAGTTAACCACAAAAGGGTAAAGGTTACAAACCATCCACGTTGAAACTAAATAACTCTCTGCTAGAACACAATTGGGCTATAAAAGAAATAAAGGATGAAATTTTAAAGTTTCTTAAAACAAATTAAAATGAAAATACAACATATCAAAAACCTGAGAGATGAAGCTAAGACAGTCCTCTGGGGGCAGTTCATAGGCATACACATTAAAAAAGGAAGAAAAGGGGGGGGGAATTAATGATCTTGCTCAACATCTTCATCAACTAGAAAAAGAGCAACATTATAATCCTCCAGCCTCTAGAATAAAGGAAATAATAAGGACAAGAGCAGGAATCAATGAGAAAGAGAACAGAAAAAAAATTGAAACTATCAATAACAGGAGTTGGCTTTTCAAAAGGGTCAATTAAATTGACAAACCACTGTCAAACTTAATAAAAGAAAAAAAGGAGAAGG
>NW_006399803.1:5809415-5812436 GCF_000299155.1 Elephantulus edwardii
AGCATCTGATTCAGTCATTCTATGTATTTCCTCCATCTTCTTTTAATGCTTCTTAGATCAATCAATATTTTGCCTATCATATCTCTCAGTATTATAACTTGAGACTTGACTTTGTTTTTCAGTTTTTTCAAACTTGAGAAATGCAGAGCTAATTTTTATCCTCTTTATTCCAGCTCTCTGCACCTTTCATTATAATATTTTGCTTTGTCTTCTCAAACTATCCTTTGAAATTTTCTGTTCAGCTTTTTTTACTCCAGTATCTCTTCCCTTTGTTTTAGCTTATCCATACTTTAATGCAATCTTCAAAGTCTTTTTTACAACAATTATTTTTCTTTCTTCTCTATATTTGTAATTACTTTTTGCTCTCTTCATAAATTATTTCCTTGATGTGATCCCACAACTTATCTGGTCTTTAATCATTGGTGTTCAATGCTTTAAACCTATTCTTAAGATGATATTTAAATTCCAGTGTAGTAAACTCAAAATCATATTTTGGTTTTTTGGACTTGTTTCATTTTCTTCAACCTCAGAGCTGAATAATGATAAGGATGACAGGAAAAAAATTCATGTTTTTGTCCTGTAGTGTTGGAGAATAGTATTGAATATCCCATGGACTACAAAAAGAACTGACAGATATGTCTTGTGATAGTATGGCCAGAGTGCACCATGGAGGGAAAGACAAAATTGCATGTCACATGCTTTGGGCATGTTGCTAAGAGAGGTTATTTCTAGGACAAGGACATCAGGCTTGGAAAGATGGAGGATTTAGTAAGACCTTCTAGCAGATAGATTGACACAGTTACTGCAGCAATGATCTCAAGTATGTGAGAAATGATTAGCATGGCAGAAGATAATACAAGGTTCTGATATGTCATTCAAAAAGTCACTATGAGTCATATTTGACTAGTTGGTACCTAACAACAATAACAACATTATTTACATAATAAAAGTAGTGAGACTATTCTTCGATTTCGGCCTGTAATACTGAGATCATCTCCACTAACAATAATGTACACAATGAGAAAATAATTCTTGAATTAAATTGATAAATGGATAATTTGATTGAAGGGAAAGACTAAAGTAAGAGGATAAACAAACACTGCAATTAATAAATCCTATGAATCAATTTCTGTGAATGTTACAAAACACAATGTGTGTGAATAATTGATTTCAAAAAGTATGATTTATAAACTCTCAAATAAAAATACATTTAAAAATCCATCTTGGTGCACATGGTACATTCTCCAGAACTGATCATGTATTAGGGCACAAAGCAAGCCTTAAAAAATTCAAAACCATTTAAATAACACAAATTATCTTCTCAGACCACAATGCCATAAGACTATAAGTTAACCACAAAAGGGTAAAGGTTACAAACCATCCACGTTGAAACTAAATAACTCTCTGCTAGAACACAATTGGGCTATAAAAGAAATAAAGGATGAAATTTTAAAGTTTCTTAAAACAAATTAAAATGAAAATACAACATATCAAAAACCTGAGAGATGAAGCTAAGACAGTCCTCTGGGGGCAGTTCATAGGCATACACATTAAAAAAGGAAGAAAAGGGGGGGGGAATTAATGATCTTGCTCAACATCTTCATCAACTAGAAAAAGAGCAACATTATAATCCTCCAGCCTCTAGAATAAAGGAAATAATAAGGACAAGAGCAGGAATCAATGAGAAAGAGAACAGAAAAAAAATTGAAACTATCAATAACAGGAGTTGGCTTTTCAAAAGGGTCAATTAAATTGACAAACCACTGTCAAACTTAATAAAAGAAAAAAAGGAGAAGGCAGAGATAGCTCAATTAAGAAATAATAGAGGTGACATTACAACAGAACCAGATGAAATTAAATCAATAATATTGGAATACCATATAAAGCTATACGTGGATAAATTTGAAAACCTAGAGGAAATGGACAAATTGCTTGATGCTCAATGTCCTACCCAGATTGACCCAGACAGACGTAGAACACTTGAACATACCCATCACAGAAGAAGAAATTAAAAAGGTTAAAGAAAGACTTCCCTATAAGAAAAGTACAGGACCATATGGCTTCACAGCTGAATTCTACCAAACCTTCAGAGAAGATCACCAATTCTACTTAAATTATTTCAAAAAACAGAAAAAGAAGGAACACTCCCAGAGACATTCTATGAAGCAAGCATAACCCTGATACCAAAACCAGGCAAAGACCAAGAAAGAGAACCACAGACCAATATATCTCATGAATATTGATGCAAAAATCCTTAACCAAATCCTAACCAAAAATACATTTAAAAAAATAACTCATCATGACCAAGTGAAATTCATAACAAGTATGCAAAAATAGTTCGACACAAGAAAAACAATCAATGTAATTTACCACATTGTTGTTGTTGTTGTTGTTGTTATGTGTCATCGAGTCGCTTGTGACTCATAGCGACCCTACTTACAAGAGCCCTAAACATTGTTCTATCCTGTGCCAACCTTACCATCTCAAACACACACATTCCCCCCACGCCACTCACAGAATCGGTCCATCTCATCAAGGGTCTTCCTCTCCTGCACCGTCCCTCCGCTCTCCTAAACATCATGTCCCTCTCCAAGGACCAATCCCTCCTTGCAACACGCCCAAAGTATGTCAGATGAAGCTTCAGAATCTTTGAGTCCAAGGAGCATTCCGCCTTCATGCTCTCCAGGACAAACCTGCTTATTCTCCTAGCAATCTATGGTATATTCAACACTCATCTCCAGCAACACATCTCAAAGGCATCAATTCTCTTTCTATCATCCTATTCACTGTCCAACTCTCTGATGCATAGCACAAAATTGCAAAGACTATAGACTGGATCAGGCACACTTTAGTCTCCAGCATGACGTCATTGCTCTTCAAGACTCTTGAGAGGTCCCTCATAGCTGACTTTACCAATGCAGTTCATCTCGTGATATTCTGGCTGTTGTTACCAAGAGTGTTGACCACAGTAAACTAAAGTAAACTAAAAAGTAAACCAAGTAAACTAAAACTGTTAACTAT
>NW_006399803.1:5813201-5814786 GCF_000299155.1 Elephantulus edwardii
CCAGATTTCCTGGCACAACTTAGTGAGCACATCCGGAGCAGCATCTCTTTGTTGAAATAAATCAATTGGTATGCTGTCAACTCCTGCGGCCTTGTTTTCTGCCAATTCCTTCATAGCAACTTGAACTTCCTCCTTCATCACCATAGGCTCTTGCTCATATGTTATTTCATGAAATTCCTCTGTGTCAGCCAATTCCTTCTGATACGGTGACTCTGTGTACTCCTTCCATCTTCTTTTGATACTTCCTACATCATTTAACCATATTATCAAAGCAAATAACAAGAACCATATGATCTTAGCAATTAATGCAGAAAAGGCGTTTGATAAAACCCAACATCCATTCCTGAAAGACCCTCAGCAAAATTTCAATTAAAGACAATTGCCTCAAAATAGTAAATAGGATATTTATGCAAAACCAAGAGCTAATATCACTCTCAAAGGAAAAAGACTGAAAGCTTTTTCCTTGCAAACAGGGACTAGGCAAGGGTCCCCACTGTCGCCACTTTTATTCAGTATTGTATTGGAAGTACTTGCTAGGGCAATATGACAAGAGAAGGAAAGAAAAGTCATCCAGATAGACAAAGAGACGATTAAACTGTTGCTATAATATGATAATGTATATAGAAAACCGTAGGACTCAGCAAAAACAACAAAAACTGTTAGAGCTAGTAGACCAGCTTAATAGAGTGGCAGGCTATAAGATCAATATCAAGAAAATCAGTGAGATTCCTCTACAGTAACAAAATGAACTCAGAGACAGAAACCAAGAAAGCAATACCATTTACAATAGCCAAATTTAGATACTTGGGAATGAACCTAACTAGAAACACAGAAGACCTGTACAACGAAAACTACAGAACAATTCCGCAAGACACAATAAAAGACCTAAGGGAATAGAAAAATGGGCCTGTTCATGGATAGGAGGACTGAATATTGTGAAGATGACAATCCTGCAAAAAGCAATATATGCATTCAATGCAATCCCAATACTGATAACAAATTCATTTTTCAAGATAAAATGGGAAGTTGTCAAGTTTATTTGGAGAGGAAAGAGACCCTGAATAATCAAAGCACTTCTAAAAAAGAAAAATTAAGTAGGAGGTATAGCACTCCCTGACCTCGAAACCTGCTACACAGTACTAGAAACAAAAACAAAACAAAACAAAAAAACACACACAACAAGCGACAAAATATGGTACTGGTACAATGACATGTGCATAGACCAATGGAACAGAATTGAGAACTCAATAATGGATCCAGCTATTTATGGTCAACTGATATTTGACAAGGATATAAAATCTATCAAATGGGGAAATGACAACCTTCTCAATAAATGGTGCTGACAAAACTGGACTGCTACATGCAGAAAGCTGAAACAGGATGCACATCTCACATCATACACAAAAATTAATTCAAGATGGATCAGGGAACTAGGACTGAAGTCCAAACCCACAAAATTCATCAAGGACCAACAGATCAAGATTAGATGGACTAGTCTATCATATGTATTTCAGTCCAACATATTTCAGTTAACAGAGGCTGCCCTGGACATGCTCACCAAATTGTGCCAAGAAATCTGGAGAAC
>NW_006399803.1:5816219-5817933 GCF_000299155.1 Elephantulus edwardii
AAAAACTTTTCCAGCAGAGTGAAAAGAAAATCTGCTGATTGGGAAAAAATATTTGGCAAAACCATTTCAGACCAGGCTCTCATATCAACAGTTCACAGAATCCTACAGGGCCACCACAAGAAAAAGACTGGTAAAACAATTACAAAATGGGCAAAAGACATAGAAAGAATTTTCACAGAGGAAGAAGATATTTGGATAGCCAACAGACATATGAAGAAGTACTCAAAATCACTGACAGTAATAGAGATGCAAATTAAAACCACAACGAGATATTATCTTACCCCAGTAGCAATGGAAAAGTTTAGCAGAGCAGCAAGTAAGAAGTGCTGGAGAAGATGTGGTGAGATGGGAACTCTTAGACAGTGTTGGTAGAATTGTAAAATGGTACAACCACTCTGGAATGCAGTTTGGCATTTTCTCAGAAAGCTGAACATAGAAATTCCATATGACCCAGGTATTTCACAGCTTAGATTATACCCAGAGAAAATGTGGGCTGAAGTACAAATGGAGACTTGTACACCAATGTTCATTCAGCATAATTGTCTCCAGTCCCTCTTCAGTTAGTGAATGATTTACAAAATCATTACTCATGAGTGCTGCATAGTATTTCATTGTGTGAATGCACCATAGTTATTAAATGACAAGTAATTTCTATCTTGAGGGAGGCGTTGAATATAAAAAAAGAGTAGGTTTAGGTGGCCAGTAGGAGCAGAGTGATAGAAGAAAATGTCCAGAAAGTTAAACAACAAGAAAAAGAACAAAGGGTAAAATTGAAAAAGGCACACAAAAAATGTATGGGAAATTACATGTAAACATTTTAACTAAGTTCTCTTTGGAGAGAAAGAATGAGAATCAAAGCGAATCTGGATTCAGAGACCACTGCAATTTTGGACTCATGTTCAAATACTCAAAAAGCCAATCAAAAGTTTTCTATTTTTTTTGTTCTTTTTTAACTTTATCTTATACTTTGAGTGAAAATATACAGAGCAAATTAGTTCTCCATTAGAACCTCCATTCAGATTCTGTTCTTTGACATTAATCTTAGTGCCAACACGATAACAGCAGTGTTTCCTCTGATACTCTCCATCCTTCTATCTTATCCCTTTCTGCATTCTGAACATTGTCTGAGCAAATTCTGACCTTTTACTCTTGTTTGAGTGATTGTTCTAAGGAGTGAATAACTGCTTAGCATTATTGTTCACCTTGTTATAATGTCTATTGTTTGGCAGAACTTGAGCCTCAGGCATGAATTTAGTTCCAAGCTCAAAGAGTAAATGAGAGCCTTCATGTTGAGAATTCCACCATCTCTAAGAGACCAGAGAACCTGATCATTTTCATGACTTTGATTTTTATTCAGCATTTTTCTACCACTCTGTCCAGAACTTTATTCTGTGATCTCTTTTAGAACAATCAGAAGTGGTAGCCAGATACCATCCAGTTTTTCTGTCTCAAAGTAGTGGAGGTGGAAGTTCACATGGTCCTTTAAACTGTTGCTAAGCATTTTTTTTTGGTACACTGTTCTTTATTCCAGGCAGGGAGAAAACCCAATAGTTGTAATTTAAATGACTGCTTGCAAGTGTTTAAAATACTAGCTTCTACCTCCAAAAATAAAAAATAGAACATTGCTTTGAGGACTTTTTCTTGAACTAAAAATTAATCTAGATATCTCTCCTGAGGCTATAGTGCTGAGGTTGTAGGACTGGATACTCATTCC
>NW_006399803.1:5821979-5836804 GCF_000299155.1 Elephantulus edwardii
AATCTCACTTTCAAGCAATGGTACATAATTTCAAACAAATATAATCAAATGGAGCATGGAAAGAATAACATACCACGACTAGTTAGATTTTGTAACAAGAACGTAAAGATAGTTCAAGCAATAGGAAATCCATTAATATAATTAATGATGACTGGGATAGACTACCCTTCTCCCAAGCTTCCACTGGAGGTGCCAAGATGGATCTTTGAGCTCTTTCTAGTCAACCAGAGGTCAAGTGCTCTGGATAATGTGACTACACTTCTGACTCCAAATCATAATTGGCAAGAGTCAAGAATGGACTTCAGTGTCTGTGAGCGCCAGACAATACTCCTGGCCTTGCCTCTGATCATTTCTCTCAGCTTTATCCTTCCTATTACATGTAATATTACCATATACATCATCTCACTAAGTATAGCAGTGACCGCAAAATATCCTTGTCTCCAAAAACTTTCTTGGTCATAGGTTCTCTTTTTTCTGATCCCATATTCTGACCCTTCCCAAATACTGAAATGAGTACCCATCAGTCCACAGAAACTTATTACCAGGCAAAATATTAGCCTGTTTCTATTCTGAATAGCTCTGTTACTGCTTTGTGATATTTGAAATATAACTCCACACAATGATGCTGCTTTCTTTGCAGTGCTCTTTGCAATGGCTATTTTCTAGATCTTTAACACCAATTTTTCCTGGCTAAAAAGCTTACCTAAAAATCTCAAGTTATAAACATGTACTTGTCTGCATTTTTCTGTGTGCAGTCCTGAAACTTGAAAGATATTCCTCCAATAAACAATTACCCCAATATAACAACACAATAAGTATTGTTGTTGTTATATCCCATTGACTTGACTACAACTCACAGCAACTCTATGAATAATGACCCTGAACTTTGCCCTGTCCTAAGCCAACCTCACCACCTCTTATACACTTGACCCCAATGTCACAGTTACTGTGTCAGTTCATCTCATCCAGGGTCTTTCTATCTTGTGCTTCAAGCCTGATGTCCCTCTCCAAGGAATAACCCTAACCCTAATTTCTAATTTCCACATAGAAACACAACTGTTATCTTTAAGCAATCTCTGGTCCATTCCATGCCCTTCTCTCTTCTTTATACTTACCTGAAGAAACCACAACTATTAAATACAACTCTCTACCACTTGCTGTGTGTACCCTTACAGTTGAATCTTGCTGGAGGGGTTGGGGGGGGGAAATCACAGCAGACTTAATCTAAAGTGATGGTCTCAGGTAGGTCCTGAAAGCTAATACCAGTAACTATCTCCCTTTTTCATTATGTCTTTCCCTCTCATAGGTAGATACTTCATATTTTGTCCTTGTAACTCAAACCTGTAATACTTCCTCTCCCATTTCACTCTCAACTTCTTCTTTCATCAAGAAATTCGACTTAAAAGAAAACATTAAAAAAAAATGTTACCCAGCTGCCTCCATCTCTATTCAATATACAAGAGATTAGCTATCATGTTACTAGTCTAGACCAATCCCCCTCCTGTGTATTGTCCATTCTCACTCAGTTACTCATCCATTCTCACGTAGTCAAGCTTAATGCTTCCAACAATTCTTCTCTTTCTCTCCTTCTGAGTCAGTGAATGTATAGATAACACTTATCAGAATATAAACATACTTTAATTTTTCCATAAAGAAAAACTCTTGGCCTCAACCTTCATAATTCAATCAAACTAATTCTTTGTATCAATAGTCCATTTGCTGTACAGAGGTAACTAGTGGTTGCTGTGATGCTAAATACTGTGACATTGATGTGTCAAATGCGATAATGGTTATCCATGGTGGAGAGTGTTTGGTGGAGCAACCCGATTAGAACAAGCTTGGAAGCAGGAGTGGCATCCATTTCTGAAATAGCTTGCCTCCGGAAACTCTATGAACTTGGAGAAGCGATAAAAGTTATGCATGTGTTCAGGTCTTTCATTCATAGGGGTACTATGAATCGTCTATGATTCAACAGCATTTAACAACAACAATATCTGTTTATTTTTTAAAAAAATATCCCTCAGTATACTTTTAATAGAAATTTTCTTAATTTGATAGTGAGTGTGTGTGAAAAATGTGTATGGATAATTTAAAAAATGAATGGAAAATACAGGGACAAGTCCTAGTACAACAGGGATGGTTGGATTACAAAGCATGTCAATTAATTGTTAGATTGAAAACAAATTTATTCTTTAAACTTTCATTCAAATCATAAAAGTTTTTTAAAAAGAAAAGAGAATATATAATCACATACCAGATAGATGATTTACATCTAAAGTATATAAGAATTTAATTCACTTCCCCATTTATCTGTTTGTCAAATATAAGTTGACCAAAGATAGATAGATAGGTCTATTTCTCAAATCTGCTCCATCGGTCTATTTGCCTATCATTGTACCAGCATCATGCTGTTTTGGTTACTACCACCAAATAATAGGTTTTGAGGTCAGGGAAGTGCTATGCCTCCCACTTCATTTCTGTTCTTCAGAAGTGCTTGCCTATTTGAGGTCTATTTCCTCTCCAAATAAACTTGGCAGCAACAACAGTCTTTAGATTAGAATGACTAAAATTAAAAGCAAAACAAAGAACTGACCATACCAACAGTCGTCAAGGATACAGAGCACCTTGAAAGTCTTATAAGTTGCTGTTGAAAATATTAAAGTACTGTTTCTTATAAAATCAAACATACACTAAACATAGAGCACAGAAATCTCACTCCTTCACTCAAGGGAAATGAAAACATATGTTCACACAAAAATCTGTATGCAAATGTTTATAGAGGCTTTATTTGTAATCATCAAGAACGGAAAACAATCCAAATGTCTCTCAACTTGGGAATGGATAAACTGTGATATGGTCGTATAATGGCAATAAAACAGAATGATCAACAAATTCACATGACGCTTGAATGAGTCTCAAATACATGATGGTAAGTTTTTTAAAAGCCCTATTCAAATATATTTTGAATACATTTTATATACACTCAGAAGAAAATAAAAGTATAAATTACAAGGATAATAGATAGAGACGCTCTGAGAGACTAGGGATGTAAAGTAGGATTTGGAGTGATAATACTCTTCTATGTCTTCATTGTGGTAGTAACCAAATATATAAACATAAAATATGTTTTGTCAAAACTTGAAAATTGTATACTTTTAAAAGAAGTTAATTTTACAGGGTTTTATTCTTTAGAAAAAAAAATAAGAAGCTGCACCATTCCTCTAGTACAAATAAATATATTTTTATAAGAAAAAAATTTACTTACAATACCAACAAGATTATATATACATATGAACTTAGAGAAATGACAATAGTTACAGAACAAAGTTCAGGTCTTTTGTTCATAGGGTTGCTATGAGTCATGCTCTACTCAATGGCACTTAACAACAACAATATATATATTGTCAGTCTTCTCAGAGTTAGCCACAGTTTGTTGTGATCCACATAGTCAAATGCCTTTACATAGTCAATGAAACACAGATCGACATTCCTCTGTTTTATTCAGCCAAGATCCATCTAACAGTATCTATAATATCCCAGGTATAATTGCTTCTTCTAAACTCAGCTTGCACATTTGGCAATTAGTTATTGTGTTATTTCAGATATTTTTGGATAATTTTCAGTAGAATCTAGCTTGCATGTGATATTAATAATATTGTTTTATAATTTCCACATTATATCGGTTCACCTTTCTTTGGGATGAGACCAAATATAGATCTCTTCTAGTCAGTTGGAGAGGTGGTTGTCCTCCAGATTTCTTGGCCCAAATTGGTGAGCAAATCCAGGTTAATACCTGTTAGTTGAAATATGTCAATTGGCATACCATCAATTCCTGAGGCCTTGTTTTATGCCAGTTCCTTCAGAGCAATTTAGACTTCTTCGTTCATCACCACAGGCTCTTGCTCATACATTATTTCATGAACTTTTTCTGTCAGCCAATTCCTTTCGGCACAGTGACTCTGTACACTCCTTCCATCTCCTTTTAATGCTTCCTGTATCATTTAATATTCTACCCAAAGCATCCTTAAGTATTGCAACTCAAGGCTTGAATTTTTTCTTCCATTCCTTAAGCTTAAGAAATGCCAAGTGAATCTGGCCCTTTTGATTTTCTGACTCCAGCTCTTCACACCTTTTCTTAAATGCTTTGTCTCTCCATGCTGCCCTTTGAAATATTATGTTCACCTCCTTAACTTCTTTATTTCTTCCCTTTGTTTTGGCTTCTTGGTGTTGTAGTGCAAGATTCAGACATCTATCTTGGTCTTTTCTTCCTATTCCGTCTTTGTAATGATTTTTTGCATTCTTCATGGATGATATTCTTGATATCCTTCTGTAGCTCAGCTAGTGTTTGTTCATTAGTGTTCAAGGCCTCAAACCTGTCCCTGAGATGGTTTTTTAAATTCAGATGGGATAGACTCAAGGGCAAATTTTGGTTCCTGTGGATTTGATTTAACCTTCTTTAGCTTCAGTTTGAACTTGCATATGATTAGTTAATGGTCTGTTCCACACTCAGCTCTTGGCCTGGTTTCACAATTGATACTGAATTTCTCCAGCCATTGTTTCCACAGATGTAATCGATCTGATTCCTGTGCATACTACCAGGTGAAATTAATATGTGTAGTCTGTGTTTATGTTTATTATAAAAAGGATTTGCAATGAATAAATCAATTGTACAGAATTCTATTAGCCTATCTCCAGCCTCATTTCTGTCACCAAGTCCATGTTTTCCAACTACTGATCCTTCTTCCCTGTCCCCAATTTTTGCATTCCAGTCACCCATTATTATTAATGCATCTGACTGCAAAGGTTGTCAGAAATCTTCTATTTCCTCCTTTTGTCTCTGGTTGTTGGTGCATATATTTGAATGACAGTGGTATTCACTGAACTATGCATATGGATATTATCCAGTCGCTCACAACATTGTATTTCTAGATGGATATAGAAATGACTTTTTAGCTTTGAAAACAACCCCATTTTCTCTCACCTTTTCATCTCCTGTGTAGTGGATCGTAATTGTCTGGTTTAAAATTTCCCATGCCAATCCATTTCATTTCGCCAGTACCTAGTATGTCAATATTTATTTGTTCTACTTCTCTTTAACAATGTCCAATTTTCATGCATTCATGCTTCTCACATTCCATGTTCAAATCGCTAGTGTCCCCTTACAGCTGCTTCTCTTCTTTTGTGTTTCCATATATAAAGACTTCGTCTCAGTTGCCATATCTGCTAGTCTACTCTAAGTGTGCTCTATTGTACATAGTGTTTTCAAAGGCCTGTTATTTAGAAAGTGGATGACCAGTTCTGCTTCCTAGTCCATCTCTATTTGAATGCTCAGATTTAGAACAATATCTTACAGACAAGCATTTTACAGAAAGGAACAGACGTAAGACATTTCCCAATTATAGAATCAACCAATCCATTCAATATTGCTACCCACCCTTGGCACTTGTGTCTTGACTTATCCCTTTCCCCACTCCACCAGCATTCCTTTCCACTCCCAGCTAGCCTATTCAACACCTCCCTCTTCCTATCCAGTCCCTGAAATGATGGCTTAGGTCTCAAGCCTTCTGTTCTTCTGTGATACCAAATGCCTCCCACTGCTGCTGGTCTCCTATCCTGTGGCCAGTATCTCTTGAGTTTAGGAGTTTCTAAACCCAAATTCCAGGTACTTGTATTAAGAAAGGGTTTCTATTCCAAACAGTTCTCAGGAAAATTCATTTGCCTTGAGCTTCTGCTCCAGGATTGACTTCTTTTGACTTAGTGCCTCTTCTCTTCCATTTGCAGTATGCTGTTGTAACTGTAGGATATTCCCAAGAGAGGGTGCTGTGTCCTCTAGACTTGGCATATAAGTGTTGTTTTCTAGTTAAATACACAGGCCTGGCCCACCAGAATTCTGGGAGTGTGGGCATACCTAAGTTGGATAGGGCCAATGTGAAATCCCCATTGTGATCAGTCCCACAACTAGTTAAATAAGTACACAGGCTCTGAATTCTCACAAGAATTCTGGGATTGTGGGCATACCTGGGTTGGATACGACCAAAGTGAAATCTCCTGCTGTGCTTAGCCCCAATATCAATTATCAAAATAAACTCAGATAGAATGCAAAATGGACTCAGATATATTATAAAAGTTTATATATGATCTGATGGATATTATATACCAGATGGAAAAATAGAGATCATTTACTATATTCTGTGGTTATTAAATAGATAGACATATAGGGTGAAAAAATGTATTTTTATCCTATTTTTTACACAAAGAGATAGATACCAGTTTAATCTAAGACTGATATATGTAATATGTTGTTATTAAGTGCCATAGAGTTGAGCATGACTCATAATGACCCTATAAACAAAAGACCTGAATCCTGTTCTATAACTATCATCACTTCTTTAAGTTCATGAAGTTTCCAGAGTTATGTTGCTTAGAAAGTGGATGCCACTCCTGCTTCTAAGCCGACATTAATCTGGTATCTCCACCAAACACTCTCCACCATGTGTAACCTTCAGGCATTTGACACACTAGTTGCACAGTGTTCAGCATCATAGCAACCTCAGGTTACCTCAGTATGGCAAATTGACAGACCAGTGCTGTACCACTTAGAAGAATGTTTGTCCCAAATAAAATCAACACCAGGCCTGACTGCCCAACCAACTTTTAAATACAAAGGCCTGCATGCCAGGTTCTGACTGACTCTAAACAAGAGGCTTCCAGCCCACAGTTGGAAGATTTTGAAAACAATTCTTGTATAAAGAAAGCCATTTTATATGTGACATGACATACACAACAAAAAAATGTGAGAAGCATGCAAAAATGAAAACAGGTATTTTTTTTGTTTGCTTGTTTTTTAGAACAAGAGATTTCATAAGCCAAGCCAAATATGTCTTTTAAATGAACTTGGAAGAAATTATCTAAAATGTTATAGAGTTCATGTATTTATTTATTTACAAATAAAACTCTAAGGTATCCATAAGCAGAGGTCAACAACTATTCTTCAAAGTGTGAAAAATTACATAGACCGTTAACTGAAAATAAATGTCAACATAAAAATAAATGCTGAACTTTTGTAATTTTGAGTTGAAAGTAGTTGGAAGCTCCTGTGTTGGATTCAGTTGGATTCTGGAAGGTATGCTTTTATGATTTAATGGAAAGTCAGGTATAAACTTTTTGGACATTTCTAATTTCATTAATAATCAAGTTCAAGCTGATTGGTCATCTAGATTTAGCTAACAAACAGCTGTGGGCTAGAATCCTCTTGTTTAAGTCAATCAGGACCTGGTGGGCTGTCCTTTGCATTTAAAAGTTGGTTGAGCCCTGATTAAGTCTCCAGTTTGGAGGCTTCTGTGTCAAGCAATTGGATTCCAGATGGGAAGGTTGTTTTGATTTAATTGAAAGTCAGGTGCAATCTGTTTGGACGTTTCTGGTATTAATTATGTTTGGGGAGAACATTGTTCTAAGACAGCACTTGTCTGTCAGTTGTTGTACTATGAGAACCTGAGGTTGCTGTAATACTGAAAAATGACATAGATCACTGGTCTGTCAAGTACTATAATGGTTGTCCATGATATGCAGGGTTTGGTAGGGCTCCCAGATTAATACACACTTGGAAGCAGGACTGGCATCCTCTCTTTAAGTAACAAGCCTTAGAAAACATTATAAACACTAGAGAAAGTATGATAGTTATAGAACCAAGTTCATATACTTTGTTCATAGGGTCACTATGAGTCATACTTAACTTCATGGCACTTAACAACCACCTTTTATTAACTGACAAGATTATAAAGATAATAATGGTTGATGCCTTATTATCCTTCTAATAACCCTTTTGATTTGGTCTTTGCTGCTGCCAGCATCTACAAAATGAATGGTCTTTTTCTTCTTTCCACCTCACAGAGAAGATAGCTTGAAGGCCCACAGAAAGCTGTTTCTTTCTTTGAAGCCTGTCTTAGCAGCACAGACCTCATAAAATAAATCCTCTCCACAGAAAATGTCATATTTACTATGAGATCTTGCAGTCCAAGTGTTATCTATTAGAGAAACTGGCTTGTTACTGATTTTACCAGTATCGGTTAGAAGGTTTTGAGGGTTTTTTGCTTTTTTATACAAATTAGATGGTTTTTATATAGTCAATTCCTTGTCAGTCAATTGACTGGCTTCAGGATTGGGCACTCCCATCCACAATCCTCAGCATGTTCACTGAAGTGTTGCTGAGCTTAACAAACGGGCCACTGAAGAGCTGGTGAGGGCAAATGTGCTGCAACACTTTTCTTTTTTAAATTATTTTATTATTATTCATTTTAATGAAAATTTACAGAGACTTTGGATTTCCATTCATTCACTGTTGCAGTTTTCTCCCTGCCCACCCCTCCCCCAGCCCAGTACAGTCTTCTCTTTGAAAAGTAAGATAATTCTTTCTTTGCTTTACAATCCCTTCTCTCCCCCACCCCTCCCTGCTCCACTCCACTATGCAGCCCTCCTTCTAGACTCCTCTCATGACAATAATACCTAATCACATATCCCTTTTAAACAGTTCTCTCCCTCATCTGTTTCAATGCAGTGTACATTATTTATACCATCTTTCCGAGTCTCTCCCCAGCTCTGATGTCAGTCCTGTTTTACAGCAGTGGCACTATGCAGTATTTGTCCTTTTATGACTGAGATATTTCACTCAGCATAATGTTCTCCAGGATCATCCATTTTGAATAATATTGTATGAGGTCCTTGTTTTTCAATGCAGCATAGTATTCCATTGCATCAATATACCACAACTTCTCTATTCATTCATGTGTTGATGGGCGCTTAGGTTGTTTCCAAATGCTTGCTATTGTGAACAAAGCCACGATAAACGTGAGTGTGCATATATCTGCTTGGGTGGCAGTTATGGTCTCTTTGGGGTATATTCCCAGTAGTGGAATTGTGGGTCAAATGGTATCTCTATTTGCAACTTTTTGAGAAAACCTCACACCGCCTTCCACAGTGGTTGCACAATTTTACACTTTCACCAACAGTGAATAAGTGTTCCAGTTCCTCCACAACCTCGCCAGCATTTGTTGCTTGCTGTTCTGTTAAATTTTGTTGTTCTCACTGGGGTAAGATGATATCTCATAGTTGTTTTGATTTGAATCTCTCTTAGAGCTAGGGATTTTGAACATTTCTTCATGTGCTGGTTGGCCATCTGAATGTCTTCTTTAGTGAAGTGTCTGTTCATATCCTGTGCCCATTTTTCAATCTGATTGTTTACCTTTATCTTGTTGCGGTGCTCAAGTATTTTATAAATTCCAGATATAAGTCCCTTATCTGACATGTCATTACCAAATACTTTTTCCCAGTCTGTGGCTTCCCTTTTTACCCTGTTGGAGAAGTTTTGGAATGTGCATAGGGATTTGATTCTTAGAAGGTCCCATTCATCTTTGTTATCTTCTCCTGGTTGTAGATTTTTCAAGATACTCAGAAGACTGTTTATGTTGTGGATTAGGACTACTAAAGTTCTTCTAAGCTTTTCTGTAATGAAGTTTATAGTCCTTGGTTTTATTCCTAGGTCCATGATCCGCCTTGAGTTGGTGTTTGTGGATGGAGTGAGGTGCAGATCTTGCTTGAGTCTTCTGCAGATAGTCTTCCAATTTTACCAACACCATTTGTTAAAAAGACTGTCATTTCCCCACTTAACTGATTTCATCTCCTTGTCAAAAATCAGTTGACCATAGGTAGAGGTAGATGGGCTGACTTCTGGGTTCTCAGTTCTAATCCATAGATCTATTTGTCTGTCATTGTACCAGTACCACACTGTCTTAACCACCACGGCAGTGTAGTAGGATGCTGCAATACTTTTCACACTCTTCTGCGCACATGATTAGTGTCTTTGATTCTCAACAACCAATACCAGATGTATAGAAGATATTAGCTTTTTGGTTTTTTTCAACTTAGCCATTCAAATCTCTGTTTTGTCTGTTTTCTTTGTGGTAATGGTTAGTTTTTAAATGCCCGAATTTCCTACAAGACTTTTGAAACATCTTGTGGGCAAATTTTAATCTTAGGTGCTTGAATTTTGTTGTTGTTAAGTACCATAATGTCTATTACTGTTGATTGATGATACTATAAACAACATATCTAAACCTTACCGCTAGGCCAAGAGAGCTAGAAGGACTGATTTACATTATTTTAGTAGTAAAATATTTCAAACAATCCAAATATTCGATAGGATACTTTACTAAACTTGTTAAATTACAGAATTTTCAGATATAGACTATCATGCCATTGTTCTCTATGTACTAGAAGAAAATTATATCCAAAATATAGGTCTTTGTTGGTACAGAAGTATGTGTATAATATACTGAAATCTGTGTAAAAGTAATGTCTAAATACACATTTACATATAAATGTCTTTTATCTTTGTATTTCTGCATATTTATGTCTATAAAATGATACTCAACAGTTATAGGGTTTGCCTCTCAGAAGCACATGTCTGAAATCAAAGAATTAGAAATTTCTTTCAGAAAAAAAAATAGAAATCCTTGACTATATCCACATCTATATTTGAAGCTAGAGAGCTATTGTGGCCTAGTTGTAGGTAATTGCAGTATTACCTCAAACATTTGGGTGGTTTGAATACAACAGCAGCTCCATGGGAGAAAATGGGAAGTCTCTTCCTCTGTAATTTACAGCCTCCTAAAATTCTGCTTGAGAGTCAGCTGAGTCAGTTTTGATTTGAAGGCAATGAGTGAGAGAATTATTTACAAAACTAGAGTGATGCATATTCATATAATATAAATATAGTATATTTAGGTCTTATTTTTATACAAATGTCATGACTTCATCAGGATCTTTAAAAATTTCTGAGTGATAGAGGTATTTAAACACTCAACTACTAGCTAAAAGATGAGTGTTTTGAGGGGTCTCATAGGACAAGCCTTATAAACTTCTCCTTTGAATGTGACAGCCTTGAAAACTCTATGGAACTCAGTTCTGCTAGAAAACACATGGAATTGCTGTGAGCAAACTCTTTGTTTGATTTTCTGGTTTTAATCTTTGAAATATGATAAAAAAAGGGGATTGCATGCATGCATCACCAAAGCAATAGGCAATATAATGATAGACAAAGTGAAAAAAACATTAAATATGTCAATAACTTCAACTTGTTTGAATGTATAGTCAACACTTTTGGTACCAGCATGTTGCACAGGGAAAATTTGTAGTCTCCAAATTATTGATGAGAAATTATATCGGTTTGAGGACTGAGATGTGCCTATAGTCTTTTCAATCACTTTCTATGCATCTGAGAGCTGAACAATGAATAAAAAAGACAAAAAAAATGATGCCGTTGATCCATGGCATTGGAAAAGAAAACTGAATGTTCCATTGACTGACAAAAGAACGTAAATGATTTGGAGAAAGTGCAAAGTGCTTCTCAGAGGCAAAGGTGATAAGCCTTCATCTAACATATTTTGGGCATGTTACTAGGAGAACTATTCCTTGGAGAGAGATATCATGATTGGAAAGGTGAAGGGATGGCAAAAGAGAGGAAGATTCTCAACAAGATGGATTGATAACAATGACTAGAGCAAATGGAATCAAGTACGTCAGAGATCATGAGAATAGTGCAGGATAGGATAGGATAGGATAGGCTAGGATAGGATAGGTCTGTTCTTTATAGGGTCACTATGAGTCATACTTGACTTGATGGCACCTAACAACAGCATCATCACCAATCCAAAAATAATTCTCTTTCAAATATTCTGTCATTCCATCAAGTCAGTTTGGACTCCATCAAGTTTCAAGGCTATAATCGCAACAAAAGGAGATGATTCCTTTTTCTCCATTGAGGGCTGATGGATTTAAGCCGCTGAAAACATGCAGCCATTGGGTCAGTAGGGCAGCCACTATAGACTGCACCACCAGAGCTCTGTGCTTTTAAATTAAGAATGCAGTATTTCAGAAATGATCACAGAATTCTTAGAACTTCTTTTCTAATCTTTCAGATAGCATTTAATACTGTTTCTCCTCTTTAGTAATGTAAATATATAAAAGTCTATTTGAAAAATTTTAATTTTTAAACCTTATGAGATGGATTCACAACATAGTAATTAGGGTAATGTGGTAGATGTCTTTGCAATCACTTGCTATGCATCAGAGAGCTAAACAATTATTAAGGACGATGACAGGAAAAAAATAGATGCCTTTGAGTTGTGGTGTTAGGAAATAGTATTGAACCTACCATGGACTGACAAGAGAACAAACAAGTCTGTCTTGGACAGGATGAAACCAAGTTGCTCCTTGGAGGCAGGGATTTGAAGCTCTGTCTCACATATTTTGGGAATGTTTCCAGGAGGGACCAGTCTTTGGAGAAGGGCATCATGTTCAGCACAGCAGAGGAAGAAAATAGATGGATGGCACAGTAACTTGAGTAAATGGGGGTGGGTGTGTCAGAGACAATGAGATTGGCTCAGGATACGGCAGGGTTCAGAACTATTGTACAGAGGGTGCTATGAGTTTCAGGTGACTCGATGGCACATAACATTGACAAATAACAAATCATCTTAGAAGACTCCATTTATAGTTTACAAAGGCAAACCTTAGAGATGTGGGTTGAGATGTAAATCATTGTGATAAAGAGAATACCGCAACAAAGAGGATCATACTAATATTTTGATTTCCTAGTTCAGGAAGTTGTGGAAGGAGGAGTGGCGTCCACTTCCATAATAGCTTGCCTCCAGAAACCCTATGAACCTGGAGAGAGGATGAAAGGCACCCAAGCATCAAGGACTGTCCTTCATAGGGTCGCTATGAGTCGCCTATGACTCGACGGCACTTAACAACAACAACAACAACAACAGTTCAGGAAGTTAAAGAGCTGAACAGAAGATTTCAAAGCACATTTTGTAAAGACAAAACAAAGTATTATAATTAAATGTGCAAAGAACTCAAATGAGAAAATGAAAAGGGTTGAATTCTCTGGGCCAGTCATTAAGCTGAAGGAACTAAAGAACAAATTCAAATCTCAAATTACAATACTTAAGAATGTTTTGGGCAGAATACTGAATGATCCAGGAATAATTAAAAGTACAAAGGTCACAGAATTAAAAAAAGAATTGGCTGGTACAGGAGAATTTCATTACACAACAAATGAGCAAGAGCCAATGGTGCTGAGGGAGGAAGTTCAAGCTGCTCTGAAGGAATTATCATAAAACAAGGCCCCAGGAATTGATGGCATACCAACTGACATATTTCAACAAACAGATGCTGCCCTGGACGTGCTCACCAGATTGTGCCAAGAAAACTGGAAGACAATAACCTGGCCAACCAATTAAATAAGATCCATATTAATTCCAATTCCAAAAAAGGGGGATGCAACAGAGTGTGGAAATTATAGAACCATCACGTGCAAGCAAAATCCTGATGAAGATTATCCAAAACTAACTGGAACAATACAATACAACAATACATAACTGGAACTGCTATAAATACAAGCTGGGCTTAGAAGAGGCCATGGCACTAGAGACATCATCGCCAATGTCACATGGATATTTGCTAAAAGCACAGAGTATCGGAAGAATGTCTATTTGTGTTTTATTGACTATGCAAAAGCATTTAATGTGTAGATAAAAACAAATTGTGGCTAAAATTGAGAAGAATGGGAATTCCAAAACATTTGACCGTGTTTATACAAAACTTAGATTACAGAACAGTCATCAGAACAGAGCAAGGAATCACTGCATGGTTCAAAATCAAGGCAGGAGTGTATTAGAGATGTGCCCTTTCTTCAAACCTTTTCAGTCTATATATGGAACAGATCATTTGGGAGGCTGGACTTAAGGAGGAGGAATGTGGCATTAAAATAGGCAGAAGATTCGTCAGTAACTTCTTTTATGCAGATGATGCAAACTTACTTACCAAAATGAGGACAATCTGAAGCCCTTTTCGCAGAAGGTCAAAGGTTGCAGTTCTCAATATGGACTGAATATCAACATCAAGAAAACAAATATTTTCACCACTTGGCCAACTGACAGTACCATAATAGAGGCAGAAGAGACTGAAATTGATAACAACTTTATCTTCCTCGGATCCATAATCAACACTTTTGGAACCAGCATTGAGAAATCAAAAGACAAATTGCATTAGGAAAATCTACTGTCAGAGACTTCTCCAGAATGCGAAAGAGCACACCAACAACAGCTTAAATAGAAGTTATGCTTACACTTAAGTATGTAATAGTAAAGTTTGAAATATTGTGAGAATAATCAAAATGTGACACAGAGACAAAACTGATCACATGCTGTTGGGAAAGTGAGGCCAATAGACTTGCTTAACATAATGTTACAACAAACTTTCAATCTATTGTACTTGAAATACAGTGAAGAAAGTGCAATAAAGCAAGCCATGCTTATAGTTTTTTTAAAAATGGTATTTATTGACTCATTAGTAGTGTGCATAAAGTAATAAAGTATCTTTAACATCATTTAAAACCTATTAGTTGAATAGCATCTCAAGGAAAAGAAATATTTAATGTCAAGTAAGGTACTTTTTAAAAAAAAAAACCCGTATTTCAAGTATATACACAAGACCAAGAGCCAATATCATTCTTAATGGAGAAAGACTAAAAAGCATTCTCCTTGCCAACAGAGACCAGACAAGGATGCACTGTGTCAGACAAGGATGCCCTCTGTCAACTCTTCTGTTGAATATTGCATTGGAAATACTTGGTAGGACAATACAACAAGAGAAGGAAATAAGAGGCATCGAGATTGGCGGAGATATGGTCAAACAGTAGCTGTATACAGATGATACGGAATATCAATTGACATATTTCAACAAACAGACGCTGCCCTGAAATT
>NW_006399803.1:5838729-5839676 GCF_000299155.1 Elephantulus edwardii
ATTTACTGCTTGTGGGAATGTAAAATGGTACAACCCCTATGGAAGGCAGTCTGACGATTTCTCAAAAAGTTGGATATAGAAATACCATTTGACCAAGCAATTCCACTACTACTGGGAATATACCCTTATAAAACCAGAGCTAAACTTCAAACAGATGTATGCACACCCATGTTTATTACTGCATTTTTCACAATAGCAAAGAAATGGAAGAAACCCAAGTACCCATCAATAAACGAATGGGTAGAAAAACTGTTACATCCACATAATGGAATACTATGCAGCAGTGACAAATAGTGAAACAGTAAGACATTATACAACCTGGGGGAAACTTGAAGACATTACACCAAGTGAAATATGTCAGTTACTGAAGGATAAATACTAAATAATCCTGCTGTTACAGGACAGGCATGAGGGGGTTGGCGAGGGAATGGGGGAAGAGAGGATAGAGAAAAATGCTGCATTAGAACAGATGAAAGGAAGAACTGTCCAAAAGGAATATATGATTATGCATTATATATATGAGAACAATCTGGAACAAGGGGTGCACTGTAGTGTACGCTGGGGGGAAGGGAGGAAATGTGCAACAATGATTAAATAGAAGAAAAATAATGCCTACAGACTGCTCTGGTGGCCCAGTGGTAGGAAACTGCATTGTAATTCCAAAGGCACATGACTCAAATCCATTAGATGCTCTGCAGAAGGGTGGGCAATCTCCTCCTGTGCCATTAATTACCTAAAAAAAACCTGGAGGGCCAACTATGTGCCAATTCCAGCAACAACACAGACTGGGAAAAATATTTGGCAATGGCTTATGTAACAGGGAGCTTAAATCTAAAACCTTTAGAAAAGTACATCTCAGTAATAATAAGGCAAACAACCTATTTGCAAGATGAACAGAAGATAGGAAAAAAGACCCTTCATCAAAAAAAGACATTCAAGGGAGCTCT
>NW_006399803.1:5840051-5846672 GCF_000299155.1 Elephantulus edwardii
AACTGTGGACAGCAGTCGGACTTTTCCTTTAAAAGTTCACAGTGGCTCCAGCCATCCTACTACTAAGTTATTGCTGGTGGTGTTGTGTACCGTAAAGTTGGAACTGACCCACAGCTGACCCTCCCATGGGTTTTCAGAGGCCCTTAGGGAAGGAGATTGCCCATCCATCTCCCTCAGAGCAGCTGGTGGCCTGAAACCTCATGCTTTTGGGATTGCAGTACAGCTTCTTGCCACTAGGACACCTGGATCTGAACAGATATATGTATATTCCTGTTTATTGCAGCATTATTTACAGTAGCAAAAAGTTGGAAACAAATGTCCATCAATGAGTGGATGGAGAGAAAACCTTTGGTACAATCACACAATGGACTACTAAGAAACGTTCAAAAATTGTGAAGAATTCATGAAACATCATACAATATGGATTCATTTAAAGAGCATTATGATGAAAGAAACAATTCAGTCACAAAAGGACAAATATGCTTAAACATAAAATCATACTAGGAAGGTTATAAGGGAAGGGAAAGGAAAGAGTAGAAAATGACTTCATAGGTATTGAACGCTTATTAATATAGGTGAAGAGAAAGACAATATGGAATGAAAGGACAATAAGATGTGATTATGGAAAATGATGTTATGGAACAAGATGTTGAAAAATAATTGATTGGGGAAAAAATATGCTTGGTAAATTTCACTTAAATCACAATAAAAATTGTGACAAAAAAAGGAAAAGCTTTTTAGTGATAATATAGCTCTGGTAGAGTAGCCTATAGAGAGTCGCACTGCTAATCCAAAGGAAGTACCTCTCCAGGAGTTGAAATCCACCAGTTCCTGAGGAGAAAGATGGGGAAATCTCCCATGAAGTTTCCATCCTTGAAAACCCATTGAAAGGTCAGCTATAAGTAACTTTGAACGTGACAGAAATGAGGGAGTGAGTGATAATATAACATCTGACTTTTTAAAAAATCATTTTATTTTACATTGGTTTGCTCACAAAGTTTGTATACATTGTGTTCTGCACTATTCTTCATTCATATTGTGTTTCATAGAAGCATTCCCAAGCATTATGTTTTATAAAATCAGTTATGATTGGGCCTTGCCCATCATTACTCAATCTTTTCAGATTCTTGCTGGACCCTTTCCATTTGTTACCCATCCTTAGCTCTTCACTCCCATCCTTTACCCCCTTGGGTTCCCATACATGTTTTACTAGTTATCCTTCTATTTTTACAATAATGATCTAAGGCACTACTTGTCCTTATGAGACTGAATTAGTTCACTCAACATAACACTCTCCACCCTTTCCCAAGTTATGTAGTGCTTTTCAAAATTGTTTCTCCTGAGTGCTGCATAGTATTCTATTGTGTGACTGTACCACAATTTTTCAATCCATTCAGTTGTGGTTGGACATTTGAGCTGTTGCCATGATCTTGCATTGGTGAATAACACTGCTATGAACATTGGTGTACAGATCTCTAACTTCCTTGGAGTATATTCCTAGTAGTGGGATAGCTGGATCATACAGAGTTTCTATGTTCAGCTTTTTGAGGAAATACCAAACTGGCTTCCAAAGCGTTTGACATTGGATTGAACATAAAAGTTACCTTTCCCCCAATAACATTTATCATCTGAAAAAGAATTTTTAGAAATTTGGTAGCTTCCAATTAATGAAAACCTAATTTGTATAGTGTCATTCTACATTGTTGTACTTTAAGATGTATTCCCAGTTTGCCCCATCCCCAGTGCAACAGAATCAAAGAAAGCAAACTTGAAGATGGAAGTTTATTGTGTGGTAAGGATAAATGAAATGTTTTGGTTCTAATAAAACCATGATTAGCAAAGGAAAATATTTAAGTTGTCAACTATTTTATTCTACCTGATTCAACAATATGGAAACAGTGATGGAAGCATCAATCAAGAAATAACACTGCATTGGACAAATCTGCTGCAAAAGATCTGTTTAAATTTTTTGAAAGCAAAAAATATCACTTTGCAAAGTAAAGTGCATCTAACCAAGTCACAGCCTTTAAGCTGCCTCATAAACACGCAAAATGTGGACAGTGTAAAAGGAAGACAGAAGATTCAAAGCATTCTAGTTGAAAAATGTTGTACACACCATGTACATTCAGAAGAATACATAGTCAGTCTTCAAAGAAACAAAACCAAAACTTGCCTTAGATATAAGATTGGCAAAACCTTGGACTTGTCATCAGTAAAAGCCAATCACTAGAAAAATACCTCATTTTTGGTAGAAGGTTGGAGAAAATGAGAGAAACTCTTGATGAGATGGAACGATATAATAAATATATCAATAAATTCAAGCATACCAATAATGATTAAAATCAAGCAGGACTGGGAAACATTGCATTCTGTTACATATAAAGTTGCTACAAAATAAAGTCTACTAAGTTCAATGATCTCTACAAAGTTCTAAAGAGCAAGGATGTCCGTTTAAAGACTAGGGTGCACTCGATCCAAGCCATGGTATTTTGTTTCCTATGCATCTAAAAGTTGGACAATGAATAAAAATGATAGAAAGAGAGTCTATGCTTTTAACCTTTGGTATTGGAGAAGAGTACTGAATGTCCTATGGAGTTCAAAAAAAGCAGACAGGTCTGTCTTGGAGGAAGTGTGCCTAAGAAACAGAGGTGGTGAAACTTCTCACATACATACTTTGAGTATGTAATCAGAAGGGGATAATCCTTTAAAAACCACATCATATTGAGAAATGGGGAGAATCAGAAAAAGAAGGAATACCCTCCACAACATGGATTGACATAGTGACTGTAATCTAGCAAATCAGATTGTGAGGGTGGGGCAGGACAGGGCGAGGTTCAGATCTGTGAATCACAGGGTCACTATGAATTGCCGTGGACTTGAGAGCACGTACAAACAACTAACAAAAGTCAACAGTGACTGATAGAAACAAGGCTATAGACTCAACTCTGCTATTCACTTTCTTCCGGCTACTCACATTAGTTTTCTGTTGGCACTAACTGCTGTAAAGTTCACTTGGTAGCATCTTTGCTTTTAAAAACATCTGAATTTACAAAATTTAAGATAAGGTGTATAGATTAAACCCTCTCTTCCTTGAAAAGAAAGAAAGAGATTTAAGTAAATATTCCTTTAAAGCATAAAATATTTTTTTTAAATTATACACAACAATCTCATTTCTTCTGAGTTTCAGAAGCTGTGATTAATAGCTTAGACTTTTCCTACTTAATTGTCGATTAAAGTAAATAATTTTCTGAAGAAGAAAACCAGACTGTAAAAGCTCTGTATTTTTGTATGAACCCTTTAAAGAGCTGTTTATAGATCTTAAGGGAGTTTTTAAAATTATCTATATAGCATTTTAAACCATTACCTTTGTCTTCCTTACCCTTGTCTAAACTTCCAAGAGTAACATATTCATTTATTCTTTCTTTTAATCATTTCTTGGTACTATTATGCATGAGAAATGTTTTATTATGACACATTTAAAAGTAAACCACTAGCTACAGAACGTGTTCATTCAAACAACATTAAGCTTGCTCTCTCTATAGGTCATCATGAAAAATACTGAAGATACAGGCAAATACATGCTTAAAAACAAACACATCTGTAAATGTTTATGAAAATTAATAAAATATAATTATAGGGAAAAAAAAAACCACAAACCTGTGATTAGAAGAGCACACACAAAATAATTACATACCTACATTCAATCCACAAGAATTTTTTTAAATGGTTTTTACTTCTCTGTAAGTCAAAATATATTTCTATTTGCATAAAGACCAATTGGTGTACTGTGGAGTCAGAACCAATTCATAGCTGATCTTCCAGCAAGTTTTCAGAAGCAATAAATAGTGTGGGAGGAGACTGCTTATCTTTCTACTGCAGAACACCTGGTGGATTTGAACCAGGTGTCTTTAGATTGATAGTGCAACTTCTTACCACTACCACGAAGTCACCAGAACTCTTTACACTAGCAGATGATCAATGGTTCCACCTGAGTTGAATTTTGAAGGATCAAACATAAATCTCCCCCGTGGAATGCAAGAATTCTACCACAGAACCATGACTGCCTCCCTTATTTTATGTATGACCATGCTTTACTTCAGGCTGCTATGCTGCAATCCCAAAGAACACGGTTTAAATCCACCAGCTGCTTCTTGAGGGAAGAATGGACAATCTTTTCACATGCAATTAACTGCCTCTAAAAACCTGCAGCAGGGACAGCTATGGGTAGTTTCTGACCCGGTGGTACACAACAAATAAACAATGCCATAATTGCAGCTGTAAATTCCCTAACCCAACTCATAGAACCTTAAATCCATTTCATCTGAGCACTACTACAAACTACCATGGAAGCTATCTCACAAATGTGTATTTTTTCTCTTGGCTCAATGAGGATCTGTTGAATGAATGATGAATGAATAAGGATTACCACTGACAGGCACAGTGTACACTCAACATAAAACTATATCCTCTATTGGAAAAGCAGTTGAAAGCTTGTTTCATTCTGAACAAAGCATAGCATCAATCTGTCTCATTCATTATTATACAACCAAAATGAAAAATACGTTTAGTCAAAAGCATGTCTGCTGAGTAATTGGGTTGTGATTTGGATTCTACAAAATACGCGTCATAACAGCCTGGAGCTGGTCTAAGTGACATTTCACAGGGCTTTGTGTATGATTTTGATTTCTCATTGCCTTCACCTTCTATGAAAGGAATGACTGATAGCCTTTCCTTACGATATCTTGGCTTTTAAGAGTGTTGTTTTATCTATTTTTTATGACCATCCTTACACTTGTTATGTGTAATTTTTGCTTTATGTAACATAAAGACAAGAGCACCTGTGATATGGTGCCCCTGAATTCCCAAGAATGGCTGGACAAAAGACAAGAAATCTTTTTAAAAAATGAATGTTCACATTAAATACCTTGGATAGGTAGGCCTTCTGGGGATTTTTCTTTAATGCAACAAAAGTGCACCATTTCTGTTTTCAGAAATAGTTTCATTCACTTTTATACAGAGCTCGTCAGAAGTCATATTACATAAGTAAGGGCTTACTCTGTACATTAGTGCTTTACATCTTGAAGTCTTACTAAATCCTCCTTTGATCAATCTGTTATTGAATAGATCTGTATTGATTTCGTCTACACTTGTTTATGGTATTTATTTTTCTATATCTAGGATTAAAATCCAAATTAACAAGTGTAATCAATTTTCTGAGTGATAAAGAAAAGTCCTTTAGTACCCTTAGACACGCTCGCCTAGGGAGAGGACCAAAAAAAAAAAAAAAAACCAACCTAAGTGAAGATGTTGTAATAAATGGATCGATCTATTCAATCACTGGGTATAAAAACATTCGCTCTGGGAAAGTGCTCTCCTCCAAGAGCTTTAGCTGCCCAGCTTCACTTGCAAGCCACCACACAATTTGCATTTTTAGAGAAATTTCATGTCTACAGTGAGCTCCAGTGGAAACATGAATAAATTGCTTTCTTTTTCTGACTTTATGAAGCTGAATCTGTTAAGGGGCTGAGTCAAAGTATAAGGAAATAAAGGCAGCAACTTGCATGCTGCAGGCCCTGGATGAGGTTTCTTAACTTGTCCACGTTCTCTTGTCACGGCCTACATAGCAGATTAGTGGTCTTCAGGGACATCCGTGGTGTATGTAACCATGTTTTTAACTGCGGCGCTAGAAATGGTTACTAGAAGATAAAGATATTAAATAGACAAGCAATTTAGAACTAAATAAACTTGCTGCAACAGTTTTCCAAAAAGTCATATAAATCATCATTTCTAAAACAAGTACAACCCCATTGCCTAAGAGGCTTTCTTGTTAATCAGCTTATTTCTAAATTCACTAAGGTGGAGATGGGTATAGAAGTCTTATACATGGGCTCTAGATGCAGCCAGACCTGGGACTGGATCTCTATTTGGGCTACCATCAGCTATGTCATATGAGGCAATTTAATGCCTCCAATCTTGGTTATCTTTGTCTGTAAAATAAGGTTAGATTAATGATGACAGAAGGAGAGTTGATGCCTTTGAGCTGTGGTCCTGGAGAAGAGTATTGAAGGTACCATGGACTGCTAGGAGAACAAACAAGTTTGTCTTGGAGAGGGTGAAGCCAGGCTGCTCCTTGGAGGCTAGGATTCTGAAGCTACATCTGATACGTTGGACATATTGCAAGGTGGGATCAGTCCTTGGAGAGGGACATCAAGCTTAGTAGGATGGAGGGACAGTGCAGGAGAGGAAGACCCTCGATGAGATGGATTGATTTTGTCAGTGGGATAGTGGGGATAGATGCGGCAGAGACAATAAGGTTGGCAAGAGATAGAGCAGGGTTTATGGCTGTTGCACATAGGGTCACTTTGAGTAACAAACGACTCAACAGCACATAACAAGAACAACAACAACAACAAGAAGGTAACATTAGGTCGTTCTGAGTTTTATAAAAAGTTTTAAAAACACTCCCTAGTGCAAAATAAATTCTTAATCTGTTGTTGTTGTTGTTATGTGCCGTCGAGTCGTTTGCGACTTATAGCGACCCTATGTACAACAGCCCTAAACCGTGCTCTATCCTGTGCCAATCTCATTGCCCCCGACACACCCATCCCGATTACCCCAGTC
>NW_006399803.1:5848032-5868097 GCF_000299155.1 Elephantulus edwardii
GGGCCTTATTTTTTGCTATTTCCTTCAAAACAGCTTAAACTTCTGCCTTCATCACCATAGGCTCTGGCTCAAATGCTATTTCATTAAATTCTTCTGTATCTGCCAATTCCTTTCGGCAATCTACGGAAGATTATTTTATTTTTGCTTATGATCAGAATATTGAATGAAAGATAGTAAGATCTGTCCCATAGAACTTCCAAAACTGTAATTTTTATAGAAACAAACTACCACATCTTTCTTCCAAGCAACAGCTGGTATGTTTGAATGGCTACCCTTGCAGTTAGCAACCAGGCTGTACCACTAGCACTCCTGAACACCAGACACTTTTCCTATGATTTGCTATTTTGCTCCATGTTATAAAGCAAGTATCAATAAAGAAAGATTAGGGAGCTCTGGTGCCTTAGTGGTAACCAGTGGCACTGCCACCACAAAGACAAATAATTCAAATTTCTAAGTTGCTCTGAGGAAAAAAAAGATCTCCTCCTTTGCAATATCATGCCTCTAGAGAGGGCCAGCTATGATTCCGTTCCAACTTGACAGCACATAACAACA
Organism: Elephantulus edwardii; assembly: GCF_000299155.1. Taxonomy (NCBI): domain Eukaryota; kingdom Metazoa; phylum Chordata; class Mammalia; order Macroscelidea; family Macroscelididae; genus Elephantulus; species Elephantulus edwardii. Next base: position 5,848,585 of record NW_006399803.1, read on the forward strand.
ATAAAAGAGTAAGACTACAGGCCATCGCCATCAATCAGCCTATGGTGACTTGCACAGGGAACAACTTCTACCATGGCTTCTAGACTAAGCAGACTAAGGGGGGAAAGACTTGTTGATCTTCCAAAAATTAGCCAGTAAAAACCATATCGATCACTACAGAAGAATGCATCACATAGTCTGGAAGGTACCACACATTAACTGTACAACTAGCTGAAATCAAAAGTTACAAGGGACCAGGCAGGGTTTCATTATGATGTAAATAAGATCAGCATGAGTAAAAACCAACAAGATAGCAACTGATAAGATGTTGTCAGTCTAGTTCCAATTTAGCAACTTTATGTACAACAAAACAAAACACTTCCCAGGCCTGGATGATCCTGACGATATCTGCTTGTACTTGAACCTCCTTCTGAGTCCATCGTGTCACCTCATCTGGTCAACGTCTTCCTCTTTTTTGGTAACTTTCAACATTACCAAGCATAATACCTTCCTGCAGTGACTGGCCTTTCCTAATAACATCCCAAAAGTATATGAAGCAAAGTCTCACTATTCTTGATTCTGTATAATGTTCTCATTGCACATTTTTCAACACAGTTATTTGTTCGTTGGCAGTCCAAGACACATTCAATGTTCTACATCAACACCGGAGTCAAAGGCATCAAGTCTTCTTCCATCTTCCGTGGCTCCTTGGCTGAGTGCTCCTTGGCTGCCCTCTCTCCAAGACATACTTGTTTGTGCTTTTGAATGGTCAGTGCTCTTCTCCAACACCACAGCTAAAAGTCACCAAATATTCTGCCATCTTTACTTATTGTCCAGCTCTCAGATGCATAGCAAGGGATGGGAAAGGCCATGACCTAAAGCAGACACACCTTAGTCTCAAACTGAAGTTGTTACTCCTCGATAATTTGGAAAGGCCTCTGACTGCAGACTTTCCCAATGCACTACATCTCTTGATTTCCTGACTGCTGGTACCAGAGGTGTTGATTGTGAATCCAAGTAAGATGACGTTGTTGGCAATTTCAATCTTTATCTATTATGATGCTGCCTATCAGTCCAGTGGTAAGAATTTTTTTGTTTTCTTGATGTTGAGATGCAATCTACACTAAATATAGGCTGGTCTTCTGCAACAAGTGTTTCAAGTCCTCCTTACTTTCGGCAAGCAAAGTTGTGTCATAATGCAAGTTATTGATGAGTATTCCTCCAATCTTGATGTGACATTCTTCTTTGTAGTGTCCAGCTTCTCAAATAATTTGCTCAGCATACAGATTTAATAGGTATGGAGAGAGAGTATAACCCTAACATGCTCCTGTAATTTTTAAACCATGTCAGAGACCTCTCCAAAGTACTTAAGACCAACAAAATCATTATGAAAACTAAGATGTGCCTGATCCAGGCCATCGTCTTTGCAATTGCTTGCTTTGGGTTACAGAGCTGGACAATGACTAGGGATGACAGAAGGAGAATTGATGCCTTTGAGCTGTAGTGCTGGAGAAGAGTGTTGAATATAGCATATACTGCCAGAAGAACAGATTCATCCTAGAGAGAGTGAAGCCAGGCTGCTCCTTGGAGGCAAGGATACTGAGGCTTCGTCTGAAACACTTTAGGTATGTTGCAAGGAGGGACCAGTCCTTGGAGATGGATTTCATGCTGGGAAGGGTGGAGGGAGGGAGACCATCGTTAAGATGCAGTGACTGGGGTAATGAGAGTAGGTATGTCAGAGACAGTAAAGTTGGCACAGGATAGAGCAGGTTTCAGGGCTGTTGTACACAAGGTTGCTGTGAGTCACAAGTGACTCGATAGCACATGACAACAACAGTGTTCCCTTGCCCTGTTTGCACAGCTGCTTTTTGGTCTATGTATAGGTTTCACAGGAACACAATTTAGTGTTCTAAGATTTCCATTTTTCTTAATGTTAGCCTTAACTTTTTGTGATCCGCATAGTCAAGTGCCTTTGCATAGTCAATAAACCATAAATAGACATTCTTCTGGTATTCTTTACTTTTAGCCCGATCCACCTGACATTAATAATGATATCCCTGGTAACACGGCCTGTTCTAAATCCTACTTAAATTTCTGGCACTTTCCTATATATCAACTGTTCTAGCCATTTTTTAATTATCTTCAGAAGTATTTTCCTTGTATATGTTATTAAAGCTACTGCTCAATAGTTTCCACATTCTTTTGGATCACCTTACATGGGAATGGGAACAAATGGGGACCTCTTCTAATTGAAATAAGTCAATTTGTATCCCATCAGTTCCTGGAGCCTTAATTTTTTGACATTACCTTCAGTGCAGTTTTAACTTCCAAATTCATTACCATTGACTCCTGCTCATATTGAACTTCCTGAAATTTTTCAGTGTCAGTCAGTTCCTTTTGGTGCAGTTACTCTGTATACTGTCTCTTCTTTTAATACTTCCTGAGTCATTCAATATATTGCCCATAGCATCATAATGACATCATATTCATAACGTCAATATGTTATTGTTGTTGTTGTTACTGATTGCCTTCAAGTTTAGCATGACTCATAGGGACCCTATGAACAAAAGGCCTGAAGCCCTTCCCCTGTACTAACATCGACATTTATCCAAGTTCATAGAGTCTCCGGAGGTGCATTGTTTAGGAAGTTGATGCCACTTCTGCTTCCAAACCTCTCATAGAAAATTATTGGTTGAATCGCCTGTGATGCATAGCAACCCTATGTAGAGCAGCTCTGAACCCGTCTCACTAATTCTGACACACCAACACCCATTGCCCCAGTTACTTCATCAATTCATCTCATCTACGGTCTCCCTCTCCTGCACTCAACATCCACTCTTCTGAGCATGATGTCCTTTTCTAAGGACTGATATTTCCTGGCCATGTGGCCAAAGTGAGGTGGAGCTTCAAAATCCTAGACTCCAAGGAGAGATTTTGTTTCACCCTCTTCAAGACAGACCTATTTTTTTTTTCTTGGCAGTCCATGGTATGTTCAAGACTCTTCTCCAACACCACAACTCAAAGGAATCTATTCTTCTTCTGTCATTCTTAGTCATTGTCCAACTCTCTGAAGCATGACAAGTAATTGAGAAAACCCTGGCCTGGATTAGGCATACCTTTGTATCTAGATTGATGTTGTTGCTCTTCAGCACTCTGGAGAGGTCCATGACAGCAGATTTTCCCAGTGTAATTAATCTTTTGATTTCCTGACTGCTGGTGTTGCAAGTGTTGATTGTGGAGCTGAGAAAACTGTAATTGCTAACAGCCTCAATCTCTTCTCCATTTCATATGGTGCTGCCAATGGCCCAGTAGTGAGAATCTTTGTCTTCTTAATGTTGAGATTCAATCCATATTGAAGATTACAATCCTTGACCTTTTGCAGCAAGTGCTTCAGGTCTTCTTCAGTTTCAGCAAGCAATATCAGTGTAGTATAATTTAATTTTATTCATTTGAAAATAAATGGAATTGATTCCATTATCTTGGAATAATGCAAATTAGGGAGAAATAAACTGTAATTTTGATCTTATAGTTTCCTTTCCTCTGTAGGCTGTGGGGTTAGATTGTTGTTCTTTTTCTATTTGATGAAAGTGTTAAGTTAGGTCATTAATTTTATTTATTTTTTATGTGTTTGCCTATTGCTATGAACTGGCTCCTGGGGTCTCCCTTCGCTGCACCTCAGAGTTCTTGGTATATTCTATTTTCATTATCACTTGTTTTGAGAAACTTTTAAATTTCATTCTTTATTTCTTCTATAACCCAGTCATGCTCTAGCAGAGTGTTGTTTAGCTTCCACATTGGTGGATTTATAAACTCTATCCTCTTGTTAGTTTCTAGTTTTATGGGATTGTGATCTGAAAGAATACTTTGTATCATTTCAATATTTTTTATACTTTTGAGGTTTTCTCTGTGCCCTAACATGTGATCAATTCTGGAAAATGTGTCATACACACTTGAGAAGAAAGTAAATCAAGTTTTACTTGGGTGAAGTACCCTAAGTATATCCACAAGGTCAAGATAGCTGAATGTATAATTAAGATCTTCTGCACCTTTGTTAAGTTTCTTTTGAGTTGACCTATCTTTGGTGAGAGTAGTGTGTTGAAGTCTCCCACAACTATTGTGGTGCTATTTCTATCTCAAATTCTGTTAACAGTTGTTGTATATATTTAGCAGATACATCATTTGGCACATAGATGTTGACCAATGTTATATCTTCTTGATCTACTATGCCTTTAATCATTACATAATGTGCTTCCTTATCTTTTTTGGTGGCTTTCAAATGAGGAAATGACAACTTTTTTAACAAATGACGCTGAAAAAACTGGACTGCTACCTGCAAAAAGCTGAAACAGGATCCACATCTCAAATCGTACACAAAAATCAACTCAGGGCAGATCAGAGACCTGAGAGTAAAAATTAAACCAATTAAACCCACAAACTGGGACCAAGCTTAGAAGGCTTAGCCTATGGTAAAGATACTGCCAAATAAAGCCAGAAATGCACAGTCTGGAGAGGATAAAATTGATGAATGGAATTTTCTAAAGATTAAATCTCTGTGCTCATCAAAAACTTTTTACAACAGTGTGAAAAGAAAGCCTACTAACTGGGGGGAAAAAACGTTCGGCCATAGCATCTCAGACAAGGGTCTCATAACAAAAGTTTACAGAATGTTCTTGGGCCTCTAGGATAAAAAGACTGATAATCCAATTACAAAATGGGCAAGAAACATGGAAAGAATTTTGACAGAGGAAGACATACAGGTGACCAACAGACACATGAAGAAACTCTCAAAATCACTGCCAATAAGAGAGATGCAAATAAAAACCACAATGAGATACCATCCCACCCCAGTAGCAGTGGCAAAGTTTAGTAGGGCAACAAGCAATAAATGTTGGAGAGGATGTAGAGAGATGAGAACTCTCATACATTGTTGGTGGGATAGTAAAATAGTGCAACCACTCTGGAAGAAAGTTAGGCATTTCCTCAAAAGTTGACCATATAAACTCTGTATGACCCAGTTAGTTATTCCACTACTAGAAATATACCCCAAGGAAATGAGAACTGAAGCACAAACAGAGACTTGTACACCAATGTTTGTAGCAGCATTATTCACCATTGCAAGAACATGGATATAACTGTAATGTCCAACCACAACCGAATGAATTGAGAAATTGTGGTGCCTTTACACAATGGAATACTACACAGGAGCAGTGATTTTGAAAAATATTATGTAACCTGGGAGAGGCTGGAGAGCATTATGCTGAATGATCTAACTCTGTCTCATAAGATCAAATACTGCATAAGACCATTACTGTAAAAATAGAAGGATAACTGTTGAAATGTGTAGAGTGGGGGTGGAGGGATGAGGATAGGTAGTTGTGAAACCACAAGCCTGCACAGTTTGGTGGGTGGAGGAACGAGGGCAAGGAAAGGGGAAAGATATTGGCAAAAATACTGGGTAATGATGGGCAAGGTCTAATGGTGATTGATTTTATGAAACATGCATGAGAATGATCATATGAAACACAGTGTGAATGAAGAATAATGTGAATGCAATCTATACAGAACTTTGTAAGTAAACCAATTTTTTTAGAAAAAAAACACAAAAAACCCTGTAATTTTTGAGCAAAAACAAATATCCCATCCTCAGATAAATTTTTCTAGGCTTCACACATTACCAAAAGCCCATGAAAAGGGAATCACTATGTACCAGAACCTATCTCCTGAAAGAACACATGTCATTTTTTTTTTTTTTAATTCTTCTGGGAGGGAGGCAGGTTGGAGCAGGGTGTTTCTCTAGCAACAGAGCCTGCTTTATTTTGTTTTTTTTGTTTTCTTTTTTTTTTTCTATAATTATATTTTATTAATTTTCATAAACATTTACAGAGATTTTGGGCCTCCACTCACTCATTGTTGCACTACATGTCAATTTTACACACTTAAAATAGTTTACTCAAATCTGAGAGAGGCTTTCTGCATTAAAAGTTTATATGTATTTTAGTTATTATACTTACCAGGAACAGAGTGACCATGTCATTGTATCTACTTCAAGACATGAGTAGACAGATTATTATTATTATTATTATTATTATTATTATTATCATCATCAAGATGTAGAAAATCATTAAAAAAAAACTCATGTATTTTGGCTGATTTAAGGTTACCTAGATAATCCAGACATTAATTCATACAATATTTTTGCAGACTCGTGAAATGCCAATATCACAAAAAAATTATTACAAAATATTTGTATATAAAAAATAAAATATTCCCAATACCACCACCTGCCCTTAAAAAAAAGCAAAAGAAAGGGAGAAGGCAAAAGAAAATTCAAAGCATATGGAAGCATCAAACTCATCAGATCTGAAACAAGGCTTCACTTGGCTAAATTCTTAAAGAAATACAACATTCACACTACGGGGCTGCTATCTTCTGTTTACACGTCCCCTTCTAAGATCCATTCTTACACCTTCTCTGCTTTGTGTTCCAAGCAACTGGCTTTAGAATGTCTCATATGGGTTTACATGACTGTCATCAGCAGGTAATCAGATGTTAAAGAAGGTTTATGCTCAATTCTGACAGCTGTGACACTCTACCACTGCAGCTTCTCTATTCTATTGTTATTGTATCCTATTGCATGGCTTCTCTTCTAGATACTCATGTCACACGCTCAGGGTCTACCACCACTAGTCCCTCCCCTAATGGCACACCCTCCTCCTATTGGGGATATTTGGGTGCCTCAGTATCCCTTAGTAGTTCATTAGATCTGCCCTCAGCTATTGATAAACAGTCCCTCCATTAAAATCTTTTCATAATATCAGTTGAATGTCATCTTGGTTCCTCTTGATTGTTACAATCTATTTCTATACTGTGAGTTATCTGGTGAAATGACTAAACGGAAGCAAGTGTAAGAAGCAAGTATTTGAAAACTTCCTCCTTGTCAAAAATTATGTTGATTAGAAAACAGGGATAATGAGGCCAAACTTTCATGTTGGAGTGTGTTCCAAGATCACAGTCTGTATCCCTGACCAGTCATTTTACACACCATCAGTTACAAGGAAAACCATGCCAAAGAGTGCATAAGTCTATGCCAATCCCTCTTCACTTCTGAGAACATATTTTGAAGGCTGGACGATGTGGAGTAGGAGTGATTCAAAATCATCTTTGTTCCCAAAGGACAGCTTTTGTAATGTGATTCTAATAAGCAATTAAAGCAAGTTGTTTTAAATAATAAAGTCATGACTGTAAACATCTTAATCATATATATTTTTTTTGTTAATTATTTGGGTTATTTCCTAATAAAATAAGTTGAAAGTAACATTTATCTAAACATGCATTATGTTGGTAATAGAGTCAAAATTTAAAAAATGAAATAAGGTAAGTGGAGTCTATATAACTGTGACAATTTTTAACAAGTAGAAATTCAACTAGGAAACTCTATGTAAGTTAAACTAGAGTCAAAATTTAAAAAATATATTTTAATGTAACTTTTAAATTTTTCCACTTTTATGACTGAATATTGTGATTGAAAGTATACATTATTTTTTTAAAATAAACAGTCAAGTATTTCTTTACTTATTATAAATTATTTTTCTGATTATCAACTCTGAATGATAGATTTTATGATTAAATACATAGTTCCTAAAAAAAAAAAGCTTTGTATTCTCTCCTCAGCACAGCTAACTTATAAACCCTCACTATCACTCAGCCGTTATAAATTACCAATAATATTCATATTGATATATGAAGCTTGCTTGGGAGGAGGAGTGGCATCCACTTCCATAATAGCTTGCCTCCGGAAACCCTGTGAACCTGGAGAGAGGATGAAAGGCACCCAAGCGTCAAGGACTCTCCTTCATAGGGTCGCTATGAGTCGCCTGCGACTCGACGGCACTTAACAACAACAACATATAAAGCTTACTTCCATGGTGACAATCTTATGCAATTTAAAGACATGGAGGGGAAGTTCTGGGTTTTTTTCAGGAATGAGTTTCTGAGACTCTTTATCGTCAGCAAGAGAGAAGTTCTATTCCACTAAAATTCAGTTTATGACTTTAAGTATAGTGTGCTGAAACAGGAGAGCAAAATACAATCATGCTTTTAATAATGACATAATGCTAAGACCCAAAAGATATGAGCATTTTTTACACATAGAGTTTATTCTTAATCAGTTTCATAAAATGTAATCTAAGTTTTATTTTTTAACAAAACCTTTTAAGTCATTTTGATAAGGTCAACGGAAAGCACAGTCTTTTAACATTAGGTGATCAACTTTTTGACAGTGGCAGGACCAGCACAGCTAATGGAATAATAGCCTGCAGGGTCCAGCTAAATATGATATACGAATGTAATCAACGCCTGTGATGACTATTCAAAAGTAATCCCTTTAGCTTTGAACTGCAGCATATATTTCAACAAGGCAAAAAGCGTATGAAGAAATTCTCTGCAGACCACACGGATACAATACAGCCTTCATATACTGCTCTGTGTGTTTGTTGCTTATAGAGAGTTTTAAATTTAAGGTAATGACTACTGTATATTCATGTGAGCATACAATACTTTTGATTTGTTGTGGAAAGGTTGAATCCATTACCAGGGGTCTAGTCTATAAACTCTGACACAACCTTTATGCGTGAGTTATTATTTACCCTTTTCTAGAATAAGGCCACTAAAAAAATGTTTTGCATGCCAAAATTATAGAAATCCATTCACCTCTTCAGTAGCAAAATTACCAGGTAATTCTTCTTCTTACAGATTCTTCTTAAAACATTTTAAAGATCTCATTTAAATATAATACTATATTATATAATAATTATAGATCATCGTTTTCAAATAAAGGGATGGTGATGGGTTTATTGTCATTCAGCATTTGCTGACCATGTAGGAGATTCTTTTGTTGTCTACTTGAGAGAATCTGCAAGTTAAAAATCTTTTATTAAATAAAGAAGTACCTGTTTCTGCTGGAAGTAGACAGTATTAGCAAACACTACTCTCTCAACTTTTTGTTTCTGGCCTCTTTTGTCTGAATGGTATCAATCCCAATCTTCCAGCATTCTAAAGTCCTGCAGATCAAATGTATTAATCTCATGTTTAGTCAGATCTACACCATATAATGTAGTCAAAAATCAAAATTAATCCTTTTACAAGAGTAGAAATTGATCAATTTGTGGTGTGCAAAATTTTTTTTAAAATGAATAGGAGTTTCACATCACTTGAATTATGACTTTAAATGTTCTTTTGTGTAAATAAGCATTACTAAAATTTCCTAACACAGAAAGTATGCAAATATCTCTCATTTAAACTAGAAATTATGCCCCAAGTTGCCAAGAGTGTTAGTGTTCTACTACAGACAAAAGTATTCTCATTGTCTAGAGGATAAATGCTAAATAATTATAAGCATAAAATAAAATAGAGATAATTCAGAAAAGATTCTTACTGCTTAAGAGCTGTCACAGATAGCCATGTCAAAAGTAAAAAAAAATATTTTAGTGCAAAATTAATAAATAAATAATCTGGAAAAGAATGAGAAAACATATTAGTAAGAAAAATACTGAACTTTCCCATAGAATACTGAGAGTGCTGTTGTTGCTGTTTACCGTTGATCAGAACCAACCCATTCCTGAACCCCCAGTGGGTTTTTAGAGGCAGTTAATGACTCTGGAGAAGATTTCCAATCCTTCCTTCATGGAACAACTAGTGGATTTGAACCATGTACCTTAAGGATTGCAGTGCAAATTCTTGCCACCAGAGTAATTTAAAAACACTAAATTCATTTCTCTCCTAATTCTGAAGTGAACAGTCAATGCTCATGGAGTGGCCTCATAGGTCTTCCATCTTGTTGAACCCAAGAGTAACCCAAAGAGCATATTTTCTTAACCTTCCCACTGTTGACATTTTGGACTGGCCAAGAGGTTGATGTGGGAGGGAATTGTCCTGTGTATTCTAAAATGTCAGTATTAGCCTCCATGGCCTCTTACTCACCAGGTGCCAATAGTGGTCTAGAGGGTAAAGAGTTGCACTGGCAGCCCAAAGGCAGGCAGTTCCAACACATTAGCTGCTCTAAGGGAAAAAGATGAACACTCCCCTCTTATACCATTTCCTGCCTCTGAAAACCTACTGGAGGATCAGTTATGAATTAGTTAAAAATTAACAGCAAAAGAAAAAAAATTAACAGCAATGAGAGTTGTGTTAACAAGCCTAAAATGTCTCCATGCATTTCCAAATTTCCCACTGGGGCCAAGTCCGCCCAGGTTGATATGTACTGCTCTAGATTATTGCAATTATCTGGACAAAAGAATCTGAATCTTAGATCATTTTTCCATGTTCAGACTTGAAGAAAAACAACAACAACAACAAAACAAAAAAAAAACCTCACCACAAACTCACAGAGGAGATACTGCCCAGCATCTAACACTCAAGCCTAGAAACAATATGTATAAATTTGTGCCCTTTTTTGGTAAGAAAAAAAATTACCTCAACTGAAGATTTGTACACTCAGGGAGAATATCTAATGCAAAGCAAGAAGGAGATAGAAAATAAAATTACTGAAGCCATGCCCTGTGCATACTACATACTCATTGCCATAGAATTGGAACTGAGTCATAATTGACCCTCTAAGCTGTTTTCAGAGGCTGTAAATCGCATGGAAAGAGATCATCCATCTTTCTCCATCATAACCAGAGTCACTGGTGAATTCAAACTTCCAGAGAAATGTGGCCTTTGGGTTAGCATTGCAATTCTTGACTGACTATGCCGAAAGAGCTCCCAATGTCTTGTGTAGATAAAAAGAAATAAGATTTGCCGAAGAAGTAGGATTGGCCTTAGATGGAAGTATAGATCCATAGTAACAAGAAGGAAGAAAGAGTAGCAGACATGGAAGTGAGTGAATGTGGTTTTGTGCTAGTTTTTATTTCCTCTATAAAACTATAAACTAAATATCAGTGGAGAACAATAATGCAGAAGGGGATTTGGAGGCTTGAGAAAGTATTGTTGTTGCTGTTATGTCATCTAGTCATCTATGACGGTGGAAAGACGAATAAACTAAGAATGTTTAGTAGAATTGCCTAAAAAGAGTTCATCTGATTTTTGTGGCCATAAATGTAAAGTGAGATTTTTCAGCTTGGCTATCCATTTTCTAGGGAGCTTTGATGGCATAGTTTGTGCCAAGTTGTAACCCAAAATGTCCATGCCTCTATCAGTACACGTCCACTTTGAGTCACACTTCTCAAGAGAAAGACGGGCAGCTATTCCCAGTGACGTACAGCCTCTGAAAGCCTAGTGAATGTTGAGTCGAGACCAACTTGAGGGCAGTGATATGTTTTATCCAGCCATACTTAGATATATAGGGTTTGAGAAAAATGGGCAGCAGACTGGATTCAGCCACCTAGTGATACCAAATGGAGGGAGGAGGAAATCTAGTGATCTGCTTCCATTAAGATTACAGCCCAAAAAAATCCTGTGTAACACATGGGATTGCCATGCATCTGATTTGACTTGATGACAATAAACAATGATATAGCTTTATCAAATGAGCATGGCAGAGTTGGAAAAGGGTAAGAAAGCCATGGGTGTATGTAAAGTCGTAAATGGCCATGAACTGAAAATACATAAAGACAAGAAGAAGTTATCAAGATGAGCAGGAACAATAAGAAAGTAATTGGGTTGGAGATACAAGTGGGTTTAAAGGACTGTTGATTTGGGAGGAATTACAAGGAGTAGTCTGGAAAGAGCAAAGATAACAATCAAAGAATGGAATGCAGGAACTGAGATTGGGAGGGATTTGCAGTTTCTAGTGACTGCCATGTATGACAACAGAAATCAATAGCTGAAATGAAGTGAGGGACAAGAGCAAAGAGATTAGGAACACAAGAAACTGAGACCTAGAATAGAAGAAACTTTTATGTGTTCAATGACAATTCTAAACTAAGAGAGTAGTAACAAAGAAACAATGAATCAGTGATAAAATCAACCAGGAATTATTCTAATTCTCTAAGTCAGTGACTGGTGTAATCGGGATGGGTGTGTCAGAGGCAATGTGATTGGCACAGGATAGAGCAGGGTTTAGGGCTGTTATACATAGGGTCGCTATGAGTCCCAAACGACTCGATGACACATAACGACAACAACAAAAACTAAGTCAATGACACCAAACAACCACAATGACTAATAGTTGACAGTAAAAGCTTGATATGAAAGAAAGGAGAGGAGAACAAGGAGCAAGGAGGACACCTATCCAGCTCCAGCACCAGCTCCAGCTCCAGCAGTGAGAAGTCTGTGAGGAAACAAAACCAAAAATAGCTTTGTATGAGCAGTGCCCTTAAAGGAAAGCCAAGATTTTATCAGAATGAGAAAGTAAAAGGAATTCTAGGGAGGCAAAAAGATGAGCATATAGGGCAATTTGTTGATAATGAGTAAAAATTTACAAAGGGTACAGTGGAAAGATTTCAAGAGTTATGATGAAGAGGGAGATGAGAATAAAATTTAAAATGTACATACAGTCTTATGACAAACAGTATAAGGACATGAAAGAAGACCTGAGACAGGAGTTCATTGTACTAAAAACCTTACTGCCATCAAGTTGGGGCTGATTTGAAGGATTCAACACTCCTTCATTGTGGGGATGGCTGGAAGGCAGGACTTAAACAGTATACTTTATCACATGGACTTATCTGCATGGTAATCTTGAGACACTAAGGACATCTTACATGGTAATTTTAAGATGATATCTGAGGAGTACCAGCTGAAAGCTGAAAGGTCTTTTCTGACCTGCCTCAGATGTCACACAATTATTTCCTTCCAATTCTTGATCACAAAATAACTTTCAAAGCTAGCTCAATATTAATAAGTGAAATTTCACCTCCTGATTGAGGAGTGATAAGGACAACATTATAGAGGAATATCCTTGTGCTTTTCCTTGGACAACACAATCTGCCATAATGGGACGGGACAAGTATAAGAGAAGACGTCCTTGAAAAGAAATTTTCAGATAAACTATACTCCTGATAAATCATTAAATGTATATATCATTTTCTTTTTTTTTTTTAAAGGATCTAGAAGACCCACACTGGGACAGCTGTCTGAGAATTCAGAAACTTTAGATGAAGAACTAAGAAGGTATGTTAGAATAAAATGACATTTCTGTTAAATACTCAGCGTGTACCTGACACTAGGTGCAACATTTTTCTCTAAACACATAATTTCATCTAGTGTTTGGTAAGCTAAAACTCTCACACTGCTCTTTTAGAGTATCAGATTTGATCTTTATCTATCATGCCAAAATTAAATGTTTTCAATATTTGAAGATTTTTCTGAAAATTTCAGGAACAAATAGGCCTTCTTTTTTATTTCCTAGCTCAGTTTAATTTCATTTTTGTATTATATTTTCTTTTTACATTTATTTATATATAACATATAAATCATTCAATTTCAGATTTCTGGATAATAAAAAAAAATATGTACCTAAATGAGCATCTGAAGTTACAATGAAGCAAGAAGGAATTTATCACATCATCTTGGACTTTGATACACGTAATAGAAATATGTTACCAATTGTATAGGTAGTTTCCAATAAAACTTACAGTGACTATGCTTTCATTGAATTTTGTATTGCAATAAATTAGTTCAAATTTAGTTCAAAATGTCAAGTCTATGACAATAAAAGATAAAATAACTGTGACTTTTTTTTCTATTCCATTAGGAATACCAAACTAAACTCACTTCTGTCTAGTCAAGTCTAACTCATAATGTTCCTACAGGGCAGGATAGAACTATGTGAGAACTTCCAGAATATAATTCTTTACAGAAACAGATTGCCAGATCTACCTCCGAAGCTCAAGCAGCTGGTAAATACAAAGTGCCTGCCTTTTGCTTAGCAGGCCAGGCACATTCCACCAGAGAAAAATGTGGCAGCCTGATTCCATAAAACTTCACAGCCTTGGAAACCTTGTGGGGCACTTATACTGTGTCCTGTAGACTCACTAGGAGTTGAAGTTGATTAACCGGCAATACTTTTTTTGTTTTTTCTTATCTCTTCATGTAACCCCCTACATCAGTCTTTAATATTACCAAGTACTCACACAGAGTATAAATTTGTTAAGGAATGTCTCTGATGAATAGACCACCATTCTCTCTCATTGTTATAGAATTGGAACAGACTCAAAGCTGACCCTCAGCAGGTTTTCAGAGGCTCTACTAAGTTTTAAAAGAGTTAAATGGACCAAGAATACATATATATATATATTTTTTCAGTGAAGCATAAAACAGCATTCAGAAATAAACCAAATTCTATGTAAAAATGTAGTAGATTAAAATGGTATCATTTCAAGTGGAGATGAACAATGTAATTGGTATGCTGAGTCAAATAATTACTTACATGGGGGAAAACTGAGTAATTTGTTCAAAAATCTCATTTCATCAGTATATATCTTATTATTCAATGATTGTTCTAAAATAAAACAGGAATATTTTGCTGATCATAAATTATGAAATACTTTTCTAAGCAATAAATAAAGTTTGGGTGCAGAAAAAAAGCATGTTACTATTAGTTACAACTCAAAACATGAAAAGTTCATTAAAGAAGGTACGGTGTTGGCTTAAAAACTGGCTTTTCTAACCATTATGTTAGTCACCTTTGGTCTCCACCTACCTTAACTGTAGACTTATGGTCTTGGAAATCATTAATAGCTATGGGATTAGGATGAGAGAGAAAGAGAGAGAGAGAGAGAGACTGAAACCAGAACTTACATTGATTAAAAAACTAATGTTTTGCTGTTAATCTGGCTCAGAACTGCTAGACTACACCTGAACTTGCGAGATATTCTTTGCCTCTCCCATTCCCCAACCTATTTCCCTAATAAACTCACTCTATTTAACATAACTGTGAGTAAAATCTGTGAGTCAATAAGGACTATAAAACTCAAATGATAGGTAGAAAGAGGTGCAGGAGCATGGGTGGTGGAAGGTTTGAGCAAGCAGCTATCTATTTGCTGCTATGGATATTACTGATGGGGACAGTTCCCCTTACGAAGTGGTTAGAAGTCAGACTCAGCAGCCATTCCACGTCACATCTGCTCCTTTTATGGAAAGTTAAGGGACCTTTTTACTTTTCACAGAGCAGAAAGACAATTTTAAACAACAAAAATATACTGTCTGTAATATGGAAATCATTTCGGGGAAAAAAACTAAAAGCTAAAAAAAGAAGAGGAGGGATGGAAGTCATAAGAAGACAAGGGAGAGGAGAAAAAAGAAAAAGGGGAAAAGAAAGACAGTCTAGAAAGACAGTCTAATAGAAAAGAGGGCAAATATGCAAGTAGGTAATTCTGAGAAGCAAGAACATAAGTGATGAGTGTTTATATTTCTTTAAGATTGATAAGCTATCTAAGGATTGGGAAGATTAAAACATGGTCATGAAATATTTTACAATCAAATCAACCATTATTGAAAATATCTAGCTAAGGCAACTAGGTTCTAAAATGAAGGGCAACCATACAGTCCTGCTAAATAAAGAAACAGGTAAACATTTTGTGGAATTATTTGATAGTTTTATTAAAATGTTAAAAAATAAATGTCATTTCATGGCTTAGGCTACAAAGCAAGCCTGAATACACAACAAAGCATCTCCTGTGTTCCCAAAATTTAAAAAAAATTAATATTAATAACAGAAAGAATAAGGGGGAAATCAAATACATAGTAATTGAATGGCACTTCAGTTGGAAACCATTGAGTAACAGAAGAAACAAAAGGGGGGAAAAACCCTAGATTCAAGTAAGAATGAAAATACAGCATACCAGAACCTTTGGTACATAACAAAAGCAGGGTTCAGAGGATAATTCTTAATAATAAGTGCACACATCAAAACAGAAGGGCCAAAATCAATAGCTGAACCCTATAACTCAATCAAGTAGAAAAAGAGCTACTTAAGAAGTCCACAGTCACCCTAAGAAAGTAAATAATAAATATTAGAACAAAGAAAAAATAATAATAAAACAAATAAACACTAGAAAGACTAAGGCTAAAAGTTTGTTTTTGGAGAAAATTAGGAAAATAGATGAAACACTGACCAAATCACCAAAGAGAAAAAACATAGAAATAACCAGAACAAGTGAGATGAGAGAAAAAAACAATAGAACCAGCTGAAATTAAAATTATCATATCAAAAGTCACACACACCATATAAAATATCATATGAACATTTTTACTCTTAAAAAATTTGGAAACCTAGGCAAATTTTCAGAAACACACTCATATCTAAACTAACAGAAAATTTAAAGGAATCCATAACAAAAACAGAAGAGATCATTGAAAAAAAACCTCGCAGAAACAATAAAGCCCCAATCCAGTTAACCTCACTGTAAATTCTACTAAAATTTCAGAGAAGAGTTGACACCAATCCTACCCAAGCAATTCCTAAAAATAGAAAATAAATACTTCCAAATTCACTCTGTGAAGCTAATATAAAGCTGACCCTCAAGCAGGTTTTCAGAGGCAGTAAATCACATAAGAATATCCATCTATCACTTGCAGCAGCTGGTGGATTTAAACCACCTGCCTTTCTGTGGGCAATGCAACTGTTTACCCACTAGGCCAACAGAGATCCATATATTGTTGTTACTGTTTTGTGTTATTGAGTGGCTTGCGACTAATAGTGATCCTATGAACAACAGCTCTGAAGCCTGCTCTGTTCTCAGCCAGTCTCACTGACGCTGATAAACCTATACCCATTCAACCTAGTTACTGTATCAGTCCCTCTCATCTGGGATCTTCTTGTTCTCCTGTGCTGTCCCTCCACCCTTCAGAACATGATGTCCTCCTCCAAGGATCAGTCCTTACTGTCTACATGCCCAAAGTATGTGAGATGGAGCTTTAAAATCCTAGCCTCCAAGGAGAAATTTGGTTTCACCCTCTCCAAGACAGACCTATTTGTTTTCTTGGTTGTCCATAGTATGCTCAAAACTCTTCTCCAGTACCACAACCCATGTGTTATTATATATGTATATTATTGAGCAAAATTATTCTCTTAAATTTACACAGTGGTTTCTTAATCATTTTTATCATAAATATTTCATCTCATATAATTTTATTTTAAAAAAGATTGACCATTGTAAAACCATTTTAGTTCTAGATTTGAATATCTAAATGGAGGTAATACTTTCTTTTCTTCCCCTGAACTCTTCTCTATAACTTCCTTTTACTGTTTAAAAAGGAGAAAAAAATCACCAGTCAACAACACACATACCAACAGACAGGAAAGGCCAACAGGTACTTATGAAAATGAGAATTATGGGAGGAATTGGGAAAAATGTTATTATATTATAGATATTATAATTAATATTGTGAAAATGTGTATGAAAACATTTTCTTCATGAACTTTCACCCAAACATAATTTTTTTTAAAAGCCCATTGCTGTTTATTAAATTCAAGCTCATGATGATCTTCCACCAAGTTTATGAGGCTGTAATTCTTTACAAGAAAAGATTTCCCATCTCTTTCCTTAGACCAGCTGGTGGATTCCAAATGACAGCCTTTAGCTTAGTTGTGTTTTTCACAACACACCTCGATTATACCATCAGAGAATTCTCATTTACTTTATAAACGGAGAGAGAGATCTAGACATGTAAATACATACAGAAGTATATGTATGTATCTGTTGTTGTTGTTGTTGTTGTTAGGTGCTGTCAAGCGAAGTACGACTCATAATGACCAAAGATCTGAACCCAGTCTTATCCTGCACCATCCTCACACTTCCTGACACACAGGAGCCCATTGCAGGAGTCAGAGTGTCAATCCACCTGGTTGAGGGTCTTCCCCCTCGTTAACTGACCCTTCACCCTTCCCAGCATCATGTCTCCTCTCCAAGGAATAGCACCTCTGAGCAATATGTCTAAAGTATGTGAGGCGAAGCCTCATCATTCTTGCCTCCAAAGAACAATCAAGCTGCACCCTCTCCAAGACATATCTGCTCATTCTCTTTGCCATCCATGGGATGCTCAGTGCTCTTCTCCAACACCATAGCTCAAAGGCATCAATTCTTTTTCTGTCACCCTTATTCATTGTCCAGATCTCAGATACATAACTAGTAATCGGAAAGATTATGGCCTAAATCAGATGCACCTTAGTCCTCAAACTGACATCACTACTTCTCAATAATTTGGAAAGTTTCCTAACTGCAGATTTTCCTAGTGAAATACATCTCCTTATTTCCTGACCTCTTGTACCAAGCATGTTAATTGTGGATCCAAGCAAGATGAAGCTGTTGTCAGTTTCAATCTTCTCTCCATCCATCATAACACTGCCTTTTGGTCCATTGGTTAAGAATCTTGGTTTTCTTTATATTGCAATGCAATCCATATTGAAGGCTGCATTCCTTGATCTTCTGCAACAATGCTTCAAGTCCTCCTCACTTTCAGCAGGCAAGTTTGTGTCATCTGCATAACATAGGTTATTGATAAGTTTCCCTCCAATCCTGATGCCGCATTCCTCTTCATAGAGTCCAGCTCCTCAGATAATTTGCTCAGCATATTGATTAAACACGCATGGAGATAGAATACAACTGTGACATTCTCACTTCCCAATTCCAACCATGCAGTATACACACATAGATAATGAATGTATGTGTATAGGCATATGTGTTTGCATGTATGTTGAGAATGCTCACTACCTTCATGCCAGTAAAACTTAAAGACGTGTTGTATGGAGAAAAATCTTCTGTTAAAAGGAAGGACATCAATTTAAAGACTAAGGCACACCTGGTCCAAATCATGGTATGTTCAGTTGTTTCATATGCACCTGAAAGTTGGACAGTGAATAAAGATGACATAAGAGTTGATGTCTTTGAATTGCAGTATTGGACAAGAGCATTGAATATCCCGTGTACTGCCAAAAAATGAAAGAAAGAACTCTGTCTCAGATTTATTTTTCCTTACTGTCATAAGGATGCTCCTTAGAGACAAAGATGGTGAAACTTCGTCTTAAACTTTGGATATGTTATCAGAAGAAGCCAATCCTCAGAAAAACGCATCATGCTGGAAAAGGTAAAGGGCTGGTGAAAGAGAAGAATACCCTAGGAAAGATGAATTAACACCATGATTGTAATAATTAGTTGCAGTAAGTAAACATGTCAGAAATTGTGAAAATCATACAAAATAGTACAAGATTTTGATCTCTCATTCATAGGGATGAGATGACTTGACGTGATGATATCTAACAACAACAGCAGTATATATGTATAATGTATGGATGTTTATGTTCCCAAATAGCATATGTTGTTGTTATGTGCCATCAAATCACCTGCAACTCATAGCAACCCTACGTAGAATATATCTGAAGCCTGCCCTATTCTAAGCCGTCTCACTGACTCTGACACACCTACTCTCATTGCCCAAGTTACAGTATCATCCATCTCATCCAGCATCTTCCTCTCCTGCACTGTCCCTCCACCCTTCCAAGCATGATGTCCTTCTCCAAGGACTGGTCCCTCCTGGATACATGTCCAAAGTATGTGAGACAGAGCTTCAAAATCCTTGCCTCCAAGGAGCAATC
>NW_006399803.1:5872017-5873342 GCF_000299155.1 Elephantulus edwardii
TGTCATGACAGAAATACCTAATCACATATCCCTTTATATCCTTCACTGGTTTGTTGTTGTTACTATGTACGGTCAAGTTAAAACTGACCCATAGCTGATTCTCAAGTAGGTTTTCAGAGGCAGTAAATTACATAGGAGGAGATTATTTATATTTCTCCTGTGGACCAGCTGGTGGATTCAAACCACATACATTCCTTTGAAATTCAATTCTTTATCAGTAAGCCACAAGAATAAACTCTCACTACATAGTGACATGTGTATCTACAAATGGATGACAAATTTAACATAACATTCCTGGAGAAGGGCATCAAGCTTGGAAGGGTGAAGGAGAGGAAGACCCCAGATGAGATGATTGACTCAGTAACTAGGGGAGGGGAGAAGGTGTGTCGATAGGGTCATTAAGGCAGGCAACTCAACAGCACATAAGAACAACAACATAGAAGGCAAGCATTTGTACCTCAATGATTATATTTGAAGGTGAAATAAAGGGTTTTTTAAAAGACATAAACAAAATTTCCATTAAGATGGAAAGGTTTAATGTCTTGTTTTCAATGTTACTTTACCTAGACATTTCTTAAAGAAAGTATTATATTATCATTTTTACTAATTGATATTTATCTCTTTCCCCTCCCCGCCACATATTATACAAACTGTGAAGTATAATTTGTGTATACTCATGAGCAGTGTAGGGAGCTTTGGTGGCCTAGTGGCAAGAAGCTGCACTGCAATCCCAAAAGTGCTCAGTTCAAGGTCACTAGTTGCTCCACAGGAGAAATATGGGCAATTTCTTCCTGTGTGATTAACTGACTCTGAAAACCTGCCTGAAGGGTCAACTAAGAGTTGGTTCTAACGCTACAGTAACAAACAACAACAGTGAGTGGTGAGGAAGCCCAGATAACCTAGTGGTAAACTGCTGCCAATCCAAAGCTACATGGTTCAGATCCACTAGCTGCTCCATAGGAGAAAAGTGTGTAATCTCTGCCCTTGCAAATTATTGCCCCTGAAAACCTGATGAAGGATCAGATTTGAATAAGTTCCAAATAGACAGTGTGTAACAACAACAGGAGTAAGTGATGAGTATTGACTATGAGATTTTTTTTCTGTAAAAAGGGAAAATTAATCTGAAGTGAAAAAAAAATTAAAAAGCCCAAATTCTATTGGCTTAATACTTAATCAGAAAGCACTTTCACTGCAAAGAACATGCTTTTGTATCTGACTTTCTAAAGCTCTACCTCAACGGACTATTGCTTAGAGAATCAGATATAAATTGTATTAAATTATGAGGATTATATTGAACTGTGGTTGTTAGGTGCTGTCAAACTGAG
>NW_006399803.1:5873772-5878271 GCF_000299155.1 Elephantulus edwardii
TCATAATTCAGAGGCATTGATTCATCTTCTCGTAATCTTTGTTCATCGTCCAGCTCCCAGATGCATAACAAATGATTGAAAGACCATGGCCTGAATCAGGGCACCTTAGTCTTCCAACCAACATCATTGTTCTTCAGTATATTGGAGACATCCCTGACTGTGGACTCACTCAATGCAATATGTCTCAAACTACTATCCCTTAAACTTTTTAGTACATAAGAAATATCTCTATTTTTTAAGTAGGTTTATTATTTGTTTGCTCAAATAATTTAGACTTAAATGATTGACTAGACAGAAGAAATAACCCCAGATAACAATATTCCTTTCATACCTATGAGTTGAAGTTGCTGGCAAATTAGAGCCAACTCATAGCTGACCCTTTGTATGTTTAAATTGCACAAGAAGAGATCACCCATCTTTCTCTCTAGGAGCTGAAAGTGAATTCAGACTACTAGAGGGGCACAGCTTTGAGCAGGCAACACAATTCCCAACAGACAATTCCACCATAGCTCCTGTGGAAAAAATACAGTAACTAAAAATTACGACAATAGAGTTAATATTTGGAGCTCATTTGAACTAGTCTGTACAGTGTTGGGGAAATAGCCTACCTCTTACCCAGAATTCTCACAACATCTCCTATAAGACCACTACAACCCAGTTTCCCAATCCCACAGCTGAAACTCTGGTAACTGTGACAGCAGAAAATCCTAAGGTTTTTCTAATTGTTTGGTAACTGTGTAATAGTAAGGAGGCCTGGTGGCCTACTTCAAAGGGAGTTGATCTGCTAACACCAAGTCAGAGGCTTTCTGGAGATTAGAATATGCAGGTGCCTCTTTGAGAGAAAGAGATACAATCTCCCACGGGATTTACAACTTCAGAAACATATTAGAAGGTCAGCTATGAGTCAATTCCCCAACTTGATTGGCAATGAATTTTGAGTGAAAGTTAAGAGCTAAAAAAATAGCATGTAGTTCATTTTACTGGAGTTCTGCCTCTTTAAAAATTATTAGAAAGTATATTGACAGAGAATTGCCAAAAGTTTAGGCTGGTTTTAGAATAGGCTATGTCACCAGAGGTATCATTGATGATGTCAGAAGTAACTTGACTGAAAGCAGAGTACCAGAAGAATTTCCGTCTTTTGTTGACTGTGAAAAGGCTTTTGACTGTATGGATGATAACAAGCTATGGCTAACATTAAGAAGAATGGACATCCCAAAGTACTGAATTGTGCTCATATAAAACCTAAACCTAAACCAAAGCCTGTCATCTGAATAGAGGCAGGGACCCTGTTGTTGTTGTTGTTGTTATGTGTCATCCAGTCAGCTGTGACCCATAGTGACCCTATGCACAGCAGCTTTGAATTCTCCCTATCCTGAGGCAGTCTCACTAATGACACATCGACCCCCAGTTACTGTATCAATCCATTTCATCTAAGGTCCTCCTCTTCAGCACTGTTTCTCCACCCTTCGAAGTATGATGTCCTTCTCCAAGAACGGTTCCCTCCTGGCCACATGCTCAAAGTATATGAGATGGAGCTTCAAAATCCTAGCCTCCAAGGAGAAACTTGGCTTCATCCTCTCCAATACAGACCTATTTGTTTTCTTCGAAGTCCGTGGTATGTTCACCACACTACAGCACCACAACTCGAAGGCATCGATTCTTCCTCTGTCATCCTTAGTCATTGTCCAGCTCTCTGAAGGATAACAAGTAATTGTGAAGACCATGGCCTGGATTAGGTGCATCTTAGTCTTTAGACTGATATCATTGCTTTTCAGCACTCTGGAGAGGTCCCTGACAGGAGATTTTTCCAATGCAATTCATCTTTTGATTTCCTGACTGAGTTAAGAGTGTTAACTGTGGGAGCTGAGCAAGCTGTAATTGTTAACAACCTCAATCTCTTCTCCATCTTTGTTGGTGCTGCCAATTGGCCTAGTGGAGAGAATCTTTGCCTTCTTGATGTTGAACTTCAATCCATATTGAAGACTATAGTTTTTGACCTTCTGCAACAAGCTCTTCAGGTCTTCGGTTTCAGCAACCAAGATTGTGTCATCTGCATAACATAAGTTGTTGAAGAGTCTTCCTCCAATTTTGATGCTACATATCTCCTCATAAAGCTCTGCTTCCCAAATGATCTGCTTTAGATGAACAAGTATGGAGACAGGATGTATCCCTGACATACTCCTTTCCTGATTTTGAACCGTGGAATGTTTCCTTGCTCTGTTCTAAGTACTGCTTCATGTTCCATGTATAGGTTTTTGCAGAAGCACAATCAAATGTCCTAGGATTCCCATTTTCCTCAAGGTTGGCCACAATTTATTGTGATCCACACACTCAAATTCCGTTGCATAATCAATGAAACACAAACAGACATTTATTTCGTTGGTACTCTTTGCTTTCTACCAAGATCCATCTGACTTTGGTGATAATGTCTCTAGTGCTATGACCTCTTCTAAACCCAGCTTGTATTTCTGGTAATTCTCTGTTAATGTACTGTTCCAGTCATTTCTGGATAATCTTCAGCAGGATTTTGCTTGTGTGTGATATGAGTGAAATTGTACGATAATTTCCACATTCTGTTGGGTCACCTTTTTTTGGAAGGAGAATAAATATGAATCTCTTCCAGTCAGTTGGTCAAGTTGTTTAAAATCAAGAAAGATGTGGGTCAGGGTTGTATCCTTTCTCCATACCTATTCAATCTGTAAGCTAAGCAAATTATTCAAGAAGCTGGACTTTATGAAGAAGGATGTGGCATCAGGATTGAGGGAAGACTCATCAACAACTTGTGTTATGCAGGTGATGCAACCTTGTTGCAGACCAAGGGTAATTTTATAATTATTAATAATGATCCATACAGCCAGGAATGAGATAGAACAGAGAGCATAAAACAGGCACTAACAGTTCTTGACTGAAGACCCCAAGTCATTTTTCTCTGTGTATTAATTGATAATCAGGGGAAGGAAATCATAAAAGGAATTCCTTGTAAATGAGGCCAAGCTCTTTCTATTGAAAACCTTCCCTTTGACTCAGGAGGGAGAGATTTTTAAGTGCAAGAATTTGGTATACCCTTAAGGATTGCCTTGATGCCTCGGGTGAACTCTAGCTCAGGAAGTAACAATCCCTCTGTAGGGGGCTCCTAGCTGTCTCCTGTCTACAGGGAGCAAACAGCTCATTTTCTGGGATCTGCCACAAAAGAAATCCTAACTTATAAACCTGTAATTCCTTCAATTCCTGTACAAGGGTTTTCATACAATAGTCGGTATAAAGTTTGGCTTTCCATGCAACCTTACTTGCTGAAGGATGAGAAGATCTAAAGCAGAAGATCAAGGACTACAACCTTCAGTATGGATTACATTTCAACATCAAGAAGAAAAAAATCTTTACCACTGGACCAATAGTCAACATCATGATAGATGGATGGAGAAAATATTGACATTATCAATGATTACATCTTATTTGGATCTGCAATAAACATCCTTGGTACCAGCAGTCAGGAGATCTAGAGATTGTTGTTAGGAACCTCTCCAAACCCCTGAAAAGCAATGATGTCTGCCTAAAGACTAAGGTGTATCTGATTCAAGCCATAGTCTTTCCAATCATCTTCTATGCATCTCAGAGATAGAAAATGTATAAGAATGATAGGAGAAGAAGTGATGCCTTTGAATTGTGGAATTAGAAAACAGTGCTAAATATCTCATGAACTACTGGAAGAACAAACAGAATAATCTTGGGGAAAATAAAACCAGAGTGCTCCTTGGAATCAAGGTTGGCAACACTTTGTCTCATGTACTTTTGACAAGTTGCTAGGAGAGACTATTGATTGGAAAGGAACATCATGCTTGGAAAAGTAGAGGGTCAACAGAAAAGAGGAAGATCCTTAATGAAATGACATGGTGACTGCAGCAATGGACTCCAGTGTTTCAGAGCTGATGAAGATGGTACAGGACAGGACAGGGCTCATATATGTAGTTAATAGGGCTACTATGAGCCTTACTCAACTGGATAACTCTTAAAAATAACAACTATGATCTCCCCAGTGTACTAAAGAGCAAGAATGTCCATTTAAAGACTAAGGTGCTCCAAATCCATGTCATGGTCTTTTTAATTACTTGTTATCTATCTGAAAGCTCGATAATAACTGAAGATGATAAAAGAAGAATTGATGGTGTTGGAGAAGAGTATTTAATACCCCAAACGTAGATTATACACATGGATTTCACCTGATGGTATGCATAGGAGTCAGATCGATTACATCTGTAGAAAAAAACGCTGGAGAAGCTCAATATCAGCTGTGAAAACTAGGCCAGGAGCTGATTGTGGATCAGACCACCAACTACTCATATGCAAGTTCAAGCTGAAGCTGAGGAAAATTAAACCAAATCCACAGGAGCCAAAATATGACTTTGATTTCATACCACCTAAATTTCAGAATCATCTCAGGAACAGGTTTGAGGCCTTGAACACTAATGAGCGAAGACCAGATGAGTGGTGGGAGGATGTTA
>NW_006399803.1:5881241-5894717 GCF_000299155.1 Elephantulus edwardii
AAAATAAATTTAAAAAATACATATTAGCCACTCAAGAAGCACTAAAGAGAAAATATTTTGAGAGAACTCTGTAAAAAGACATTCTGTATCATTTTTAGTAGACAATATACTTTCTGCTGTTAAAAAGAGCCAAGGAGAAAATGATCCCTTATGTAGTAACTTGGAAATAATTGTACTGCATCGCACAAGCAAATACTTCAACTCCAGGATCTTATTTCTAATATCTGGTTCATATATTAAGAACAATACCACATCGTGATATTTTAGTATCAGACCTGGCAAATTGAGGAATTAGTTAAAAATTTCTTTTTGTGGCCCAGTCCTGCAATTCTGTTACATGCTGTCTTCGATAGTCAGATTCCCTCAAGATCATAGACATTTATTGACTTATTCAATGCCATGATGTGACTATTATAAATACTGTACAAATAATAATTCATTTATATAAATACAGCATTCAAAAATTACCCCAAATCCCAATGACTCGCAACAATATTTTTCACACTTACATTTTATATTGCCTGTGGATCGAAGAAACTTTACTGCCTATCTTCTTTATTGCAGGATCCAGCCTGAAGAAGCAGCCTATAGCAGAGACATCACCATTCTCTAGGTAGAGAAGAAAAAGACAAATGTGGGAAGCATGCTATGATTCTTCAATTTTCAGCTCATTACTACACATTATGCACATTATTACACTCACATTCCAAAGGTCCAAAACACTGGCTTACTTAAGCTCTATTACGTAGTCATTGTCGTTATATGCCATCAAATTTACAACTCATAAAGACTCTATGAACAGTAGCTCTGAATTCTGAGCCAATCTCCTCATCTCTGACACACCTGGTCCCATTGCCAATGTCTCAGTATCAACCTATCTCATTCAGAGTCTTTCTTTCAAGAAGCAATCTGGCTTTCACTCTCTCCAGCGAGACATTATGGAGAAGTCCCTGACAGAAAATTTTCCCAATGCAACTCATCTTTTGATTTCTTGACTGCCAGAGAGTTGATTGTAAATCCAAGCAAGATGAAATTGTTAACAACTTCAATGTTTTCTCCATCTATCATGATGCTATTGGTCCATGTATGAGTATTTTTGTTTTCCTGATGTTGAGATGCAATCCATACTGAAGATTGGAGTCTTTGACCTTCTACAGTAAGTGCCTCAAGTTCTCCTCAGTTTCAGAGAGCAAGGTTATATCATCTGCATAATGCAGGTTATTGATAATGTAGTAGGAATGACTAATCCCCCCTTTGCAAGAGGATAAGAACATGCTGAATGTAATTATGATAATCTACTAGGAGCTCTGGTGACCTATTGGGTAAAAAGTTGAGCTGCCAACAAAAGGCATGATGCTTCCACCAGCTACTCTACAGGAAAAAGATAGGAAATCTCCTCCTGTGAGATTTAGAGCCTCTGAGAACTCTCTGAAGAGTCAGCTAAAGATTGGTTCCCATTCAATGGCACATAATAACAGATGCTCTGATGGCATAGTGTGTAAGGAGTTGCACTCCTAAGACAAAGGTCATGCCTCTTGCGGTCTGAATCCACCTCTGGCTCCTTGGGAGAAAGCGGGGCAATCTCCTGTAATTTCCTCTCTCAGAAAACTCACTGAAGGGTAAACTCTGAATTCTGACCCAGTGATAATGAGGTATCATTATTTCCATCTCATGGTTAATGAAATAGAAACTCAGTGATACCAGATTTTTATGTGTACTATTTGTTGCTGTTGTGGGTTATTTGTTGCAAGTTTTCAGAAGTAATAAATCGCATCAGAAGAGATTGCCTATCCTTCTCCCTTGGAGCAGCTGGTGGATTCGAACTGCATGCCTTTGGGATTTCAGTAAAGCGTCTTACCACAAGGCCACCTACATTTTTAAAATAACTAAAGTCACACAGCTAGTGACAGAGACATGTGCTGGCATATGAAACCCAGGTAGTTCCACAATAAGCTGACTCCTAATGTTTTTGCTCTATCATTTTCACTTCTTAAAGTTCTAAAATCAACACACACAGGAAAAACTTGGCAAAAGAGTTTAGAATAATAACTTCCCTTTATGGATTTGCATGTTAAGGTATTAAAGCCTTAAAATGAAAAGTTCAAATAGAGGTGTTTCCAGAGTTTAGTAAGTGAAAGCAACCTTTTATTCACTCCTGAAAACACATCTGATAACTAGTCCCTTATTTATCAATATTATCTGTTTAAAATATTGGTTATATGCTCTCAACTTTTCCAGTTTGAATGTTCCACAATCCTGTTCTTTAAAATTTCTATTTCGCTACTTTATCTCTTTAGCATGTTTTATTTTCCTTCATAGAATATTGCCTAATTTTATCTTATACAGTTATTTATTTCTTTGCTATTGTTCTTCTCCAGGTTTTTTGAAACTGGGGACATTGATTACTGTATTCCCATCCAGATGTGAACTAGCATATAATGTGTTCTCAATAAGTTTCTGCTAAAGGGATGACTTGATAGATGTATACGTGAATTAATGAACAATTTTAATGTCTGATACTTATAAAAGTTGAATAAAACTAGCTATGAAAGAAGTACATGCTCAAAGGCTCAAACAAAGCAGTCTTCATTTTCATGCAAAGCAGTAATTTTTATTGACTGACAGTTATGTGTCAAAAGTCATGATTACAAAGAGATCTAAAATACAGTTCTATCCCTGAGGCTCACAATTTAATTAAGAAAATGAAATATACTAATAAAGTCATTAGTAATAATATAAACCAATAATTTTATGATCAGTCAAATATATCCCAATGATACAAGATTTTTCATCATCATGAAAATAAGTGTATGTATATACACATATGAGATATTTTTATCATCTCCATAAATAACTACAAAAAGAAAAAATATCATAAAACATAAGATGGAATTCAGAGAATCTACCAGTAATGTATTGTGTCTCCCAGCAACATACACAGCTCCCTACAATGTGTTATTAGTAAGTGCCGTCGAGTTATAGGCAACTCATAGCGACCCTATGAACGAAAGTCCTCGACACTTGTGTGCGTGACTTCCATCCTTTCTCCATGTTCATAGGGTTTCCAGAGGCAAGCTGTTTACGGAAGTGGATGTCACTCCTGCTTCCAAGCTTGTTTCAACCGGGGAGCTCCACCAAACACTGTCTACCATGGGTAACCATTAATGCATTTGACACATCAGTGTCACAGTGTTCAGCTTCACAGCAACCACAAGTTACTTCTGTACCACAAGTGGACACACCAGGGCTAAAGGACCTAGAAGAATGTTTGAACCAAAACAATGAAAACCAGGCCTGAGGGCCGGTGATTAGAAGTTACCCACCTTTGGCTTGGTAGCATCACTTTCGGTCCACTAAGCCAACTGTTCTGTCTCTCTCTATGTTGTTAAGTGCCATCGAGTCATAGGTGACTCATAGGGACCCTATGAACAAAAGTCCTCAACACTTGCATGACTTTCATCCTTTCTCCAGGTTCATAGTAGGGTTTCCAGAGGCAAGATGTGTACGGAAGTGGATGCCACTCCTGCTTCCTAGCTTGTTTTAATCAGGGAGCTCCACCAAACACTGTCCCCCATGGGTAACCATTATCCTCCAGGCATGGAGTATTTCAACTTCAGTATTTTAACATTCTGGCAGGCCCAAATGTTGACAAACTCTGAGCCAGAGACTCCTAATTCATCTAGCAAGTCCACTCTGAGGCCGCCCACTTGGGGCAAAAAGAAAGCCACAAATGCCACAGAGTTCCCCACTTGCGTCTCTTCCAGACTCAAGACACCACATCCATCTAGTTGACTCTACAATAGAAGGGGGGGAAAATCCAAAGTCCAGTCACCCACTAATTTATCATCCGGAGTGTCCAGCATTCAATAGTAAATTAGCAGGGATATAAATAAGTGAGAAAAGTATAATTCATAATGAAAGGAAAACAAGAAGTCAATAGATACATACCGGAGATTTTTCAGATGTTGGTTTAGCAAAAAGGGACTTTAAAGCATATATTATAAATTTGATCAAGTGCTTAAAGAAATCGATGATTATAATGGATAAACATAGGGAGAAAATGGGAAAATTGAACACTGCAATAATTTTTATAAATGTTAATTACTATGTAAGCTTAATAGTACAATGACTGCAAAAGAAATACATAGTGAACTTGATAATAAATTAGAAGATTATTCAATAGAACAGAATGAGAAATGCTTGAAAACAGTAACAGACTTGGTGACTTGTGAAATAATATAAAATATAGCAACTAATAACAATAGTATACACCATAAATGCACTGTCAGAAGGAGGAGAGAGATAAGATACTAGTTTAAAAGTATTATATTTTAGGGCATTGTGTTTATCATAAGAGTACAGAATGGGGTTGCAGAGTGGATTATATTTGGGGTGAGGGTGGGGCTGGGGGGGTGTCTGGGGGTGGATTGTGTACCAGTGAAGGAGTTTTACATTTGCTTTTCAAGGAGAGGAGCGAACGGGGGGTGGGGGGGGCAGGGAGAAGAGTGCAACAATGAATGAATGGAATGCCAAAATCTCTGTAGATGTTCATTGAAATTAAAAATAAATAAATAAATAAAATTAAAAATTAAATTAAAAAAGTAAACACAAAAAACTTACAAATTATTGTGAAAATCATCAATTTACAGATACACAAAGAGGCAAGGGGAACAAATACAAAGAAGACAAATAGCAAACACCCAAGCCAAACCACAGAAAAAAAAAATTAAAAGCAATGTTTAAAGTCATTAAAATAACACATCACATGCAAGGAACTACAGACTCCTCACCAGAAATTATGAAGACAATGCATTTCTGGTTTTCAAATGCTGAAAGGGGAAAGATAACTACCCGTACAATTTTTGTCCATGCAATATTTTGTCAAAGGAATAGAATTCTACATCTGTTGCATTTATCCTACGTGGTTGAAATCAGGATATTTGTAGATAAAGAAAACCAGAAAATTACACACCACACCAGCTCTATGGTGTTAATAAATATACTAAGAAAATTAAAAATCAATTCACAGATAAGGAAAAATTATATTTAAAGTGCCTACATATGGCAAGCTTTGATGCATGGTCTTCTGGGAAACAGTGTACTGTAAATGGAATAGAAGAGGCCCTAAGGAACAAGAAGTGAATCCTGGAGTGGGAATTCAAGGCAAAAGACTTTTCCTCAGAAAAGCCTTCCTCCAGAAACCTTCCCTGACACTAGTACCTGGTATTTGGATTTACAGACTCCTAAACTCAAGAGATACTGTTTGCAACAGCTTGAGGCATTTGGAATCACTGAAGCCCAGAAAGCTTGAGATATAAGCCATTAGATTAAGGGTTGGATAGACAGAGATAGGTGTTGAATGAAATAGATGGGAGTAGAAGAGAATGCTGGTGGAGCATGGAAAGGGGTGGGTCAAGACACATGTGTTAAGGGCAGGGGCAACATTGAATCTTTTGATTACTTTTACAATTGGAGAAATATCTTTCATATGCTCTTTTCCATAAAATGTTTGTCAGATACTATTCTAAATCTGAACACTGAAATTAAGACAGACTAGGAAGAAGGATTTGCCATCCACTTCTGAAATAGCAGGCCTTTAAAAACTCTATACACAATAGAGCACAGTTAGCCTAGCAGATATAGAAACTGAGGGTGAGCCCTCAAGTATGGAAATGCAAAGGAGGAGGAAGAGTTGTAAGCTGACACTAGTGATTGGGACATGGAATGCGAGAACCATGAATGTAGGAAAATTGGATATTGTTAAGAAAGAAATGGAAGACATAAAAATTTACATACCAGGTATTGGCATAATGAGATGGACAAGTATGGGACCTTTTCAGTCAGAGAATCATATGGTCTACTATGCTGGGAATGAAAAAGATGAGAAAAAATGAGGTTGTTTACATAGTTAAAAAGAGTCATTTCTAGGCCCGTCTTGAAATACAATATTGTGAGGAGAATATACATATGCATATAAGAAAGTCCAGTAAATATGACTATCATTCAGATATATGTACCAACAACCAGAGCCAAACAGGAGGAAATAGATTTCTACAAAATTTTGCAGTCAGAGATTGATTGACCATGCAATCAAGATGCTTTAATAATAATGGTTGACTGGAATACAAAAGTTGGGAACAGAAAAGAAGGATCATTAATTGGAAAACATGTCCTTGGAGATAGAAATGAAGCTGGAGACAGAAAGGATAAAATTTTGCACAATAAACAATTTATTCATTGCAAATACATTTTATAAGTAACATAAACACAGGCTATACACATGGATTTCACCTAATGGTATGCATAGAAATCAGATTGATTATATCTGTGGAAAGAATTACTAGAGAAGCTCAATATCAGCTATGAAAACCAGGTCAGTGCTAATTGTGGAACAGACCACCAACTACTCATGCAAGTTCAAGCTGAAGCAAAGAAATATTAAACCAAATCCACAAGAACCAAAATTTTACCTTGAGTCTATCCCATCTGAATTTCAAAAGAATCTCAGGAATAGGTTTTGAGGCCTTGAACACTAAATGAGTGAAAAACGGGTGAGCTGTGGGAGGACATCAAGAATATCATCCAGGAAGATTGCAAGGTATCATTATAAAGACAGAGGAGGAAGTAAAGACCAAGGTAGATGTCAGAACGGGCTCTGAATATACAGCACCGAGTAGCCAAAGCAAAGGGAATAAACTGAATTATTAAGGAGCGCATCAGAAGATTCCAAAGGGCAGCATGGGAAGACAAAATAGTATGATGAAATGTGCAAAGAGCTGGAGTTAGATAATCCAAGTTGCTGAACTAAGCATTTCTTAAGCTAAAGGAACTGAAGAACAAATTCAAGCCTTGAGTTGCAATACTTAAGGATGTTTTGGACAGAATATTAAATGATCCAGGAAACATTAGAAGAAGACTTAAAGAGTATACAATTATTGTACTAAAAGGAATTGGTGGACACAGAAGAATTTCATGAATCAATGTTTGAGCAAGAGCTTGCGGTGATGAAGGAAGAAGTTCAAGGTGCTCTGAAAGAATTAACAAAAACAAGGCCCCAGGAATTGACAGCATAACAATTGACATGTTTCAACAAACTAATGCTGCCCTGAATGCGCTAAGTTGTGTAAAAAAATCTGGAAGACAACTTGGTCAACTAACTGGAAGAGATCTATAGTTGTTCCCATTCCAAAGAAAGGGGATAGAGTGTAGGAATTATTGAACAATATCATTAATATCACATGCAAGCAACATTCTGCTGAAAATGATCCAAAACAACTGGGACACACATCAACAGAGAACTACCAGAAGTGCAGGCTGGATTTAAAAGATCTTGGCTGAAAGCAGAGAGTACCAGAGGAATGTCTATCTGTGTTTCATTGACTATGCAAATGCATTTGACTGCATAAATCACAATAAGCTATGGCTTATGCGGAGAAAAATGGGAATCCCAGAACATTTGATTTTGCTTACAGGAAAACTATATGTGGAACAAGAGGCAGCTGTCAGAACACAGCAAGGAAACAATTCATGGTTCAAAACTGGGAAAGGTGTTTTCCAGGGAAGTGTCCTATCTCCATACCTTTTCAATCTATATGTAGAACAGATTATCCAGGAGGCTGGACTCTGGGAGGAGAAATGTGGCATCAGGATTGGAGGAAGACTCATCACAAACATGCGTTATGCAGATGACACAGCTCTGCTTTCTGAAACTGAGGAGGACCTGAAGATCTTGCTGAAGAAGGTCAAGGACTGCAGCCTTCAATATGGATTGAAGCTCAACATCAAAAATTGTCACCACTGGGCCAATTGACAACATCAGGATAGATGGTGAAGAGATTGAGGTTGATAACAGCTTTTGTTTTGGCTTGGCTCCACAATCAACACTCTTGGTACCAGCAGCCAGGAAGTTAAAACACAAATTGCACTAGGAACATCTGCTGTCAGAGACTTGTCCAAAGTACTGAAGAGCAACAATGTCAGTTGGGAGACTAAGGTGCTCCTGATCCAAGCCATGGTCTTTGCAATTACTTGCTATGCATCAGAGAGCTGGACAATGACTAGGGATGATAGAAGGAGAATTGATGCCTTTGACCTGTGGTGCTGGATAAAAGTAGTGAATAGATCATGGACTGCTAGGAGAACAAACATGTTCATCATGGAGAAGGTGAGACCAGGCTGCTCCTTGGAGGCAAGGATTTTAAAGCTTCATCTGACATAGTCTGGACATGTTGCAAGGAGGGACCAGTCCTTGTAGAGGGATGTCATCCTTGGGAAGGTGGAGGGACAGCACAAAAGAGGAAGACTCTCAATGAGATGGATTGGCTCAGTGACTGGGGTAATGGGGGTAGATGTGTCAGAGGCAGTAAGATTGTTACAGGATGGAGCAGAGTTTAGGGTACATAGGGTCACTGTGAGTTGCATGTTACTCAATGGCACATAACAGCAACAACATATGGCAAAGAATTTTATCTAAAGTGTAGGTATAATTCATACAATTCAAAGAAAAGATACAATATTTTTAAATAGGCAAAAGACTTGAACCCTTCACAATGAACATTTTGGGTTTTTTTTTTTTCAGTGAACAATAAGGGTCTGGAAAGGTGTACAACATTACTGCTAATCAGGATAATGCACAGTGAAACCACCATGAGGTGTTATTTCATACCCACCTAAATGGCTAAGGATAACCACTGTGGAAAATAATTCAGTAGAGCCTTAAGAAGATGAATAAATACCTATTCCATCATCTTTCCATCCCATTCTCAAGTGCTAACCAAAAGAAATGAAAGCCTATGTCCACATGATAAATTATTGTTCTGTCTGTTCAATCACACACACAAAAAAAAAATTTAAGGGAGCTCTGGTGGGCTAGTGGCAGGAAGCTGCACTGCAATCCCAGAGGCGTGTGGTTTAAATCCACCAGATGCTCTGCTGGAGAAAGAGGGACAATCTCCTCCTGTAGCAGTCAGATCCGATTTGACAGTACACACACAAAAATAATAAAATTAAATTAAAAAATTTAAATAGCCCAAATGACCATCAGTTGGAGAGTGAGGTAACAAACTATAGTACATCTGTATAGTGAATTTTATTTAATAATAAAAATAATGAACTAATCATACACATAACATGTAATCTCAAAAACACTGGCTTTTTTAGGTGCCACACAGACAACTCCAGCCATTTGTAGAAGAGATAAGTTCATACCTGATCCTGTGCCAGCTCATCATGTCCTCATTGTGTCTGTCCATCTCCTTGATGGTCTTTCTCTTCTTTGCTGACATTATATTGAGTGGGAAAAAAATCATAATTAATGAGTAGATAAAACTAATCTCTGGTGCTAGAAATCAGTAGAATAACTGTTTTGAGCAAGTAGATATTGACTAAAAAAATGCCACAAAGGAACCATCTGAGATAAAAGAAATAGTTCAGATCTAGTAAAAAAACAATGAAGATGGAATAGAATAGGACGGGGCTCGGATCTGTTCATAGGGTCACCAGGGGTCGAACTCAACAGTAACAACAATTGGATATGAGTTCTATAAAGTTAGAAATTTTTTAAAAACTTAAGTAGTACAATTAAAATCTTTGTGATTTATGTATGTAGTATTTTCATAAAAGTCTTAGCAAAATTTTCAAATAATTAACCAATTTCAAATGTAAGGAAAAGGACTTCCAAAACATTAATGAAGGAAAATAGAAGAAGATGGGGGAAGAAAACCATTTTTCTTTAAATACTAACATCAAGATTTCTTATAAGCCTATAGTCTATTTTAGGAGCATTGGTGGCATAGACAAAAATACACCAATGGCTGTAGATGAGAAAGATAGGTGGTCTCCTCCCATAAATATTAACAGCCTTCAAAACCAAATGAAGGAGTGGCTTGAATCTGTGTGTCAATGGCAGTGAGATAGTAACTTTAAAATCATAACGTTACTCACTTTTATTTGAAGTATTGTGAGAGGGAGCTCTTATGGCTTAGTGGTAAGGAATTGTGCTGCCAACACAAAGGTACATGGTTAGAATCCATCAACTGCTCCAGAGAAGAATGGGAAATCAACTCCTGTGCCATTCACAGCTTCTGAAAACCTGCTAGAAGGTCAGACAATGGTCAATTTTGGCTCAATGGAACACAACAACAATAGTCATGTGAGTTCTTTTTTTGTTAATTTCTTATACATTTTAAATGAAGTAGATGTGCACTAAAAGAATAGTATATTACCAAATGAATCAATAAATAGCCAAAACCCAAGACAAAGTCTAATACCACTAGCATAGACTGAACTTCTCAAAAGTAAGATTCAACCTGGCATTTCATCCAAAAGATAATCTTTACTAATTTTTTTACGTTTGATACAGTTCGTTGTTACTGTGTTTGTTATGAGCTCACAAGTCAGAACTAAGTAGCTGCACTCTTTCAATTGAATTTGTTAGAGGAATGCGATGTTTTAAGCAATCCACATTTTTTCAGCATTTTCTCTTTTTCCTTTATATGTTTTATTATGTCTAGATCAAAGATGCTTTATCACAGATATTATTATACATAATTTGGATTGTTTTCCCATCTCATGAAATTTTAACAAGGTGCACTTAACATTTTGCTTCTTAGTTGTCCTACAAGATGTGAAGAATTCTCAAAATGAATATTTCCTACAAGATTCATGGCCCAATGAAATTAAATAGCTTAAAAATACTATGAAGTCGTTTTAGAATACTATTTTTAAAAAGAATTTGAAAGATTAATTGTATTTAAAACATTACTATTGTAAGTCTTTCAATAATGTTTTTGTAGTTGTTGTGTGCTGTCAAGTTGTTTGCAACTCATAGCAACCCTGCATACAACAGCCCTGTACCCTGTTCTATTCTGTGCCAATCTCGCTGTCTCTGACACACCTTTCCCCACTTCCCCAGTCACTGAATCAATCCATCTCATCGAGGGTCTTCCTCTCTTATTCTGTCCCTCCACCCTTCCAAACATGATGTCCCTCTACAAGACTGGTCCCTCCTTACAGCATGTCCAAAGTATGTCAGATAAGCTTTAGAATCCTTGCCTCCCAGGAGCAGCTTGGTTTCACCCTCTCCAGGACAACCTGTTTGTTCTCATAGCAGTCCATCCTCTCTTTTGCTGACCTCCTATCTTTCCCTGTGTTACTCTATTGATCATAAGGATTTCCAAAGTCTTTTATTTGAGATGTGATGACCAGTCCCACTTCCTTGTCCTAATCTGAGAGTCTTTTATTACCTACTGAAACCTGCCCACCCACAGGTGACCGCTCTGGCATTTGAAACACCAGCAGTATAGCTTCCAGCATCACAACAACCCACAAGTTACTCCTTAACCAAATGGATTGACACA
This sequence comes from Elephantulus edwardii, assembly GCF_000299155.1. Lineage (NCBI taxonomy): Eukaryota > Metazoa > Chordata > Mammalia > Macroscelidea > Macroscelididae > Elephantulus > Elephantulus edwardii. Next base: position 5,892,599 of record NW_006399803.1, read on the forward strand.
GTGACTTCAGCATCGGGCTCAAGCAGGTCAGGAGTAATGAGAATGGCACAGGATAAGATAGGGTTCAGATCCTTCATTAATAGGGACACTATGAGTCATACTCAACACAATAACATCAAACAACAACTACCTTTCCCAGAATAATGTCTTTCTCCATTTCATATCTCAGAAGGACTGATTCCTTCTGAAAATAGGCCTAAAGTAAGTCAGACAAAGTTTCACCATTCTTATCTCCAAGCAACGCTCTAGATGCACTTAATTCAAGACAGATTTGTTTGTTGTTTTGACAGTTTGTGTTATATTCAATACTCTTTGTCAACAACACAATTGAAACTCTTCTTCATTTATTGTCCAAATTTCGATGCATAGGAAGCAACAGAAAATTCCAATGCTTACATCAAATACACTTTACTCTTTATATTGACATCTTGTCTCTTTACAATTTTAGAGAAGTTTTACAGCCGATTTCTCTAAGGCAACACATCTTTTAATTTCTTGACTGCTGCTATCAAGAGTATTGATTGTGATCCAAGTAAAATGAAATTGCTGGCAACGTTAATCTTTTCTCCAACTATCATGATGCTGCCCAGTGGTGAGGAATTTTGTTTTCTTAATGTTGAGACTATATTGGCTGTAGTCTTTGATCTTCTACAGTAAGTGCTTCAAATCTTCTTCGCTTTCTACAAGCAAGGTTGTGTCATCTGCAAAGCTTTCTTGGCACAGAAGAGTATATTCTTTCAATATTTCACTCATTCACTGAAATTGATATTCTGTCAGTTTTCAGAGATCTCGTTTATGTGGGTTCTAAATATTGCTATTTACCATTTTATAAATAAGAAGTGAGAAAATTTAAACATTTATTTTAAAAATATATCATAATGCGGATGATACAACCATGCTTGTTGAAATTGAGAAAAGCCTGAAGCACTTGCTGTAGAAGGTCAAGGACTGTAGTCTTCAATATGGATTGAAGATATACATCAAGAAGACAAAGATTTTCACCACTGGGCCAGTTGGCAGCACCATAATGCATGGAGAAGAGACTGAGATTGTTAAATATTTCTGTTTTCTTGGATCCACAGTCACCACTCTTGGCACCAGCAGTCAGGAAATCAAAAGATGAATTGCATTAGGAAAATCTGTTGCCAGAGATTTCTCTAGAGTGCTGAAGATCAATGATGTCAGTCTAGAGACTAAGGTGTGCCTGATCTAGGCCATGGTCTTCTCAATTACTTCTTATGCCTCAGACAGCCAGACAATGGCCAAAGATGACAGAAGAAGAATTGATGCCCTTGAGTTTTAATACTAGAGAATAGTATTGAATATATCATTGACTAACAAAAGAACAAACAGGTCTGTCCTGGAAAGGGTGAAACTAAACTGTTTTTTGAAAGCAAGGCTTTTGAAAGTCCATCTCACATACTTTGGACATGCTTTTAGGAGAAACCAGTCCTTGGAGAAGGATATCCTGCTGGGAAGGGTGGAGGGACAGTGCCGGAGAGAAAGACCCCAGATGGATTGACACAGTAACTGGGGTAATGAGGGTGGGTGTGTCAGAGACAGTGAGATTGGCTTACTATAGAGCAGAATTCAGATCTATTGCGCATAGCATAGCTATGAGTCATAGTCCACTTGACGGCACATAACAACAACATTAATATAATTACCAAATACTATTAAAGTAACTATTTTCCAAAACATACCTCTAGCAAGAAAATTGATATTGTTTTACATTTTTTTGCAATATCTTTAATGTGTAACTTAACGGGAAACAACTAGCTTTTTATATTTACTTCTGCATTCTAATTACTGTAATACTTCATTTTGAAGTATATTCAAACAATCCAGCCCACACAGATAAGCAATTGGAAGAAGAGTCTCCTCTTTATCTTCTATTAATTGTTTTTATTTTATATTGGTTTGATACAAAATTTGTATACAATATGTCTTGTTTATATACATCATGCTTCACACATTCCTCTATTTACAATCTGTTTCAAAGCTTTCTGCTTATACATTGTGTTTTGTGAAATTGTTGTTGTTGTTGTTGTTATGTGCCGTCGAGTCGCCTGCGACTCATAGCGACCCTATGTACAACAGCCCTAAACTCCGCTCTGTC
>NW_006399803.1:5895962-5952028 GCF_000299155.1 Elephantulus edwardii
GTTCTCCAGATTTCTTGGCACAACTTGGTGAGCACGTCCAGGGCAGTCCAGCGAATAGATGGTATTTGTGAAATTAATCACCATTAATCCATGCCCACCATTACTCCACATTTTCAAGACACCACTGGAGCTTTTCTAATTTCTTCAAACCCTCACTCTGCCCACATAACTCTGTGCCCTCAAGATCCCTCCACCTTCAACTCCACCATCAGTCCCTTACCTTCCCCCCTCCCCTTTAGACTTGTGTATACATCTTACTAGCAATCCTTCTATTTTTACAATAATGGTCTTGTGTGGTATTTGTCTATGTGAGGTTGAGTTCACACAGCATAATGCTCTTCAACCTCTCCCATGTTACATAGTATTTTTCAAAATCACTACTCTGAATACTACATAGTGTTCTATCATATGTATGTACCACAATTTCCTTATTCATTTGTTTGTTGATGGACAGTTTGGCTTTTTCCATTTTCTTGCTGTTGTGAATAATGCTGCTATGAACATCAGTGTACAAATCTCCATTTGTATCTCAGTTCTATTCTCCTCAGGGTATAGTTCTAGCAATGGAATATCTGAGTCATATGAAATTTCTATGTTCAAACTGTCTTCCAGGGTGGTTGTACCATTTTACATTGGTAACCACAATTATTATTCCCTTGATAGCCCACCTCAACTCATCATTGCTGTTGAGTTGGAACTGACACATAGTTGACTTCCCAGTAGATTTTCAGACGCTGTAAACCACTTGGGTAGATTGTCCTCCTTTTGCCTAAGGAGCAACTAGTGGATTCAAACCACCTGCCTTTGGGTTGGCAATTTAATTCTCTGTCAACTAGTCCACTAGAGCTCTTGATACTTCACAAAAATGTGACAAATGTTTAAATCTGAAATCAAATGAACTTTTCTTGCTTTGCTACTTGTTTTGGGGTTTTGTTGTATTCCTGATTTTCCATTTTATTTCCTGATTTTGTAACATCATGCACTGATCACTGGAAAGTCAACTTGTTCTTGCTGTTGTTAGGTCCCATAGAGCCCGGTACAACTCATTACCGCGCTATGAACAACAAATCTGAACCTTGTCCTATCCTGCAATATCGTCATCATCTCTGACACATTTGACCCCACTTCAATCCATCTCACAGCAGGTCTTCCTATGTTTTGCTGATCATCTGCCTTTCCAAGCATGATGTCCCTCTCCAAGTTTTAGCCTCTCTTAATAACATACTCAAAGTATATGCGACTAAGCTTTGTCATCCCTACCTTCAAGGAGCACTCTGGCTGCACTTTCTCCAACACATTTCCATATCCACTTATCATTAAAATCTAACAAACAATCATTGAATTGCCACCAGTCTCCTCAAGAAAATATTTTAAGTTTTAAAGTTATTAAGCTCACAATAGTAAAAACAAGTTTTCAAAATTTTAATTTTTACTTGAAATTTCATTTTTAACCACCAACCAACAAAAGTTATCCAAATGACAAGCCCATTTTTTATTTTTTCATTTTGGTGAAAATGTTTGACAGATTGTCTAAGTTATCTAGTACTACTATTACAGAAATACCATTAACGGATGGCTTTAACAAATAGAAGTTTATTTTCTTACAGTTTAGTAGGCTAGAAGCTCAAATACAGACCTCCAGATTCAGGGGGAAATCTCTTTATCCATTGAGTCTGAAGGAAGATCCTTGTTTCGTCAATTTCCACTTCCTTGTTCTTTGACGATCACCATGAGGTGTGGTATCTATCTCATTTCATCTCAGCTTCCAAGTTTATTTGTTTAGTCTATTTTATGTCTCAAAAGAGATGGGTTTAAGATGCATACTACAATAATCTTCCTCATTAAATAACAAAGATAGTCTTTCCAAATGGGATTATAAAGGCATATTATTGTTGTTATGTGCCCTCCAAGTGGAACAAACTCAGAACTGACCCTCCAGTGAATTTTCAGAGGTTATAAATGAAACAGGAGGAAATTGTCTATCCTTCTCTCAAGAAGCAGCTGGTGGCTATTCTGTTGGTTGTAATATACTCTGAGAAAATGAAAAGTGAGGCTCAAATGGCGACTTGTACACCAATGCTCATAGCAACATTATTCATCATCGCAAGAACATGGAAACAATCCAAATGTCCAACCACAATCAAATGGATTGAGAGAATTATGGTACATTCACACAATAGAATACTACGCAGTACACAGGAACAATGATTTTGTAAATTATTACCTAACTTGGGAAGGACTAGAGAGCATTATGCTGAGTGAACTCAATCCCATAAGGACAAATATGGTATAAAACCTTTATTGTAGAATGAGTATGAGGATCCAAGGGGCAGGCACAAGCAGAGGGATGAGGATAGGCAGGAGGTGGGCTGGTTAAACATAGAGTCTCACAATTTGATAGGAAGGGTGAAGGAAATGTGAAAGATTCAGTGTGAAAACAGTGTATTTGAACTTTGTAAAATAAACCAGTATAAAATAGAAGCAACTGATGGATTTGAACTGCCTGCTCCTTAGGATTGAAGCGTAACTACTCATCACTAAGCTACTAAAGCTCCCTTATAAAGTCACATAGATTAGAACTTATAATACATATTTTAGGGAAGAATAATTCAATTAATAACATAGGTACTAGTTATTCTTTAAACTGAATGTACTTTAGGAGAAAAGTAGTCCATTTAGCCTGAAATTCATTCTCATAAAGATTTTTCTCAAATCTATCATTGTTATTTGAAATGCAGAAGTGCTTTATGCATACTTCCCATTTCATCACACAGAATGTTTTTAAAAGTATTCCAGTAGTGAGATTGAATATAATGTTATTTTCTCTATTTTGTTGCAGTGCTCGCTTCAGCAGCACATATACTGAAATTGGAACGAAAGAAAGATTAGCACGGCCCCTGGGAAAAGATGACACTATTTTGTTGCACATGTTCTTAAGTAAATCAGGCTTCCTGCACACTCCTTCCCCTTTATTTTTTTATTCTTTTAAATGTCAGTGAACAGTGGTGAAGTCAATGAGTACACGTTCAGGGTCAGTCTCCTGGTTTGTGCTAGGATGTCAACGACTTTAACCACCTTTGCTCTTGTATCATTGGTACAAATGTCAGCTCAGTAAGAAACACAAAGTCTTGGTGCCATTATTAAAGTCATTTTTACTTTGCTAATTGACCAAAGGGATCTAAAAGATCCCCATATGTCTGTACGCTATTACTTTCAGAATCTCTGAGTCAAAAAATTTTAATCATTCTTTTTTATTATTATGATGGGTGGAAGAATAATCAACAACCTGCGTTATGCAGATGACATAACCCTACTTGCTGAAACTGAGGAGGACCTGAAGCGCTTGCTGCAAAAGATCAAGGATTTCAGCCTCCTATATGGATTGAAGCTCAACATCAAGAAAACAAAGATTCTCACCACTGGGCCAATTGGCAGCATCAGTATGAATGGTGAAGAGATTGAGATATTTAACAGTTTTAGTTTACTTGGCTCCACAGTCAACACTCTTGGTAACAGCAGCCAGGAAATCAAGAGGCAAATTGCATTGGGAAAGTCAGCTGTGAGGGACCTCTCAAGAGTACTGAAGAGCAACAACATCAGGCTGGAGACTAAGGTGTGCCAGATCCGGGCTATAGTCTTCGCAATTATGTGCTATGCATTGGAGAGTTGGACAGTGAATAGGAATGATAGAGAATTGATGCCTTTGAGTTGTGGTGCTGGACAAGAGTATTGAATATGGACTGCTAAGAGAACAAAGAGGTTTGTCCTGGCGAAGGTGAATCCGGAATGCTCTTTGGAGTCAAGGATTCTGAAGCTTCGTCTGACATACTTTGGGCATGTTGCAAGGACGGACTGGTCCTTGGAGAGGGACATCATGCTTGGCAGAGTAGATGGGCGGCACAGGAGAGGAAGACCTTTGATGAGATGGATCAGTCCTGTGAGTGGAGTGGTGGAATGAGTTTGTTTGAGACAGTAAGGTTGGCACAGCATAGAACGGCACTTAGGGCTCTTATACATAGGGCTGATATGAGTCACAAGCGACTCGATAGCACATACAACAACAACAATTATTATGAACTCTTAATTCTTCTGTTTCATAAAAGAAATATTTTGCTTCAGAGACCTTTCCAAAGTACTGAAGAGCAATTATGTTAGTCTGGAGACTAAGGTGCACCTGATTCAGGCCATAGTCTTCACAATTACTTGCTGTGCATCAGAGAGTTGGACAATGACTAGGGATGATAGGAGAATTGATGCCTTTGAGCTATTGTGTTGGAGAAAATGATTGAATATACCATGGGAAACTAGGAAAACAAGCAGGTTCATCTTATAGAGGGTGAGACCAGTCTGCTCCTTGGAGGCAAAAATTCTGAAGCTTCATCTGACATACTTTGTTGTAAGGAGAGACCAGTCCTTGGAGAGAGACGTCATGCTTGGGAAGGTGGAGGGACAGCGCAGGAGAGGAAGGGCCTCTATGAGGTGGATTGATTCAGTGACTGGGATAATCAGGATGGGTGTGTTGGAGACAGTGCAATTGGCACAGGACAGAGCAGAGTCTATGGCTGTTGTACATAGGGTCGCTATGAGTCACAAGCACCTTGACAGCACATAACAACAACAACAACAATTCTTCTATTAATAAGAGAACTGCCTAAATATAGCAGTTAAGTAAACAATAAGAGAACATTCAAAAGGGATTGTTATATAGCTAGAAACAAAAGAGAAAGAAATAAAGAAGAAATAAGGAAGAAATAAAGAAGACAGTAATATCAGTAATGAAGGAATGGAAAAGAAGATAAAATATGCTTGATTGGAAATATCCTCCATATATACTTTTTTAAAGGGGTGCAGAAACCAAAAATACAGACAGAGATAATATAAAATATCATATATTGCATATTACCTTTGTATCAAAGAGAAGAAATAAGAATATGCACTGTTATTTTCTTGTATTTGCATAAGAAACAGTGGAAGAATACAAAAAACCATAATAAGATCACATGTCCTGTCTGTGAATTCTATGGAATATGGAAACATACATCAAAGGTAGACTTGGCAATGTTCACTTAAGAAGATGTTTGTATTTTTATATACATTAACAACTCATTCTCTCATTGCCACTGTGTCCAAATCTATTCCATTGACCCTCCAGCAGATTTTCACAGGCTGTGAATCACACTGGAGATGATTGTTCTTTTTTTTCCTGCAGAACAGCTGTTAGGTTTGAACCTCCCATCTTTTGATTGGCAACACAGCTCTTTATACACTGGGCCACCAGAGATCCTTTACCAACTCATTGAACAACTAAAATAAAAATACATAGTATGATTCTTTTTTCATAAACACAAATATAGATTAATAGTCTGAAAAAACATGGAGTGTATTATATTCTTTATTTTGGTTTTTTCCCCTTAATTTACTTGTGATTTTTATTCTCTTCATTTTATTATATTCTCTAAGCCTACTCCAATACTGTAAATATGTATAACCTATCTTACGTGCAATTTTAATTGTTTTTTAAAGATACCATTATAAATACCCCAATTCCTAAAAAAATGTTAGAGAATAAATTAGATAGTATCTCAATCTAAACCATTTAAGTGACTTCAAGAAAGTCATCAATCTGTCCAAAATAAAATTTCTCTATATAAATTTTGAAGCATACCATTAATGGAGAGATTCGTTCAGTATTTGTTTCAAAAGAACAAACTGCTTATAGTTTCAACATAGCAAATGCATTGTTTTAAATTGGTGTACAATCAGTTTGTCTCCCTGGAACCGATTTTACTACTTAAGATACAGTGAATGAATGGAAACTTATGTTAACTGCCCATTCATATTCATTCCCGGGCTGCTGAAAGAGAAACAGAAACATTTCGTTTCCAGCCTTGTCTGGAATGTTTATTGACAGCCTCGTCTTTACTGCTTAAACTCATTTGGATTCTCTTCCAATACATACATGTCCATACATAAAGATGAAAAGTGTAAAACTATTTTATTAGAAATATTGATTTTAAATTTAAAACTGTTGAGAATAAATTGCTTGTTTAAGAAAAGCCAGAGGGGAAACAGAGAACTAGGTCGTTCTGAGTAAATAAACGCTGTTAGGGCATGCCACTTTACTTAGAGTTTCTACGAGTAACTATCATACAATCAAGTGTAATTCATGTCTCTGAACCTCAGCTACAAAGAAGAAAGATATCTGTGGCACAGTGTTGTCACAGTCGATGTCTATCAACAACTTAAATTCACAGCACGTATATGTTACCTTCACAGCCAGTTCTCTCTCTTCATCCACTTCATATACTGGAAAAAAGACATTTTGTTGAAATGACATCATTATCTTTAAAACCAGGGTTCAGATATGCTGTTCAAAGGGCTGCTATGAGTCATACTCTACTTGATGACAATGAGCAAAAATAATATCTTTTAAAAAAATAACTACAACAAGTCTGAAGGAGAAACTGAGTAGTTTATAATCAGGTCCCATAAGTAATAATTCAACTGTCAATGTCCTTCAGCAAACACAAATGCAGCCCTAAAAAGAGTTTTAGTCACGGACAGGAAGGATTCTCCCTTCAGATATCCAAAGGAATCCTTATCAGGGGAGTCTTTCAATACACATTCCTGGAACTAAGAGAGGTAGAGAGTGGCCTGATGGTAGGCTTTGGATTAAGGGACTGTGGTGTACACACCATACACTCAATGACTATTCTCCAGGGTAGGAAAATTAGTGGAGAAAGGAGGCCCTCAAGAAGAAAGTCAAGAGTATGACCTTATGATCAAAGGATTCAAAGGGAAGGAGGCAAGGAGATGCCAAAAACCAAAGTCTCCATTAAAAAGCCCAGGATGTCATGATGCGCGACACTTTGTCAGAGAGTAGTTCATGTACTGGTAAGTGTCACTTATCTGCAAGTTTTCAGGAATTGCTGGACAAATACATTAACCTCCTCTGCAATGCTATTGTTTTTCCTTATTTCAACTGACTTCCAATCTGGGTTCTACACCACACTACTATAACTATTATCATTGCTTTAGTGTTCATAGTGTTCATAACTGGTTCAAAGGCCAATTATTTAAAAAGTAGATGGCAAAAAAAAAATAAATAAAAAGTAGATGGCCCATACTGCTTTCTGGTCTGTCTTAATCAGAGATCTCCAACAAAATCTGTCCATAATAGGTAACCCTTATGGCATTTGATGCCAATGGCACAACTTTCAGTATCACAGCAACCCAAGTTATCTCAGTACAGCTGACAGGCAAGTGCTGAGCCACTTAGAACAATATTCTCCCCAAACACAATCAACACCAGGCTAGAGGACCCAGCTGGCTTTTAAATACAAAGGTCTGCTAACCAGGTCCTCAGTGCTTAAACAAGAGGCTTCCAGCCCACAGCTGATTGTTAAGGAAATCAAAAGGGTCATTCAACTCATACTTGATTGTTAACAAAATCAAACACTCAGTTTACATCCAACTTTCAATGAAATCAAAACAACCTACCCTCCAGAATCCAACTACTCCAAACTGGAGACCCTTAGACAGGACATAACCTGCCCACTAGGTCCTGATCATTTGCTATACATCTGAGAGCTAGACAATGAATAAGGCTAACAGCAGAATTGACACTTTTGAGCTGTGGTGTTGGAGAAAAAACTGAACACCTCATGGACAATGAAGAGAACAAACAGATATATCTTGGAGAGGGTGCTGCCAGAATGTTTTTTAGAGGAAATAATAATGAGGCTTTGCCTCTTATACTTCAGGCATGTTGCTAGGAGGGGTCATTCCTTGGAGAGGGATATGATGCTGGGGAGAGTGGAGGGTCAGTGAAGGTGAGGAAGACTCTCAACCAGGTGGATTGATGCAGTGACTGCAGCAATGGGTTCTTGTGTATTAGAAAGTGTGAGGATGGGACAGGATAGAATAGGGTTCAAAATTTTTGTTCATATGGTTGCTATGAGTCGTATCGTACTTGACTCAACAGCACCTCTGTCACAAAAACAACAAAAGTAATGTTATCATTAAAAATAAGACAAGCCAAAGAAGTATTTCAAATGATAGATGCCTTTTTTCTGAAAGGCGTTGCTTTGTATGGAGTTGCTTGCTAGCACAATGGAAGTTCTTCTGGCAGTTTGAATCCACCAGCAGGAAAAAGATGAGCCCTCCCCGTGTGAGATTTACAGCCTCCAAAAACCCACTGAAGGGTCAACTATGAGTAGTTCTGACGTTTTTTAGTTTTGTTTGGTTGTTCATTTGTTTTTACCTGAAAGAATCGCTATTTTATACACGTTTTAAAAGTCTATTATATCACATTTCCTCTTTTGCAAAGAATTCCACTCCTTAAACCTATGGAGACCTGTGGACTATAGAGCAAGGACTGAGGGGCCTACATTTGTGTGTTCCAGGCTCTAAATGGCCCTGCCTGTTGGCCTTTCATGGTTTTTCTCTCACCTTTTTTGCATTCTTCCTCTCACTTCCTTGTTATTTGTTACTATTTCATCTTCCTAACCATATGTGCTAAGGGACCTGGTATCACAATGGGAAAGTGCTGATGGAAAGGTTATCACTTTGAACCCTCCCAGCAGCTCCATGTGAGAACCTGGTAATATGCTCCTTTGAAGAGTACAGCTGAGAAAACCCTATAGATAGTTGTACTCTGTCACATGAAATAATTGTGCATTGAAAATCAACAGCACCTATCAACAGAAACCATATCTGCTTCTGCTTCCTATTTTTCAAACATTAAGTAAAGTCTTACAGTAGCTCTAGATCTCTTTTAGAAAAACAAATGTTTCTACTGCGGGGTATCTTATGCTGCTCAGAAATATGTATCAATGACTTCCAGATTTAAGAAAAATGGTTTCATCTTAATCTGACATCCAGAAAAGCAACATTCATTTAATACACTGCCAACACTTCACAGGGGGGTCTGGCAGCGTAGTCTGTAGGGAGTTACACTGCTAACTCAAAGGTAGTGTTTTTCCTATGGTTTAACGCCACTAATAGTTCTGCAGAAAACATATGTCCTCTCTCACACAATTTACAGCCTCTGAAAACCTGATGGAGGGTCAGCTGAGTCATTCTAGTTAGATGCCTGAGCCCTTCATGACAACTGTTCCAATATTCCAGTCCACATCTTGTCACAAAAGACAACACTAGCTATATTTAAACAGAATCCTGTGTGCTGGTAGTCTCAATAAGAAGCTCTGGTAGCATAGTCCTTGATATGCTGGACTGTGCTACTAAAAGGCCACTAGTCTCTGGAAACCCTAATCCACCAGTGGCTTTGAGGTAGAACAATAAGCAGTCTCCTCCTCCCACTAGCGATTACAGCAGTAGAAACGCAAGATAAGGTCACTGTGAGTCAGAATCGACCTGATAGCAGAGATTTTTACTTTTTGAGCATTCTGAGTGGGGACATTGGTGGTTCAGTGGTAGGATTCTTGCCTTTTCCACTGAAGACCAAGGTTCAATGCCCTACTCATGAACCTTATGTGAAGGCACCACCCATCTGTCAGAGAGTTTTGTTGACTTTGAAAATTTTTCAGCCAAATTTGCAGATTAAGGCAGAATGGGAAGAAAAGACAGGCAATCTACTTCCAGCTATCAGCCAATGTAATCACTATGGATCACAAAAGTTCAGTCCAAAATTAAGGGTAACATTTCCTTTGGTTATGCATGTTATTCTAGTGAGATGGGGCCAATTTAATGACAATCAACAATAGTAACATTCTTTTCAAGATTGTCACTATTGTCATAACATACTGTGAACTCAGTCCATCTCTCAATATGCATTCATCAAAACACAGGATATTTCTTTCTAGGTTCCAGGGTAAGCAGCACCCTTAGACACACGGGGCCCCTCCTAGGGAACTTGCCACCACAGTTAGACTCTGATCTTCCTCAGGACCTATCCCTTCCACAGAGCATCCAGAGTCAAAAGAGGTGTACTCACCCTCATAACAACCCCTTCCACAGGTCCTAGATCCAAGTGAGATGCCCAGGAAAGAAGACTTTAAAAGAAATTGTGCTTTATGTCTACAAATTTGTGCTCCAGGTTCTCTCCTAGAGAGGGAAGAAAAGTAGAACAGAGGCCCCAGCAGGAGGCCCAGAACAAGTTCTTCCTTTGATATTCTAGCACACAACTCCAAAGCATCTAAAATTCCTAAATGAGAACCTCGCTTTGCAGATTATTTTGTCAGTTTTTCAGTAAAGGTAATAACAGAAAAAACAGCTTATTTAACAATTTGTTGGTTTAATTAATAGCTTTTACATCTTTGTGGTTGTGGTGTATCATCAAGTCAGAACTAACTCATAGCTGACCCTCTGGCAGGTTTTCAGAGGCAGGTAATGGCAAAGGAGGAGATTGCTCATTTTTCTCCCACGGAGCATCAGGTGGACTTGAACCATGTGCCTTCAGAATTGCAGTGCAGCTTCTTGCCACTAGGCCATTGATATGTAGGTGCTTATTTGTAGTCATGTTTTAAGACAGCAAGTGTAATCGCAAGCCCATCAGGTGTTCTATAAGTCCTGTAAGAGCCAAGAAACTTTCATCTGGTTCATTACTATATTTCCAGAATACAGCTGATGAAATTGACATGAAAATGGTACCTTGTGGGGAAAATATTTTTTTGAAATGCTTGCTACCTTTTGCCTTACTCTGTACTTTGGGCATGTTGCTAGAAGAGGCTATACCTTGGAGAAGGATATAATACTTGGAAAGATGGAAGGTCAGTGAAAGAGAAGACCCTCAGTGAGATGATTGACATAGTGATTGCAGCAGTGAGCTCGGGTGTATCAGAGATGATTAAAATAGCACAGGATAGGACAGGGTTCAAGTTTGTTCTTCAATAGAGTCACTAGGAGTCAAATTGGACTCAAGGGCACCTAACAATGGAGTACTGACCAAGTAAATTGACATTTGGATGGCTTTGAGAATTCTTCCATGCAAAAGTAATTTTTAACTTCATCACTCCTACTCCCTCTACTCAGACACCATCTCATGTCTGTTGTATGGTGGAAGACTATTAGACACAATTTGAGTAAATGGCATATACCAATTCAGCCTACCCTGGGAACATCTCTCTCCATTGCTGTCAAGTGTCACAGACTTACCTCCAATGCATATTACCATATGCACAAAATCTTTCCTGGCCCTGCACCATCCTCACAATCTCCACTATGCCTAAGCTCATGTTTGCAAACAACTCTGTTAGTCGATCATATTAAGAGTCTTCTCTTTCACTGACCCTCTACTTTTCCAAGCATGATCTTCTTTTCCAAAGACTGGTCTCTCTTGATAAGACACCCAATGGGTGTGAGATGAAGGCTCACAATCCTTGCTTCTAAGGAGCACTCTGTCTGCACTTTCTTTAATACAAATGTGTTTGTTCTTTGGGCAGTCTATGGTCAGTATGTTTCACCAATGCCAGACATCTAGAATTGACATAGATCTTTCATATTCTTTTTTTGAGTGTAGCTGTATTTTGTTTTTGGAGTAGGAGTCCAGATACATTTCAAATATTACAGTAAAAGTATATTAAATGTTTCTGAGAGGAATAAAAACGCAATTTTTGCTGAAAAAATTAAAGATTCAGTCAATAAAATTTGGTATTGACTCACAACATACTAAGCCTTTCTGAGATACTATCTCAATTTAAAAATGCATTTAGTCAGCAGTACGGGGCTGGAATCCAGGTGTTGAATATTCTGAAGCCGTATGACTCTACAGCAGGAGTGGCATCCACTTCCAAAACAGGTTGCCTCCAGAAACTCTATGAACTTGGAGAAATGACGGAAGTTATACAAGTGTTCATGTCTTTGGTTCATAGGGTCACTATGAGTCATCTACAACTTGATAGCACTTAACCACAACAACAATGAGAGAACTCTGTTGGCCTAGTGGATAGAAAGTTATTCTACCAAGCCAAAGTTGGGTGATTTTATGCTGCGGCTCTCAGGCCTGCTTTTAGTTCTTTTGGGTCAAACATTCTTCTAAGTGGTATAGCACTGGTCTGTCCATTTGCTGTATAGAGATAACTCGTGGTTGCTGTGATGCTAAACACTGTGACAATGTTGTGTCAAATGTGATAATGGTTACCCATGGTGGACAGTGGTTGCTGGAGCTTCCTGATTAAAACAAGTTTGGAAATAGGAATGGCTTCCACATCCGAAGTTGCTTACCTCCAGAAACTCTATGAACATGGAGAAACAACGAAAGTTATACAAGTTTTCAGGTCTTTGACCCATAGGATCGCTTTGAGTCATCTACTACTTGATGGCACTTAACAACAACATCTCAATTTATGCATCCATGGAATCTCGAAATTTCTAATGAGTGAAAATGCATTGAATAGTTTTACCTTTCATAATATATGCTATTATAGGCTGCAGTTTTGACTGATGGAAACTCCATGTGCACCCATGAAAAGAATTAAAGAAGAGCTGCCTTTTAGGCCTAAAAAAATGGTATTAACTTGTATTTTTTTTCTACCTAAAAATAAGCAGTAGGACGAGGAATGGGAACAGTAAAAAAGTTATAAACTCATTATATTCAGTTTAAGGTGCAAGAATAAATGTTAAGTATACATTCAACAACCTCATCTTTAGATGCTTATTGTACATTTACTTCTGATACAGCGGTCACTTCTCCTGACTCATGAAAATTATAGCCCATTTAACCTTTTGTTAGTTTAAGCATGGATGGCCCTTTCTACATGATTAGTAGTTGTATCTGCTCAAAGTAGAATGAAACTTTTAGATTTAGATTTTTACTTGAGAAGAAAAGTATAAAAACAAAAATGGAATGTCCATGAAGGTTCTTCCAGAGAGAAGTCACAGAAATCATATTCAAACTAACTTAATTGTATTTGTTATTGTTGTTGTTGTGTGCCATCAAGTCACTAGCGACTCATAGCAACCCTGTGTATAACAGCCCTAAACTCTGCTCTGTCCTGTGCCAATCGCACTGTCTCTGACACTCCCATCCCAATTACCCCAGTCACTGAATCAATCCACCTCATAGACGGCCTTCCCCTCCTGTGCTATCCCTTCACCCTACCAAGCATGATGTCCCTCTCCAAGGACTGGACCCTCCTTGCAACATGTCTAAAGTATGTTAGACGGAGCTTTAGAATCCTTGCCTCCAAGGAGCCACCCAGTTTAACCCTTTCCAGGACAAATCTGTTTGTTTTCCTAGCAGTCCATGGTACCCTCAATACTCTTCTCCAGCACCACAGCTCAAAGGCATCAGTTCTTCTTCTATCCTCCTTAGTTATTGTCCAACTCTCTGATGCATAACAAGTGATTGCAAAGACCATGGCCTGTATGAGACGCACCTTAGTCTCCAGAGAGACACCATTGCTCTTCAGTACTTTGGAGAGGTCCCTAACAGCAGACTTTCCCATGGCAATACTGGTTCATATACTTGGAAAGGATGTCCATGCCATCGCCTTCTGTAATAACTAGATTGAGGGACTCAACTCTTTTATTTCTCCTTTCCCTCTCTTTTCTCTTCTCCTCTCCTTTCTCTTTTCTGTCTTTTTTTCTTGCCTTACCACCTACAACCCAGTGTCCCACCTCAATTTATTTTTCTTTATATCATTCTCCTCTCCAACTACAACACCAAGAAGTCAGGAGTTTTGGCAGCAGGCAGCACTAGGAAACTTGAAGATAATAAGCCTCAAGAAAAGAAATCTGATTGGCCTGGCTCAGGTCACATGCTCCCATAAGATGGTTTTCTATGAACTACAAAAGTAGCTCAATAGCATCCCCTGCCTCCATATCATGTGGTTAAAACAAAAACCAAAGTCACTGTCACTTAGGAGTTCTGAGCCTAGTTTCTGAGATTGTAGATTTTTACAGGAGGAAACTACTGCTCTTTCTTCCAAGGAGTGACTAATGGATTGGAACCCCCAACCTTTGGATTAGCAGCCAAACAAGATTCCTGATCTAAATAAAAAAAACCATACTACAAAATATATATGTTGTTGTTTGTTACTGTTGTGTATTGTCGAGTTGGAACTTACCTATGCTGATGCTACAGCAAGTTTTCGGAGGCAGTTAATTGCACAGGAGGAGATTGCCCATCCTTCTACAGAGCAGCTAGTGGACTTGAACTGTGTGCTTTTAGGATTGCAGTACAGTTTCTTACCACTAGGCCACTTGAACAGCCTACAAAACATGTATACAACTCCAGAGAAAGGAAATCGACAGAAAAGATAAAACAAAAAACAAACCAATGAAAACCAATGTAAAGAAACTTCCAAGTATTAATTAACAGACTTTGGGTAGTGAGTCAACAGAGAACTACTTATCCTTTACATATGTTCTTCACTTATTTCCATATTTTTTATATGTAACTTTAATAATGCAAAATCATTAACATAAAGTTTTACAAAACAAGGATAAAGCATTCAAATATAAGATAGATGGTCTTCCCAAGTTTATAAGGTATTATTCCAAATCAGTAATTTCTTTCTGAACATTATAGAAAATCATATAGATTTGATGGTCTTTACCTACCCTAGGGTAAGAAATGAAAGAGTGAGGTAAGTCTAGTAAATTATAAGAAGAAAGACTTTTTGCTTCACTAATCTCCTAAAAACTGTGCTGTTCAGAGACAAAGCATAATAAGATAACTTGAGCAGCAGGTCATCTACTTCCTTAAGAATGGATTTAAATTATGTAAAGTGGAATAGAAACTAGGTCTTTTTATACCTACGGCAAATTCTAGAAATTGTCTCCCCACCTCTCAGACCTTCCTATCCTCTGACCCCATGCCCTAACATACACAAGCCTCACTTACTCCACTCTCAATCCGCACATGTCCTTCTTTATTCCCAGCCTCAACGTAACCCCTTTGCATTGTGATTCACATCACTCTTCAGGTTTCGACTCTGGAGGGCCAGGAAGGTCATTAAGAATTATCTTCTAGTCAAGAGGTTAATAAGGCAAGACCGGGCCATGGGGAGTGACAGCTTCAGGGACAGTGACAGATACCACAGCTGCCCCATCCTGGCCATGCTGCTTAGGCAGAATAGACTATTTCCTCGCCACAGCCTCTCAGAGTTCAGCCTCCCAGAGAGCAAAAGGAAAATCTGCTTTGAAACAAAATTTGAAGGAGACAGAGATAGTATATTGCTGTTCATTGCCATCGAGTCAGAGCCAATTCATCGCTGACCTGCCAGTGGGTTTTCAGAGGCTCTAAATCAAACAAGAGGTGATTGTCCATCTTTTCCCAAAGCAGCTATAATATACTAGGACTCATTTCTATTCATTTATCTTACTTTTAAATGGTCTTAATTTCTCCTGAGATACTTATCTAAAGAAAAGAGAATAAAGGTTCGTGCGAGCTGAATTCTAAACCAGTAATGGTCCTTTCCCTTCCATAGCAGCCCCATGTGTCTTCAGAGTAGAGAGCTGTGCTCCTCAAGGATTTCAGTGGCTGTTTTTTTTTCCAGAAGAAGATCACCAGGCCTTTCTTTTGAGGTCCCTCTAGGTAGACTGGCAGCCATTCAGCCACCAGCCATGTGTTTTTGGACCAACTAAGAGGGACATCATGTTTGGTAGGGTAGAGGGACAGCGCAGGAGGGGAAGGCCCTCTATGAGGTGGGTTGATTCAGTGACTGGGCTAATCAGGATGGGTGTGTCAGAGGCAATGCGATTGGCACAGGACAGAGCAGGGTTTAGGGCTGTTGTACATAGGGTCGCTATGAGTCGCAAACGACTCGATGGCACATAGCAACAACAACAACAACTATATTGCTTACCTGCAAGAATAAGTCACTTCATCTCTCCATTCTTTTAATATGAGGAGTTTGGACTAAATCATCTCTCAAACCTCTTTTGGCCATAACATTTTATTATTCCGTGGAAGTCTTTTTACAAAGCCTTAGCTAGTGTGCTTCAAAATATAGGGCACAATAAATCCGACATCTTTTGTTATTGCTTGCTAACTCTCTTTCCCTTGGGTCCTTCTCACAGGATGAATTTGAAACTTTTCCGCGTGGCAATGTGCTTATTATATATACTAAGCCTTTGAGCTCAACTATAAACCCAAAAAGCTATGATAAAAACAACAAAAAGGGAAGTACTTTCATTTAATATTTTCACAGGACATGTTTAACTATTTTAAAAAAAGCATTTTTGTTGTTATTGTTGTTAAATGCCACCGAATCATAGACAACTCAACTCATAGTGACCCTCTGAATGAAGGTACTGAACACGTATAACTTTGATCGTTATACGATTATCATTCATAGAGTTTCTGGAGGCAAGCTATTTTGCAAGTAGATGCCACTCAGGCTTCCAAGCTTGTTTTAATTTGAGAGAGCCATCAAACACTGTCCACCATGGATAACCATTATCACATTTGATACATCAGTGTCACAGTAAAAATTAGCTGTATTGGACTAAAATTAAAATAAGACTGTGGTGTTGGAGAAGAGTGTTGAACATACCATGATTCACTAAAAGAAAAATCAGGTCTGTTTTGGAGAGGGTAAAACAAGTTTCTCCTTTGAGGCTAGGATTTTGAAGTTTGTCTCACATGCTTTGGGCACGTGGCCATGAGGGACCAGTCCTTGGAGAAGGACATTATGCTTGGAAGGGTGGAGGGACAGTGCAGGAGAGGAAGACCTCGGATGAGATGGGGCAATGAGGGTTGTTGTGTCGGAATCAGTGAGACTGTCTCAGGACAAGCCCGGCTTCAGAGCTGCTGTACATAGAGGTCTCTATGAGTTGCAGGCAACTGCAATGGTACATGACAACAACAAGTTAACTTACTAAATAGTTGTGTTGCAAACCTAAAGGCAGTCAGTTCAAATTCACCAGTTGCTCATCAGGAAAAAGATGGACAATTTCCTCTCGTGCAATTTATAACTTCTGAAAACCTACTGGAGAGTTAGCTAAGAGTCAGTTCCAACTTAACAGCACATAACACCACCACAATGCAAATAATTTTCAAATAAAGTCTACGCTGAGGAAGAGAAGAGAATTTTGAGGAGTGTGCTGGATACCAAGAATAGGGTGTAGGAGGGGAAGGGAGAAGAAAGAAGGAATCAGTGGAAGAGAACTAAGACTTGTTCATCCTTTAAACAGTAAGCAAGTGTAAGCACAACTTTATTTGTAAAAACCAACTCACAAAAGTTTAATTAAAATGCCATCATTTATATTTGGAAAAATATGAGCTGGGAAGTTAATGTTTATTTTCGTTTTTCGTATTAAGCTTAGTGTCTACCAACATCCTCAGACAATAAATAAAGTTTATTTTCTCCTTATTGTGTGCATTCACACTTTTCAGCGCTTTCCTGAGCCTCTCAACAGAACAGAGAAGGCAAAAGCAGTTGACTTAGCTGGCAATCCCATCTCTGATTCCTCCTCTTCTCAGTTTCTATCAACATTCTGTGATGTTCTGCATTTACTAAAAGTCTGAGATTCAAAGGACCAAGCACTGTTCTGTGGATGTTATTGTGGTTGTCGGGGGTTGTCTCCTTGACTCCAACGCTGAGTGACACGATGCACAATAAAACAGGACCCCACTCAATCTCGTGTCACCTTCACAATTTCCACTGGGCTTCATTCACCCCATTGTTGCAGCCAGTGTTAGCAGGCAGTGTTAACCCATCCCCTTCTCATTCTCCACATTTCCAAGCATGAGATCACCTGCCAGACACCAAACTCTCTTGAAAAATGCCCAAAATGTGTCAGATGACGTCTCACTATCTTTGCTTCTAAGGAACACTCTGGTTACACTTTCTCCAAGACAGATTTGTTGTTTTCACCATTCATGGATAGTCAGTACTCTTTAATGTGTTGCTTTATACATAGTGCTTATTACTACACTCAACACTAGGCTGTGTCTTTCCTCTAGTGGATAAAATGTGGCATTCATGCTCTTAACCTGCCTCAGGACTTTTTTTAAAAATATGCTAACAATAAATCACTTATCATTTCAAAAGAAATTGACGTCAGAAACACTGGCGACTTTCATACATGAAAACACGAGCTGTGATCTTTAAAGTAGTAGTAGACTCAGTGGGAAGGATCAAATAAAAAGCACGCTCAGACTGAGGATTCATGGTCCACAGGGATAAATAAGTTGAATTCGTATAGATGAACCCAGATTGTTTTTGTCATTGTGAGATGCCGTCAAGTCAATTACAACTCACAGCGACCCTTTGAACAACAGATGTGAACCTCATCCTATCCAGTGCCATCCTCAACTTCTCTAACATGCTCGAGCTCATTGTTAGTGTCTCTGTGTAGATCCATCCTGTTGACAGTCCTCTTCTCTTTTTCTCTGAACCTCCACCTTACTCAGCATGGGGATCTTTCCCAGGGCCTGGTCCCTCCCAACAACATGCCCAAAGTATGTGAGACAAAGTTTCATGATCGTTGGCTCTAAGGAGCATCCTGACTAAACTTCCTCCAAGACAGACTTGTTTGTTCTTCGGGGAGTCCACGGGATATTCAGTTCAAAGACATCGACTTTTCTTCTGTCATCTTTAGTCACTGTCCAACTTTCACATACATATGAAGTAATTTAAAAGACCTTGCCTTGGA
Source organism: Elephantulus edwardii (assembly GCF_000299155.1). Classification (NCBI taxonomy): domain Eukaryota; kingdom Metazoa; phylum Chordata; class Mammalia; order Macroscelidea; family Macroscelididae; genus Elephantulus; species Elephantulus edwardii. The sequence goes on from NW_006399803.1 coordinate 5,914,527, forward strand.
TCAAGTGCACCTTAGTGATCAAACTGACATTCCCATGCTTTAGCACGGAGAGGTCCTTAATATCAGATTTTCCCAAGGCAATATATCTTCTGATGTCTTTCCTGCTGTTAACCATGGGTGCTGATTGTGGACCCAAGTGAAATGAAACTGTTGATGACGTCATGCTTTCTCCCATCTTCCATGATGTTACCTATTAGCCTCGTGATGTGAAGTTTTGTTTTGTTGATGTTGAGATGTAACTCATTGAAGCTTGTAGTCTTTGATTTGAGCAACAAGTGCTTCAAGTCTTCTTACATTTAGCAAGCAAGTTTGTGTCATTTGCATAACATAGGTTGTTGAAGAGTCTTCCTCCAATTCTGATGCCATATTCTTCTCCACAAAATCCAGTTTCTCAAATAATTTGCTCAACATACAGATTGAACTGATAATGGAGAAAGGATACAAGCTTGATCTACTCCCTTCTTAATCTCAAACCATGTTCCCTTGTTCTGAAGCCAGATTAGCAAGGTACAAATATGTCAGTCTTGATGTGGATGTGGTTAAGTGATTCTATAAACTCCGCCCATGCATTCCACACTCTGAATAGCATATACATTGATTGGAAAAGGAGTCCAAGCCCTGGAGACATCCAGATCCAGCATCAACACTCAATCACAGTGACCTGTGACATGTCAGAATAGAACTGTGTGCCACATGGCATTCAACCACTGACTTTTTGGAAATGGATCACCAGGTCTTTCTTCTGGGCACCATTAAGTGGGTTCAGACTGCTAATGTTTCCATCAGTAGCAATGTGCTTAACTGGTTGTGCCATCTAGTAACTCCTAAGATACCTTCCATCTCTGTCTAAATCCATGCAGTCTCCTAAATCTGCTGAGTGTCTCTGTAAAGTCCTTTTGCTGTATATCTGCACTGTCATCTTTGGAGCCTGGTAAACTGTTTTATGGTTTGTTTCAATGTGTGGCTTGGTTTGATCATTTGAAGCATAATTGAAGAAATGGGTCTGCACACATCACTACAACAGGAAAGGGTGAGTTAATTAAAAGCTTAACTAATTCTCCTCACATGACTTCCACACTGCCTTTTCTTGTGGCCTGGCTCCTGGCCAAATCCTGCAGGGTGGCCTACTGCCAAAGCCAGCTACCCAGCTGGTGGGAAACGTGGGCAACATTAGTGGCTGGGTTATTATATATTTAAAGCACATAGGAAATATATAGATTTTTTTAAATAGATAACTGGGGCTTATTATCATGCTATCATTTTTTTAACTTTACTAGCACTCTGAGAATTTCATCACACAAAATTATCTCTGCACATTACACCCTTGTTAAAGCATGTGTTGGCTTTTTCTCATCCAAACACAGCCTTCTCTCAAATATTGAACTACCACACTTGGCAAATAATAAAAGGGAGACATCTTTGAAACAGTAGTTTAGAAAATACAACCATATATCTCCACAAACAAAAAAAAAGTAAAAGAAAACATGTTTTCCAAGTTCTCAACCTACTGAATTACTGAAAACTATGCCATTTTAGAAATTGAAACCATGCCATTTTTATAAAAGAAAATCATCTTTATTCTTCTTATCTAGTTACAGCATTATGACATCTAGAAGCCAAAGTAAATTACCTCTTCTTATTAAATGCTTCATTTATCTAAGAATGTTTACTATGAATGTGCATAAACCAAAGAGGCTGGAGTAAATGTATCAAAAAGTACACTAATTGACAAGTCTAATTAAAATGGAAAATGCATGCAAAATGCAATAGCAATATGGAATCATTCCTTGTACCATCACCATAGTTATCTCATTTCTCCACTTGACTTTAACAAATAATTATAGTTTTATAGAAACCAAAATAGACTGCAAAGAAAATAAATACTTCATCTTACATAAGTCAACTCAGGGTATGTTGTTGCATAAGTGAAGCAAAGAGTAGGTGGATATAAACTACTATTGGATCAAATAGGCATCCTTGCTCCCTGTACTTAACTATGTAAGCACACAGCATTTGGTTATAATTTTTTTTCAGTTATCTTTATCTCCAATGGATTGTAAACTTCTTCAGGTCACTTTTGTATGTAAAAACAAAAATCTGGATGGGATTTACATCCATTATTCCCAGCCTTTTTCAAAAACACAGGAAACTCACTAAATGTTTGTAAGAGAACAAAATATTCAACGTATTTACTAATATAGTATTTTCTAGAATCCTGGTGAAAAGCAAATGCAGCGTGTAAATGGGAAACCAAGGTCTCAAATATCACACAAACCACGAATAGCAAAACAATTCCATGTGTTTCAATTGCTTTCAGAAAACATCCTTAAACTCAAATTTCTATATATCACTATAAGACTTTAAAGGAAACCATGGAAAAACATGCTTTGTTAATTTCCTTGCCTATTGATGACAGAAGGTGGTATAGTGGTTAAAGTATGCAGCTGCTAACCAAAAAATAAGTGGTTCAAACTCACTAGCCACTCCATAGGCAAAAGATGTGGCAGTCAGCGTTTGTAAAGATTTACAGCCATGGAAACCCAGGAGGGCTGTTCTACTTTGTCTTACAAGGTCACTATGGGCTGTATTCAACTTGATGACAGTGAACTTGGGTTTCATTTTGTTACTGTTTTTGTTCCTATTATTGTCATCATATTTTGAATGATCTCCATTGTCTACATTCTGAACTGCTGCCTTTCTTATTCCCAATTACTGATTTCTAAGGGTTCAGACTTTTGGATTGTTTCTGTTAACTGGTGCTGCAGAAGTGTATGAGGCTACTTAACCCATTCTATTTGACTGCTACCTAGTCAACATTTCACTCCTACAGCAACTACTTGCATGTTGACATTATTCCCTAGCAGTTGAATCAATAAACTATTTCACATTTCCCTACATGTATCTTAACCATCTAGTGTACCATAGAAGGTAAATTCTTTTAATTACAATTTTCTTACAAAACTAGTAAAAATAATATAGGCCTAAGGAATGTCTATCTGTGTTTCAGTGATTATGCAAAGACATTTGACTGTGTGGATCATAACAAATGGTGGCTGACTCTGAGAAGAACAGGAATCCTAGAACATTTGATTGTGCTGATGCGAAACCTATACTTGGACCAAGAGGCAGCCGTCAGAACAGAGCAAGGAAACACTGTATGATTCAAAATTGGGAAAGGCGTACACCAAGGATGTGTTCTATCTCCATACCTTTTCAACCTGTATGCAGAACAGATTATCTGGGAGGCTGGGCTCTATGAGGAGATATGTGATGTCAGAATTGGTGGAAGATCTATCAACAATTTGTGTTACACAGATGACACAACCCTGCTTGCTGAAACTGAAGAGGACCTGAAGTACTTGCTGCAGAGGGTCAAGGACTGCAGCCTCCAATATGGATTGAGGCTCAATGTCAAGAAGACAAAGATTCTCACCACTGGGCCAATTGGCAGCATCAGGATGGATGGTGAAGAGATTGAGATTGTACACAGCTTTAGTATGGTTGGCTCCACAGTCAACACTCTCAGCACCAGAAGCCAGGAAATTAAAAGGCGCATTGCCATGGGAAAGTCTGCTGTTAGGGACCTCTCCAAAGTACTGAAGAGCAATGGTGTCTCTCTGGATACTAAAGTGCATCTGATACAGGCCATGATCTTTGCTATCACTTGTTATGCATCAGAGAGTCGGACAACGACTAGGGAGGATAGAAGGAGAATTGATGCCTTTGAGCTGTGGTGCTGGAGAAGAGTATTGGGAGTATCATGGACTGCTAGGAAAACAAACAGATTCATCCTTGAAAGGGTCAAACCGGGTGGCTCCTTGGAAGCAAGGATTCTGAGACTCCATCTAACATACTTTAGACATGTTGTAAGGAGGGGCCAGTCCTTGGAGAAGCACATCATGCTTGGTAGGGTGGAGGGACAGCACAGGAGGGGAAGGCCCTCTATGAGGTGGATTGATTCAGTAACTGGGGTAATTGAGATGGGTGTATCGGAGACAGTGCGATTGGCACAGTTTAGGGGTGTTGTACATAGAGTAGTGACTCGACAGCACATAACAACAACAATGTAAAAACCTGATAGTCAAACTATATATGATGATCTCACTGCAGCAAATTATCTTTCTAAAGGTTAAAACACGTACCTTTTCTTGAATATCCCTAAAATAACACCTGGATACCTACAAATAAGTTATAAATCGATATAATTGACAAATATTGCTTTTAAGCATTCTATATTATTTGTTCTGTTTGTATACATGAGAAAAGTATTGAAGACACCAAGGACTGCGAAGAAAATAGGTCTGTCCTGGAGAGGGTGAAGCCAAGCTTCTCCTTAGAGGCTAGGATTTTGAAGTTCCATCTCACACACTTTGGGCACATGTTCAGGAAGAATCTGTCCTTGGAGAAGGACATCATGCTTCCAAGGATGGAGGAACAACACAGGAGAGGAAGACCCCAGATGAGCTGGATTGATACAGTAACTGGGTCAATGAGGGTAGGTGTGTCTGAGTCAATGAAACTGGCTCAGGACAAGGCAGGCTTCAGAGCTATTGTGCATAGGGTCACTATGAGTTGCAGGCAACTCGATAGCACATAAAAGCAACAGCATATATCAGTAGAACACATATGTATACACTCACATTGTGGTATATAATGACTATTTTCTGAATTTTATATGTAAAATAGTAGATACTTAAATGATTCTCAAAAATCTAAAAAAAAATTAGAACCTTTAAGATTAACACACCAAAAACCTCACTGCCATAGATCTAACCCATTCTCTGACAAAAATGATTAGAAGTTGTATACCATAAAGAGACAGAAACAGGACTAGTATTTACTGGGTACTTTAAACTACACAATATGCTGTGTTATCTCAAGTAATACTACACCAATAAGGAAATATTATTGGTGGTATTTTTCTGATTAGGATGCTAACATTTGGAGAAGTAATTTTCTAAGACCACATGACAACGAAATGTTAAAAACCAAATTTGACACTAAGTCCAGCTCTATAGGACAAGGTACAAACTCGTGAGTCATGGTCAATTCAACAGCACATAACAATAGCAACTATCCAACTCTAAAGTCACTGCAGGTCACTTTTTTTCTGTGGTGTCACTTGCTCAAGAGCTCTTACCAAGAGGGACCAATTCCTGGAGAAGGACACCATGTTAAGCGAAGCAAAAGTCAGTGTAAAAAAAAAAAAAGTAAAATTCTCATTGGGATGGATTGACACAATGGCTGTAATAGTAGACTCCAACATAGCAAAGATTCTGAGGATGCTGCTGGTCCAGGCAGCATCTCATTCTCTTGTATGTAAGATCACTGTGAGTTGCAACTGACTCAACAGTACCTAACAGTTCTCTCAGAAATATAGCAACACAGGATAACACAAAATAAAACATGTAAAAGACAAACAACAGAAAAGTAAGTTCTAAAAGATTAGATGGAAAATATAAATATTCCAAAATACGTCTGTTGGAAAATCGTGTTACTCTTTACCCCAAAATCCAGGTCAGTGCAGTCTGCCAATGCAGGGAGCAATCCACAGTTTCATAACTCTCACTTGTGTCATCAGAAAGAACTACGTACTTGCTAAGAAGGAGATTCAGCTTGTAATTTCTACAAGGGATTTCTTGTATAGGTCACAAATTAATTTGAAACAATATAATCCATTTTTTCCATCACCATTTTTTTAAAAAATCAAAACTGCAGAGATGTCATTCAAATAACTGTTTCTTACTCTGTTCCATTTTTATATAGCCAGGTACAGACATATAAAACATAGTACTGCTGAAATGACCAAAGGAAAATAGCATACATGTCACCACCAAAGTTTACATCTTTTCATACCGGTTTTAGTCTTCTCATCATAAAGTAATTAGCAAATTCTGTCTTGATGACAATAAGGGTCTGTTGCTTCTATCAGAATCAATTACTAGTCATTCTTTAGAGTTCTTGAGTCTGTCAGTCAGCCAGGCATCCAAGAAATGTTTATTGAACCCCTGCCACACACCAAGCACTGTTCTAGGTAAGGACGAGCTAACCAGACCTGGCCTCTTGGAATGAAGCCTACTCTCTAGTGAATGAAACAGAAATAAGTAAGAATTATGAAGGTGTCACAAAGTGCTGGCAAAGCCAGAAGCAGGGGACGTGTTCTACCCAACAATGGAAGAAAGAAACAGGTTAATAAACGCATTCTTGAATAAGAACCACTGGGTTTACTTTTATCCGGCGTGTGACTCTATATCTATATCTACTGATTAGATATTACATCAAGAGCACATTAGAGATCAACAGACAAGAAGCAGGATTGGCCATCCATTTCTAAAATAATAAGCCTTCCAAAATCATAAAGTGCATGGGGTCACAAGAAGTTAGTATTACAGGGAAGCATTAATAAAACAGCAAACAAATTATAGTGGATGGAAAACCATTAAGAGCTGGTGTAACTCACAAAGAATTCTTAAAGTAGGTAGCATTTAAGTTAAGCCCTACAACAGTGGCTCTCAAACGTTTTTCATGAAAATACATAGTAGACATATATTGTATACCACGACTCAATATAAATACATATCATGAAGATATAAATTGGTGAAGCAAAGTTTGCTCTTGAAACATGGAATCCACATTAATTTCTTCTATTCTATTAAAATTATTGCTTTCCTCCCCTTATACTACAATCTACTCAGTTCATTTCATTATCCATTAAATCATCATTAAAGTTTGAAATTTCTGCAAAACGATTTCTGTACACAGGGAGAAAACAATCATCTGCAAAGGTAAAACTGTACCAGACCGTAATTCTCACTTGCAACAAAGAAAGTGCAAATGAGCCTATGCCTGAAATCCTTACCTCTTCTACTGTTTCACCTCATTTCCAATCACATAGCAGCACTAGCAATAAAGGATCCACACACCGTGTTCTGGAGTCCCTGGGTATCACACCTAGTTAACCACTTGAGTTGGCAGTTCAGGGTATGCACCTAGTGATCTGCTTCCAAAAGTTCACAGACTTTATCAACCTCATGAAATTGTTCTACTCTGCACATATCTGGTATCTGTGAGTCAGAATCTGCTCAACTACAACTATATATTTACTGTATAAACTATTGTGTATAAAGCATCTGCTTCCTTGTATCAGCCTGGTTTTTAGATGAGATATATTACTCATTCTCACTTAAATTATATGTGGAAATCGCTATTATCCTAATTCAGGATTCCCATTCAGACCTACATTTCAGGTCCTGAGAAAGACAATGAGTTTTTAAACTTATTTTTCTTAAAACAAATATAAACGGAGGAAATTTATCCCAAATGCTTCCTCATGAGCACTAATTTTAGACCCAATTCTGTTTCCAAGGTCAGAGTCTTTATAATCAATAAGACCACCAGCTTTATAGACAGAAAAACATTTATATAATGCAGATAATGACACCAATACTCCATGAACTCTGTGATGATTCTTCATCAATACTGACCATTGTTAATGAACTTATCACCTAGGAAAGAGGTCTTGCTCTTTGATCTTGCCTATTTAGAGACTTAATAACAAACATCCCAAAAAATATGACCCATAGATAAATACATACATACCTCATTTTTTAAAAGATAGCTAATGTTTTTACAGTTGTGAGATGATAACAAGTCAACTTCAACTCATAATGACCCTATATACAATGGGGTCAATACAATACAATAGTACAAATGTACTTTGTTCTAAAGTAAAAAGTATTAACTCAAAACAATACTATGAGTGGCCTCCAATGTTTAGAACTCAGAATCTCTAAAACTCAAGCTGATCCAGCATATGTTTTGGTGTCTCAAGATTTACTGTTATGTCTACTCATTTGCAAACTCCTTTAAAAATTTGAAGGGTTTGATGGGAATCAAATGTTAATCAAGTGCTGATGATCTAGGAAGTAATAGACTAATTCTTCGGCCGACATACATGCTCTCCTGTTCTTAAGTAGTTGTTCATTTACCCCAGCTAACAAGTCCAGGGAAGATCAGAGATGCTTCCTGACCAGCTTCAGTTCATTCTGGGTGGGTGTGCACACGCACACCTTAAATATTATCCATGTTTTAAGGGGAGGGGGAAGCATTTTAAAGTTTTCTAGCTAAAACAGAAAGGACATGCATTATCATGCCCAACTACTGTTATCCACACCCACACCAAGGTGCAGTCACACATCTGATCCAGAATTGGCAGCCTTCTGAAAATAAACCTTCAAACCCAAGCAGGCTCCAACTTTAGGATGAGGTTCCTCAATACAGGAAGTAAGAGGGGCTATCTATCCTGGCAACCAGACCCTTGAAGGTTATCTATGAAGATTTAGTGGCCAATGGGCCTCTTCATTAGAAGGTGTGAATCATATTTGATTATTCTTCCTGAAATAGCAAGCACAACAATTAAACAGCATTTACTGTTTCCTAAACATTTATTTAACAACCTAAGGCCATGCCATTCAACTGAGGAGAGTAGTTGGGAGGCAAACGAAGCGCGTCCACTCCGAGTTACTGTACATGCCCTCCTACTCTCAGGACCTAGTTCTGGGTGAAGACTGAAACAACAGCAGAGGCAAACAGCTAAGGGCACTTTTTTTCTACACACACCTCCCTCAAGGTGTCAGGTTACATGAGATAACTTTGTGAGGAATGCTGAATTCAGCAGAGTGGCCTTGGAGAGGAGTCAAAGACAGCCATAATGCACTCTCAGGGTTGGATTTACCCGAGGGAAAGGACCTTCCTAGCCTCGGTGCATCCAGGGCCGCGGGCAAGCGGCAGGGGGAGGAGACCTGACACCCTCAAAGGGGGCGGCGAAGAAGTCTCCCCTGGCTGCTTTGAGAGCAGAGACTCCAAAGGCTCCAAGGCTGGGTCCGTGGGAAGGTGACACTTAGATCTGCACTCAGTCACCCTGCGAGGTCTCAGGCTGGGGAGTCACCTGGGGGTGCAGGGATCAGGCCTAGGGACGCGGGCTGAGCCGTGGGATCTGTGGGGTGCGGGATGTTTGGGGGGCGGGGTGGTTTGCAGGGCACTGGCTGAGCCGTGAGATCTGCCGGGCGCTGACTGTTCCGGGGGTTTCTGCAGGGCGCTGGTTGAGCTGCGAGATCTGCGTGGGACCTGACTGGGTGTTCCCAGGGGTCTCCAAGGCTCGGTGTGCCGCGGGATCTGCAGGACGCAGGCTGAGCAGCAGGGGCCTTGGAGCACAGGCTGATGTCCCGCGCATCCCGAGGGTGTGAGAGGACCCCTGAGACCCGCGCTCGCTTGCTGGTCAGTTAGGGGCGGAGATCAGGACTCCCAAGGCTCCAGACGCCCCTCTGCGTGGCCGCCTAGATAGCAATGCGCTGCGCCTCCCGAATGCAATTTTGACCGGTGTGTCCCAGGTCGGTCGCCTAAGGCCACCAGCAAGAAGGGAGGAGAGGCCACTAGAGAAAGGGAGTGGTGGGGGGAGGGGGCCGACAGCAAGGAGGCAGTGTCATTTCCACCAACTGGGCTCTTTCCTGACCCAGCCGCTCATCTGTCACCGCTGTCTCATTCCTGTTATTTACATCTGTCTTTAGCATTCTAATTACTCGCTTTATTACTTTAGCCTGGAGGAATCCTGTAAAAAACAACGGAGATGAGAATCCTACCACACAATAAAACTGCCCAAAATCCCCACTGCACATTATACAGAGCACTTGAGAATATTTGTGCTGTTATATGACCTCAATATGTCCTTAAATTGATCTTATTATATCTTTCTTTCTCCCTTCTCTTTCTCTGTGTGTATGAAATGAACTCTTAAGGTGTGGAGTGCAAAAAATGAGCTGTTCAACAAATGATGAAAATGAGATTATTCTTTGAGCCAGACGGGGGGGAAAAAGGAAGGGTGAAAACTTGAGGTATTAGAATCAACCCACACACAGGTTCAGTTCCTAAACTCTTGGTTTTATTTCTCACTTTAATCTAATAGAGCCATTCCTACACCCAAGCTTCTATAAGGCTGAAAGAATCGTGGAAATTTAAAGGAGAGAATAAAATGCCTAATGTCTTTCATTATCTTGCATTAATCTCTGAGCCCCCAGAAGGTCTCAAGAGAGGAAGTGAATTTAGAGTGGGAATTGAAGGAGGTTCAAAAATCCTGGTAGTATGAATGTGTTTCTTTTAATGTGGGATTTAGAAGGATGGGTGAAAATCTGACTAAACCCCTGATAACAGGATTCACAGATACACTAAGGACTTGAGTCAAGGGAGGCAGATAGAACATAGCAGAAAATCCCGGGCAGAATGCAGCTTTCTAACTGTTATTTATTCCTGCTTGTGGAATTATTGTTGCACTCAGTTGCAATTTTCTGGCTGTGCTAATGGTTTTCTTTATTGTGTTACACTAACATAATCTCCTCCAGAAAGAAAATGACAAAATATATGGATTTTCAGATAAATAACAGAGATAATTTATTGGCCTTTATGCTCTTCTGTTGGGATGGCTGATAGATAATGCAATAATATGCACATAATTAAGCGAGTTTAGTGGGCCTCAGCCAAAATAGTTTCAAGGGCAGTATCTTTGTCTTTAGGCCTATGGTTTTTCTCAGTAGACATTTGTTCCCACACCACCACCACCACCAGCTTCTGTGGACTAAAGGACTGACCTCAGGAAGTAACTAACTAGAAACAAGAAGTAGAAGAAAGGGTAGGTATGAAGTTGGTATGAACCAAAATTAATTTTAAAAGAACAGAGAATCTCTTCATAAGAACTGTGAACAAACACAGGTCTTTTCAGAAACAAGAATAACTTACACTAAGATCAAGAAGGTGGCCTTCAAAATCACCCATGCAGGACCTTGAGACCCACTATCAGGAAGCACAAAGGCTCCTGGGAAATCACTGACAGTGAACTTGGTCTCCAAATGCCCCTTTGCCCTGGTTCCTGTAGGTTGGCCATTCAAGGCATGGTGTACTTGCTCTTCCAAACTCATCTAAATTACATCAATAACAGAGCGCACTCTTTAATGAGCTCTCAACTTTAAAGACTTGAAGGATATTAACAAGCCGCTTGACAAATGGTGCTTAGAAGCACATTAAAGACGCTGCTAATGGAGCGCATAATGACGGCTAATTTTCGATCAGATATAAATTAGAGCCCCAACAGTTATTTGCCTTAAGGACTTTATGTAAATGATTCTGTTCTGTATAAACTGAAAAGCGAAGAGAGCCCTGCCATTTTGGCAATCCTTGTGGATATGATTAATAGATCTGCAACAGAACTGGGCAGAGACAACTGATGGCATTTGCATCTAAAAGTCAGTGTGTGTAGGTAGTAAATATGATGTCTTCTCTAGTCAGTGAGAGTTCTTCCTTTAGCGAGAAGAGCAAATATGTCCTTGGTACTTTCTCCACCCAGTTAAAGATGTTGACACTAAAAGTAAAAGCATCTTCGATCAACTACTTCACACTCATCAAGATGCACAGAACAAGGCTGGCCTTCGTTAGGACACCACGCCTGCCCTGCTGACTGCTGAATAACCACATCTCTCTGTAACATCCTCACAGGCACAGACAACTTTATTGGGATCTAAGTTCTATCACTTTTTAGAATCCTTTCACTGTGAAATCACTTGAGATCTCATTTATGGTTGTGCATGAGATTCTGTTTCTGTAAGAGTGAGCTGTTCTGAGGGGAGGAGTGGGAAAAGGACAGAGGAGGAGGCAAAAGAGAAGAAAGCTGATGGTGACGGAGGTGGAGGAGGGAAGTAGGAAGGTAGAAGAGCGTTTGAGGGGAGGAGGAGTTCAGATAGGACATGTCAGAGCACCCTGATAATGATTATCCTAAGCAAAATGGAGAGGGCATTGTGGCTTCCTCCCCCTTCATAGCTTCCCATATTGTAAGTGTTAAGTTTGAAACATCAGAAGCGTATAAAAGGTCTTGGGGAATGACTCTTAAGTCTTGAGTCATTTTTAGACCCTATCCTGGTTCTGGTGATTAATGGGAAACTGGGAAGAAGAGTTACCCTAAAATGATGTTACCTGTATCCAATTTCTTCTCTATCACTTCAACTTGGCTTCAGCCGGTGAGGGGGGTGTAACAAATACAAGGTCCAATACTGCAATACTGTGTCTCTCTAGAGGGACATTTGAGTCAAAGTTTCTGGAAAAGCATCCTTTCCTAAGTAGGAAAAGGGAGAGTTGATTTAGGTGTGAACTTGCAAAACTTGGAAAGTCAGCTAGCTAAAATAAATGAGAACACAAGCTTACTGTTGCAAGGAAGCCAAATCATCACATCCCAGAATGATTTTCTCTGTTTTCTACATGTAAGATAAACATGGATGTGGGAGCATTAAAGACACTTGGCCTAGGTTGGTTAAATCTTTTGTCTCACAGTAATTGGTATCTAATGGACAAGACTTTAATGGCATGGAGCAAGGGTGCTTCTTTCCTTCATTACCAAGCTATAAGGTAGTTTTAAATTAAACTACAATAAATAAAATTGTTCTTGGCATCCATTAAATCTGTCTACTCTCTCCACTAATTCCCTTCTCTAATCACAGATACTGCTAGCACCCAAGAATTTGAAAAAAAAAAAAAAGCCTGAGTGATCCTTCTACTGGGTGATTCTGTAGCAATGTGGGCAAGTAGAAAGAGCAACTTCAGCTCTCCTTTTTTTCTGACAGCAAAATTCTGCTCTTTTCTGGTTTCCACAAAAGCTTTCTTAGAGCTTTGTGTTCACACCAGGATTAAGTGATGATCACTGATCTTTCTTTCTTTTTTAATAAAGGGAATTTAGAGTTCTGTTAATTCTGCAAAACCACAGTTCTGGTCTCTCCGTGGTTTTAAAGAGGGAAAAATCGTCAGATTTTTTTCAGAATGGGAAATGGTGTTGCCCCATTTCAGCTCAGAAAGCTGGATTTTTTTTTTTTCTTTTTGTTCAGAGTGTATATAGTTTGTGTTCAGGGAGATTGTAAAATTTTCTTTACAGCAAAATGAATGCATCTTACCTAAAGTAATCACTGGTTCTCAGGATGCCTTTTCTCCCCTCCACCTACCAAAATGGTACAGATCTGATCCTGTTTCCAGCACTGGAACCCTGGCTATAACGTTATCACTTATCTGTTTGTGTAGTCACACTGCAAAGCCTGCAATATTGAGGAGGGATGTGTGCATTCTCTGCATTTCTTTCTTTCCCAAGGAGAAAAGTAGCAAGCACTCTCCTGTTAACCACCCATACAGAGCTGTCTTCCCCACTCCCTCTTTTTTCTTGTCCCCCTCTCAAAATCTGAATGAATCTTAGGGGAGAGGAATAAGTTTTACTGAAAAAAGAAAGCAGCACGGAAAAAGTCAATGAAATGATTTAGAAAAGGGCAAAAAGAGGACTCTGCTAATATTGTAGGTAAAAGCTCTCAGAGTCGCAAGGTAGAAAGTTGTTGAAAGAGAGTGCAAGTTTGATCTGATTCTTACCAACCCTATTAACTTCTTTGGAAGTTAGAAACTGAATTTAGGCATGAAAATCCCAGAATCCTGAAAAGCCACTCTTCTCTCTAGAAGAATCAGTTGCCCCAAATCTGAAGTGAGGGCATGGACTCTCTTCATTCCTAAGACTTTAGACTCTGAAAGTGAAGGAGACAGCAGTTGACTTAATTTTAGCTTCAGGTGAAGAAGTGGTCAATCTAGGAACTGAGGTGAAAGACTAAGCAGCTCAGAAATTTCTTATTGGAAACTCAAAGTTGAGTCCAAAATAAGACTTGAAACTAACTAACCAGATTACCAGGTAACCCGGGTTACCTTCCCTGACAGACAGGCAAGATACTTTGGGAGAACTTGGAGGACTGAACCCTGATTCATAAACTAAATTCTCAGCCTAATTCTGGCCCCTCTCGCCTGCCAAGCTCAGCTTCAAGTCCCATTCCCAGGTCATGAGGGGGAGAAACAGTCCACATCCATTTTCCCAGCCAGTAGTATTTTGTCTGGGTTCCTAGTAAAAGCAGAATTCACAAGGAAGACATCTGTAACAAACAAAAGCACAAAGCCTATCAGGAGCATTTTTTAAAAAGATGCGCTCAGAGATGAGTCTCCAGCACCTTCTAGGTGAAGCAAAAATGCCTGATAAAACTAACAAAATGAGGTTTGGGGTGAATTGGGAAAAGTGCAGACATGACATGTTAGCTCAGAGGTTTGGATCCAGGTCCTGGGTGCCTGTGGTTTGTGAACATGTGGATCTGGACTGGGCAGGGTTTGCACCCTAGCACAAGCATGAGGTTAAAAGCTTCAACGTAAAAGCCAGAGTTGAAGCTGCTGTCCTAGACTCCAAGCCCCTTCAGTGGAGGCCCAGATGTACTCCCTGGTCCACTGTGCCTCTGGGTTCTCCACAATGTAATTTGGCTCAGAGGTCTTAAAAGAGCATTTTGCAGTTTAGTTTTCACCCTTCAAGCTTAAAGGCCTCACACCATCTCCACCAATGAAGGGACTTACTTTTCCTTCCACCCCAACCAACTTGCAACTTGAAGAAGCCAAAGAGTTTAAAACTAGGAAAGTGAGAGAGACTTGAACTGGAGCAGAAATGTTGTGTTCTAATTCAAGCCTCTAAGGACTTTTGGGGACAGCCCACCCTCACAATTGCTGTCCTTGGGCTGCTGTTGAATTTGGAGCTTAGGTGACTATTTTTCAAAGGAATTTCACCCACCCACCCCCAGCATCATTTTTCTATCCACATCGAGTCAATAACCCTTCAAATCAAGACCTTCCGTCAGTATCTAGAAGTCAGCAAACCTCCCAAACAGAGAAAGCACGTAAGTGTCCATTGCATTTTAGCAAAGCTTTATTAACCGCCTGGGAGAACCATTCCCCGACCCTATGAGTTTTGACACTTTGTCTCCTGGTAAACCCAGGAACCCAGGGTCATCTTGCTCTCCCAGAATACATGTGTTGTCCCACGCGCGATGGTTTTTAGATTGTTCATTTAAGCCTTGTAATCACTTACAAACTCAAACCTTATTGTTTAAAGTGGAAGATTTTCGGATGCCAGTTCCAATTTTTCAAATATTATTGAGAACATAGTTATCTTTTTTTTTTTTTGTCTTCTCAAATTATTGAGAGATCCTGAAGGTACAGGAGTGCTGCCTCCTCCCGGGGATGGGGGCGGGGAGGGTGAGGGAGGAGGGAAATCAGTTGCCAACATATATACTAAGACTTTGAGTATGCTCATAAGGTGTAGGAAACAGGATGGGAGGAAAGAGGGAGGAAAAGCTCTTTTGATGAAAAATTGTGACAAATGTTTAAGAACCACGACCCAAACACACCCGGGGAGGGTTTCTGTTAGCCACTCAAAATCTAGGAGTGGGAGGACAGAAGGAGAATGCTTTTCTCCGAGTGACAGCTGGAGTAATGGCTGGAGACCCAGAGCAAGGGTGGGAGCACGGGAGGGGGCAGTAATTACTAACCAGGCTCGCCGCCTTCCTACTTTAGTGGGCACTGCGTTCCTTTCATGGGTCCAGCTGTGCGCCTGGTTAGCTGCGGAGCCCAGGGGCTTCCCAGAGCGTGAATGGGGGTTGGGTGCGTGCTAGGGAACTTTAAATCCAGGTTCCTCAAAAGCTTCTACTAGAATCTCCGTCAAAGTTTCACATACACACACACACACACACACACACACACACACACACACACACACACCCCCAAGACTGCGTAGCAACAGAAGACTAAGCGAGACCTTTCCAAGTCCAGGGCCTTGTAAGTACTTGACTCGTACAAGGGACCTGGCCAAAAGTGGGGCTGGGAGGGGGACCTGGCCAGTGCAGAAGAGTAGCAGAAGTTAATTTACATGACTGAAACCTTACCACTGGAATAGAGGGGAAAGTGAGGCTAGGTTCCAGCTTCCACCACTCCTCGCTTCTCAGGCCACCGAAGTCCTATCCGACCTGAGAGGCACAAGCTCCCCTGGGCCCCAAGCACCCTGAAGTTAAAGGAACACCAAATCGGTCCTGGGAAGGTAGGGAGGAGGGGAGTGGGGTAGAGAAGCTCTCCACCTCCTCTCGTTGCCTCCCTCCGCAGGCTGGAAGCCTCACGTAGTCTGGGATTTTTTTTTTTTTTCCAGAATAATTGATGGGCCCAGTTCTCCAGAGCTTTCTCGCGGAGAGCGCGGCGGACTGCGCTAGAATTTAAATAGACGTGATTAGTAAAATACAAGGGGCGAGACGCCCGGGCCTCTTTTTCCTGCGGGTTCCTGGCTACACGCCTGGCAAGGCGCCGGCTCCTCCAGGCTCTGGCCCCCTCTCGGGGCCAAGACCCGCTGGTTCAGCTCTGGAGGGGCGACTCAGCTCTCAACTCCCCAACCCTGTGGACACTGACTTTCCATCCTCTCTTAATAAAGCGCTCTAGGAATTTGAGGGGAAGAGAGAGGAGTTTGGTAGGCAGGTGTGGTTTGTTAAGTAGGTTTTGGGCCAGAGGATAAAGAACATCTTGATTCTGCCTCATCAAATAAGGTAGTTGGGCTGGCCCTAGACTATCACCTCCAAAAGTGTAGAAAGCCTCTGGGTTAGCTGTCCCCATAGTCTTACTCTCACTGTCCCTGCCACTGCCCCAACCTTTGTCCCACATCCAGGTTACCAACCTAGCGCAGGCCCAGACCCCAACTCAAGGATCTTCAGCACTTACCCAAAGAACGAAGCAGGTCTCTTCAGCATAGATGTCTTCTACCTTCACTTTCTCTCTTTCCCTCATTCTTTCTCAGATTCTCTCATTCCTACCTCATCGATTTGTTCTTAGAAAAGGGGCTGTGCATTCTTATAACAGCTACAGCCAATTAATATTGCATTAACTCTATTTAAACACACACACACAGACCCCACCAGCACACTGCACCCCATCAAAGCTATCTATTATTCACGGAAATGTAATTGGAGACCTAAGATGTGTGTGTTAGGGGGCAATGGAAGAAAACAGAGCTGTGACAGTATTTCAGAAAGGAAGGGGATCCGAGAGTATCTAATATTTAATTTCAAGTCTGTGGTTTTCTAATTCGAGATTAAAAGCAGTCACGTCTTTGAAGCCAGACACTTGGTATAAATGTACAGTTAAAATATTCTATTCCACGGTCCCTAGACAGAGCTCTCAGCTCGTCCCAGGCTTCATTAATTTTTTATTATCATCCCAGACTAGAGCAGGGAATGAGTGGAAAGACTGTCCATCTAATTGCAATTGATAAAAAGGGGGCTCTTAGATCCCCCCTCATTTTAATACACTAACAGCAGTTTTCTTCTTACTTCCAATCTTCTTCTTGCCATGTGATACACACAATCACATTACACCCAGATACATATTCCACTTTCCAATAGGCACAGATTTCACTGTCTTCTCTGCGCTTTGAGAAGGCCTGGGGGTTGATGGGAGTGGAGGGAGAGAAAGTAGGGGAGGCTGGCTTCAGAAAGTGCTGCTATATGGGGGGGGGGGAATGACATCAGCTCTTGAAGCATCTGGCGAAAGATCAACAGAGACAACATTTGCACTAAGCTGGTTCTTCCTGTGGCAAGATGAAAGCATATTGTTACCCAAACAAAACAAACAGATTATTATACTGGGCTGCACTTTTTGACAGCCTTTCCACTGTGCAGGATGAAAGCAAAGAACAATATTTTCACTTCCTTTCTTTCTCACTGCTACCTGCACCCCCTCACACCACACACACACACACACACACACACACCTTGTTCTTCTTGAACCTTCCTCATGTGCTATTAACGTGACTGTCACACCAGAAGACTTAAACATGTGAACTAAGAGTGTTTCAGGAACCAGTCTCAACAAGGGTGCTTTCAATTTTTAAAAATTTGCTGCAAATACAGCTTTTCATCTCTAGGCATTAAAGCACAGAATAAAATCCACAGTTTGCTTTCCGAGCAGCTACCTATTATCACATCGCCACTTAATTTTATTTCTATTCTCTCCAAGTTAAATAGAAAGACTGGCTCACTGGGGAGCTGCCATGTGCCTACAGACTGGGGATGTCAAGCAGAGAGACTCACTGTGCAAAGTTAATTTCAATTCCCGAGGAGGATTTCACATTCCGGCTGGCTCTGACCCACAGTAATTAGCTGAGATAACTAATGATTACTTACTTATTCCTTGTAATTATCTGGATTTAATAATTCACTGTGTAATTTATTAATTCACTCATAATAGCCTTTCAGTAGTGGGAATGGCTCCTTTAAAGGGGTAAAGCATGGGGAATTTAGTGATTTCCTTCCCATTGCCATAAATCTATCTTTTGACAAATGTGGGCTTCAGGAACAATCCCATCTGCATAACTATGCAAGAATCTTTGTCTGTCTTTTTGTCCTACCAGGACACCAATCTAAGTTATTTCTTTTCCCTGTCTGTTGCAGCCCTCCCTCAGAGGCAAACCAGAAAGCAAAGAGCAGTTTTGAGTTCCAAGGCAGTTGGGTTACCTAAAGAAAAAGAGTCCTCACCAAATCACTGCAAAAATTAATTTCTAAACTTATTGCCACAGCTTGTCCAGAAATATTTTAACTTCATCCTTTGAATAATACTATTTTTAAAAGAAAATTAATTTTTCAGTATCTTCTCACCATTTAATCAAGAGCTTCCCCAAAAGATCAAAATGAAATGATTTCTCTAAAACAAAGCATTTTATTCCTATACATTAAAGATTTTGGCAAAATTCCAATTCTCTTGGCAAAGAGAGTCCTAAGCTGATCTTTGATAGCAAAACTTAGTTGGGTGTTGTCAATTATTTTAAGATACATTTTCTAGAAAATTAATAGTATTGCTTGTAACTTATTATTTTATTAATTTTTTCCACATTTTTGTTCTTTTTCCTACGTGTCAATGAAACTTAGTCTGGTAAAACAATTGACCAACTGATTTAATATCACATATCCAAAAGAAACATCATTCTTTCTGGACAGGAACCCAATGTTTTTCATGTACAGAGTACTTTCATACCAACCAGGCCTTTAAAAAGAATCCTTGGTGTTAATCTCTTTTTCTAACTCTGTTTGATTCCAATCAGCACAAGAGAAAGATTTCATCACCTTGTTTGAAGAGAAGGGTTTTTTTAAATATGAAAATATAAACTACATTTTTCCAAAACATAAAACTCAAGATGCCTACACATGCTGTTTACATTAATCAGAAAATTATGGACCTTGAGGGAAAATGAGGAAATGAGTTGTGAAAGTCAATTTTATTACTAAGACAAAATTTTTCAGTCGTATTTTATTCTTTATCTAATATAATATTTTGAAAGTCTATATAAAATGGATATTTCTCAACAATTTAAATATACTTCATTCTATTCTTACCTTTAGTGCCTTCTCTAACACCAGCCCTCTGCTCATCTAATTTCTTTGCTGAATCTCTTCATCTTTCATTAATACACACTTTCAGAATGTGCTTCTTTTTCATATTATGCTTTCCCCAAAAAATGAACACATTTTACCAATCTCTCAGAATAGGGAAACAAATTTCATTTTGCAGGCAACAAAGTTTTATTTGCCCTTGCAATACTTAGAAAAGATGATCTTAAAATGTAAGAAGTTTAAGGCTGTGGAACACAGGAGATAAATAATTATTTGGTGAATTTGGAGAAATGTAGGCCCTTTCTCTTAACTTTTAAAACAAATATATGTTGATCTGTTACTTTCCTTATAACAGTTTTAAACATGAATACAAATTGTCATGTACCCTAAAATCTATTAAAAAGAATAAATTAATTATCATTATATTCAATACAATTCTAAATGCTTAATACTTTGTAGGATTCCTCTTTTCACTTAAAGACTTTAAGTGGAAAAAGTATTTGTGGAAAGACATACTAATAAACCAGTCATTTTTCCCTCCAACTAATTCTTTATTAACATACATACCTTAATTTTCTTCAATAACACATATGAAAAAATAGGAAACACTGCTTATTGAAGGCAATGTTCACTTTAGATCATCAACTATTATCTGCTACACATGTTATTCATGTAATTTCTCTTTCTCTACTCTGGATAAAGAAAACAAGCAGAAAGTTCCCTTGCTAGATTAAACTGCTTGAGCAAAGGGGCTGGAGTTAAGCCTGAGTCCTGTGGTTGCTATCCTTGGTGCTGAAAGCAGTATCCAGCATAGCGAGAATGGATGCTGCTGAATGAAAAGTCTTTAGAAAGAAAAAGTGGAGTAACTTTTCATCCTCCAAAATGTAAGAATAAAAGTAAACCATAGACATCACTATTTTTTAACTCACATGTCCTTCTTTGAAATCTCTACAAGTTTCAATATTTCCTTAGGCATCTATTCAATGAATTTCTTGACTAAGCAGACACTTGAGTTGTCTTTATTTAGAAATTGTTTTTACTTCACTTGTACAAAGAATAGGTAACTCTTGTCTTCATCTATCCAACTACTCTTGTTACATATGAATCATAAGCAGTTTTCCATCAATATTGAATATCAACTTGAACCATTTTAACAATTTTCATCAACTCATGGACTAGTTATAAACTAGTTTCACCTGCCAGATGAAAAAGGCATTCCAAGATAGTTCCATTTCACAAAAGTCACAGCTTAGCTTACCAGAATTAATCCTGGAGTATGACCTAGTCCTTTCCTCATATTTGATCTTGGATTTGTATGATGTTCTCATCATCAATCATGTAAAAATATCTAAATCATATCTCCCCTTTAAAAACTCTTAAAACCTAATATGTTGCTTAACTGTATAGGAAGTCTGAAAATTGTTAAGACAGTTGAGGAAGTCTCTTCAGACTAACAAAAAAAAAGGAAGAAAGTCTGTGCTTTAAATAAGCAAAACTTTTTGGTCTAAAACCACCCATTAGACAGACTCTTAGGAACTCTGGTTCCTGGGCAACTCACAGAAGTGGACAAAAAGTTGTTCCTTCTAACCCCTTGGTATCTCCCCTTCTCAGCTCCATTGTGCCTCATGCAGGAACTAAATTGTACAGGGAATGGAGAAGAAAGAGCAAAGAGAGATTCTAAGTCAAGTGCTTCTTGCTCTGGTTTGGGCACTGTTCTCTAGGAGTGATGGCTGAACTGAGAACCTTGACAGGTCAGCCCCTAGCCATTAACCAAAACGCCTCACTCCCACAACCCAACGCAGGCTCTGGGTCTTGCCACACTCAGTTTCCCAGAGCTGTTAAAAAGTGAGCTGAGCTCTCTTTTTCCTTTTACCCATAGGAGATAGGAAGGGAAGGGTAAAATTGTTTCCATTCAACACCTCTGGTGATTCTCTTTGCAGAATGAATAAAATACACTCCAAAGGAGGTCTTTGAAACCAAATATCAAGCTCTTAACTGGGTAAAAAAACCAAAGCATACTGGGAGATAAGTTCCAGCGTTTAGAAGTCTGTTATAAACTCTTTTAATTTTACTTTCCCAGAGAAACATCCCCTTACCATACTAAAGCAGATTTGGCTAATAAGCACTTCCCAATAAAACATCAAAATGTGCATCTACCTTTAAAAATTCCCCACCAAAATAAGTCCCAAATAAAAGATTAAACAATGTCACATTTTAAAGCCATTTAATTATAATAGCACATTTTAATGAAAAAGCAGCATACTTCGCCAATAAAACATTAAAATTATTTCTTCAAAGAAGGACAATTAAACAACACCAAAATTAACTTAATACATTACCATTGTAAATAAACCATCTATTAACAAAAGCAAGAAAACAGATCATATACAGAACTCAAGACTTCAGAGCGCCTCAAACAGAACAGCAATACAGGAAAGTTTGTAAGAATATATCTATATGTGCATCATTATGAATGAAATATTTACAATAGATAGGGTACCAGTCATTGTATAACTAAGGTTTTTGTCCCAAAAGAATTCTACCAAACAGTGTGAATTTACAAGCAGTGCACTGTCTTTCTTATCAATTAAATTACTTTTTCTACAAACAAACCTCCAAAAGGAAAACCCCAAAGATTCTTAAAATAAAGCAGTTGCAAACTGGGAGACTGAAATACCTTGGGGGGGGGGAATCTTAGAATCTGAAAGGGTAAACACCAAATGCCAAATGCACCTAGAGCTAACATAGAATGCATTATAGTATTATAATCATGTTTTCAACTACTGCTTCTCTCCCCATAGAAAGGTGTTTGTGTGTGTGTGTGTCTGTGTGGGTGTGTGTCTGTGTGGGTGTAAGAATGAGTGAGAGAGTGTATATGTCATACAGAGGACAATGTGGGAATCCCCATTAAATATGTAAGGAAGTAAACAATACTTCAGACAGTGAAGCAGGTCTGCACCATTAAGACATCCATTACTGAGTGTATACTCACAAATCAGAACACGACCATTTAAAACAGAGAAAAACCAATCTTCATTCAAAGTGAGAATATACAAATGGGTCAAAAGGAACCCAGTATAAGAGGAAAATTTTAAAAATTCCATAAACTCACTCAACATAAATTTTTTAAGTTTGCTAGCCATACGTTTCCCCCTCTTTTTTAAGATTAAAGAAGTCTAATTAATTAGAATGTGCACAAATTAAGTTGCTAGAGACAGAAATTAATAATTTACAGAGGGTTGTTCGGCAATAATTTAATAATAGCTTTCAAGATCAGTGAACACAGCAGGCGCCAATCCTTTCTTAAGCATTAACACTTAAGAAAAGAAAGAAGGGGTAAGAATCACAATAAAAAATATATATGTATATCATATACAGTGTAAATGCAGAAAATCTGCCATCTTTTTTTAAAATTCAAAATATTTTAGAGATGTCTTTATCACATTAAGCATCAACTCTAGTTTAAAATTTCAGTCCTGAATCAATTCATATTTCTGAAAAATAGCTGCAAAGTGTACTTTTAAACTTGACAAGGGCGATGTCTTTAAGAATAAAAACAAATCTTACTTGCTCATTCTCGGAGCCTTTTAAAAAGCTGTGCCGCCTGCCTTCCTGCAAATTGCCAGCTCCAGACTTCCACTGAAGAAACCCAGGTGTCTTTTCCGAGTTGAAAAGGGCAACTTTGCTACAACTTGTCCAGTCGCTCCTTTGTTTTTCTTTCCTATGAGAAACCATTTCACATTCTCGCCAGGCTCCTTCGCAGCTCCCTCTCTAAAAAGCGCTTTCTCTGAATTCACATTTACCGGCCTTGTTTCTGGTCGCTGAAAGTGGAAAGTAAAAGAGGCAGGAGAGCATGGGAGGGAGAAGTGAAGACACGGAGGGGCAGTCCCTGGAGAGCCCGAGGGTCTCCTAAATGCCCGCGGAATATTTCATCCTTTTTTGCTTCTGCCTCTGGTTGCAGAACCAGACGCGCACCACGTTTTTCTTAAGGTCCAGCTTCTCCGCGATGGCGGCTATCTTCTCGGAGGAGGGTCGAGGCTGGATGGCGAAGTAGGCTTCAAGGGACCGCTTTTCAGGCGCCGCAATGGACGTGCGCTTGCGCTTCTTCTCAGCGCCATTGAAGAGCTCCGGCTTGGTCAGCTTCTCGCGGTGCGACTTCTCGGCCTCCTCCAGCCACGCCTGCAGGATGGGTTTGAGCGCGATCATGTTGTTGTGCGACAGCGTGAGGGACTCGAACCTGCAGATGGTGCTCTGGCTCAACGAGCCCACGCCGGGAATCTTGAGGTTCGCCAGCGCTGAGCCCACGTCGGCCTGAGTCACCCCCAGCTTGATGCGTCGCTGCTTGAAGCGCTCGGCGAACGCCTCTAGGTCCCGCGGGTCGGCGTCCACGTCGCTCATGCAGCCCATGTGCGAGGGCAGCCCGTGCGCGTGGGCCATGCTGAGCGCTGCTTGGTGCATGGGGTTCATGGTGGCCATGTGAGGCGCGTGCGCCGGCGTGGACACCACCGCACCGTCGGGGCCCGCCATGGCGCCCAAGGCCAGCCCGGGACTCAAGTGCTCCAGCAGCTCGCCCTCGAGTGCTTGGTGCGGCTGCTGATGGTGGTGGTGATGGTGGTGGTGGTGGTGGTGCGTGCCTGCCAGCGCGGACGGGTGCGAGATGGGCACCGAGGAAGAGGAGGCGGCCGACGTGCACGGGATGGTGTTCATCGTGTGGTAGGTGGCGTCCGGCTTGAAGGGGCTGTGGTGGGGCGGGTGGTGGTGGTGGCTCTTGCTCTGGGAGACGATGTCCACGGCCGCCAGAGCCTCGGCGCGGGCCAGCAGGCTCTCATCCAGCCCACCGAATATATTGCTCTGCAATTGCAAGTAGAAGGCACACATTACGCTCAGCAGGGAATTGTGTGTGCTCTCCCCGGAAGCTCCGGCCCAGCACTCGACACCGCCGCCGCGCCTACAACATTCCCACAACGTTAAAATAATAATAATAGCAAGAGCAAGAATAATCCCGAAAACTGAAGGTGAAGAGGAGAGGAAGGAAGCCACCAAGAGAAGTCAAGGGTACAGGAGGAAGAAGAAAGTGAGCTCGCAGACACAACACAACACAACACGCGCACAAGCAACATCCCAGGTCATAAAAATTAATATGAAAGGCAAGACCCGCTGAATACATAAGAGAGAGCGAGGGGGGAAAATTGGTTGGAGGTGTGGGGTGATTTGCTGTACTGACATGAAAAAAACATCAAGCAGATAAAGGGGGCTGTCAAAATGTGCCTTTAAGCGGTGATTATGCAGAAATACGCACCGGTGGGGTTGGAAGACACGCTCTCCGCATCGCCTCCGAGCCCCCGCCGCCGCTGCTCCCGCTGCTACTGGCACTGCTGCTCCGGCCGCCGCCGCCGCCACCGCCACTGCCGCCCGCGTTGCTCGAGCTGCTAGGGGAGCTGGCCGAGGGCGCGGCGGGTGCCGAAGAGCCGGGAGAGGCACTGTGAAGTGCCGAGTACTTGGGCTCCACGTGCAGGCTGCCGCCGTGTGGCATGCTGAACGCCTGTTTACTGTTCAAGGACATCATCATCATCTTCCCGACCGCCCGCGCACTGCTGGGAAGCGCGCCTCCACTAGCCGCGGAGACCTGCGGGAGACGCAGGGGGCGGGAGCCCGAGCCGGCAAGACCTCGGCGAAGTTGCGCTCACTCGCCACCACCTCCTGCTCTTGCGCGCCCAGCCCGGCTGCGCGCTCCTCCGCCGTCAGCCTGAACCGGGATGCCGGGTTCTGCTGCGCTCTGGCTGCAGACCTCGCCGCGCGCAACTGCCCCGCGCCTGGCGGCCGCTGAGTTATACTCCCTGCTCCCCGCGCCGGCCCCCGCGCCCCCCGCCCTCCTTCCCTCCCTCACGCTCGTCTTCTCCCTCCCCTGCCAGGAAGCGCTGGCTCCTGCCGGGTTTCTCCCGTCGCCCCTTCTCCCTCTTGGCTTCCCCCAGGCTTCAGTCCTTTCTGCAATCTGGACCCCCTCCTCTTGCTCCCCCGTCGCGCCCTCTACCTCCCCGCCCTCTCCCCTCCCACACTTTGATGTGTCGCCCTTTCCTGGTGCCCCGCTGCTCCCACTTAACTCTCGCGCCCCTGTACAACCTCACCCAGCTCACCAGGTGCCCACTCCCGACGCTGGGCAGTGCCTACCTAGTGGCAGGCATTCAGCACCTCCTACTTCTTTCACCCCGTCCCAGCCTCTCCTAGAGAAGAAACTGCCAAATAAAGTTGCGGTGCTAGCCAGCCTGGGATGGGTTTCCCCCTAGACTATGGGGAGCGCCTTCTATCTAGCTGACTCCTCCCCCGCCTTCTGCTTCCCGCTAAATTCCAGAATCCACTCCCCAACTTGACTCGCCCCTCCCAGCAGTTCAGGTGGTCCTGCTACCACCAGTCTCCCGGTCACCATGAAGAACAGCGACGCGGCCACCAAACCCGTCCTTCGCGCTGTTCTGCGGGGCCCACACTGATGCGCGCCGCAGTTGGCTCTTGGTTGTGCGCCCTCCCTCCTCGGCCCGGAGGGTGGGTGCCTGGTGCGGAAGAGACCTGGGGTCGGCGGGGTTGCAGGGCTTTCTCGTACTCGGTTTCTCACAGCTCTCAGCGGATTGGACGGCCGAGGAACCCGCCGGGGTCGCCTGTGCGCATGCGACTCCTCCCTCCCTGAACCTCCCCCAACACATACACAAAAACAGTTCTCTTCACCCCCTTTTCTCTTCATCTGGATCCTGATCTTGCAACTCCTCCTCTTCTTTCTCCCTCCTCTTCTCACTATCCAGTACTTTGTGTGAATTGGCTCTTGGGTGGATCCACTGGCAAACCCTGCTACAGGATTCTTTTTTTATTCTTCATTAACCACGATCAAAGGGGGAAGGGGCAAATGACAGAGGGAGGGGGGAGGGCCAGAGATCACAGAGCGCATGTGCTTTAGAATATCCACCCCTCTCCAACACACACACACACACACACACACACACACACACCCCGATGGAGTTGGCTCACGCCACACATCTTCATTTCCAAAGCGACTCAGCATCGAGATCTATTTTTAGCTGACACTTTGCTTGGACTTTTGTCCTGGCAAACACCAGTCTTCTTAGACGTGGACACAACACTCTTAGTTCCAAATGCAAAAGAAAGACCATCTCTAACACACACAAACACACTCCTCTCTTCCTTTCTCTCATCTTCTCTTTACTTCCCTTGGTGTTGGGGGCTGCTCAGTCACCTCCCAAGAGTGTGGCAGGAGCCAAGCGAAGGCGACTATAAGAAGGCCCTGTGACCCGGACATAGGACCCCACGGGTGGCCCGACCCGGACGGGCCTGGCCGGGAGCAGGTGCAGCCATGGCGCCTGGGGAAGGCGAACAGGTGCTGCAGCAGGCGGCATGCCTGAGAGACGCTGGCGCTCGCTCCCTGGGACAAAAACAGAGGACAAAAACAGCGTGGCGAAGGGGAACCTTCAGTGGTCAGTGTTAGGCAACCCTGTGGTGGCGCCTGCGAGTGGAAGGCTAGGCTATGCATTCCTAACGTCAAGGTTAGCCCATTCAAGTTGCGAGAGCTGGTTGATAAGAGTCTCCAGAGCCCCAGGGGCAGCTGCCTACAGCTTGCGGCGGGCTCTGTCCGTGGTCCTTAACTCCGCTGGGTTTTCTAGGAGCTGCTCTGGGATTGCTTTTCTCTTCCCTTATGTGGAAAGAAAATAATAAATAATAGTAGCTGAAGGGGATTCCTGTGAGTGGTATCCCCAGTGTGAGCCCGAAGACGTCTGGACACGGGCTGGAAGGGGGGGCGGGGGATGTTGACATATGAGTGAATGTGGATTGTGCCGGACGCTTCAAGTAAGTGGTTAGGTGTTTAATTTCTACCTCCACAACAGTCAGAGTAATTTTCATGGAAATAAAAAACCCCGACATCGTACAGCTCTCACTGTCTCAAGCTTCAAGAAATGAAATAAATCAAAGTTAAAAGCTTGAGTATCATTTAATTATAGTGCGAATAGCGCTTTGAAAGAAGTAGAACAACATCTCTAAACAAATTATGACTGGGCTAGGAAGGAATTATTAGATTGAAATTTCATTTAGGCTCGGGAGACACCGGGCTTCGCTGTGTAATCTGCTATGCTTCATCTGATTTGTATGCTTAATTCAGCTTGACGAATTTATTAGTTTTCATAATAGTGAAAAAATTGAGCAGCACTATGGGCTAATGCATTGTGTGTACTATAAATTGTATGCCATCGTGGAAAGACTGAAGTCTATAGAAATCTTTTATTAATGTCGGTACAGGAGGGAGGATTTTCTCGCCAACCTTGGAGATGTTAGCACCAAACTCCACTGTTGCTGTGTCTCGCTGGTCCATTAACATATCATCATACTAATTAGACTACTTCATCAGTGATATAATTTCAAACTTCAAATTATGTTCTAATTAACAAGGGTTGTCCAATTTGTTTAATCTTCAAAAGGCTTTGGATGGTCTAATTAGTATAAACTGTTGAGCATCTCTAACACCTCATAAAAACCCGTAAACATATTCTGAGTGTGTTTTCTGTCCTGTATTGGGTGAGGGCCAGGGGGACAGAGGGAGAGTGGAGGAAGAAAATGATGGGGCTGCAAGCTGTCCTCCTCTACCTGCTTTCTCAGACTGTGATAGCAAGTGAGTTACAAGAAAAACTTTCAGGTATTGAACTTCCTAAATTGTGTGTTTATGTGTATAAATAAAGGCATAAGGATATCAAGGAGACAAACCACATGGGGGGAAAAAATCTTCTCTTTCATTAGGTGCCTAATTAGATGTAAAGTGAAGAGCAACCCTGAGGAGTTTCCCAAGCATTATTGTGGCAACAGTCTGCTGAACTTGGATCGCAAAATTAAATATTTGGGGTGTTTTGAACCTCTCCCTCTCCCCTCCCCCTTTATTGAGCTTAATTACTTGCAATAGTTGTTTTAATGTATGTTGTCACCTGGGAATATTGAGAAATGCATATCTTAATATGAATTAATCTTGATTTTAATAGCAACTGACAACTGATCTCCAAAATGCTAAACACTTGTCATCACTTCATATGGTAAATAAGGTAGTATGATAAATTCATGAAAGAAGGAGGACCCTGTTAGAATAGCTGGACTTTGTTTGATATTTTATTTTTGTGTTAAAACCAATTCAAACAAGAGAACTCCTAGAAGAATGTTTTCCTGATGACTAAAATTCAGAAACCAAGAAATTTCTTTTTATGTAACTTTTTCAATCTCTTGTATAAATAGTCATAATGTCCAATAGAAAAAAAAATGAAAGCTCTTGTCTCCTAATTATCAAACTGATTGATAATGCAGTTGTAGAGCAATCCAAGTGTTCATTTTTATGTGAGTCCTCTCTCTTAAGAAAACACATACATTTTAAAACAATCAAGTCACAGAGTTAATTTCTCCTTTTCCCATTCAGAGTGAAAAATGAACAGCAGTGCTGATGTTGTGTTAGAAAATGCAATGCTTCCTTCATCCCCACAACTTGTAATTTTGCAATCTCTCCTTCCAGGAGTATCCAGAATACCAATGTCTTTACAATTATATCAATAAAACCCATTTTGGTTTTGCCCACAGGCATTTCTGTAAAGTACTCTGGTGAGTGTGGAAGCCACTCTCAAAAGAAGGAAGATGTTTGTTCCCCAGTGTAGGGTCCATCTAAACAGTTGGGAAAGTGAGAGTAAACTCAAGGGGTAAAAAAGAGTGGTCGAAGACCCAAAACCTGCTTAATATGACTTTAATCAATATAAATTCTTATGCTCAAGCATCGATGTGCACTGGTGCCTCTCAGAAGAATGTTTTAGAGCAAATAAATGGAAAATGGAGCAACTCTCAGACTCCATGAGATGTTGGGTTTGTTTTTTTTTTCTTCTCACTAAGACTGCTTGTTTGCCAGATGCTGACAGGTGTGGTCAACTGTCTGCTTAGCAAGGAGGGGCTACTGGAGCTTCCACTGACACTTCCACCTAGGCTCCCAGGTAGAGATGCCCCTGCAGCAGGACACCCCCACGCTGAAATTAGCCTATGACTCCAGTCATCCTGAGGGGGGGGAATCTCTGCCTCCTTCCCTGTATCTGGGCCGTAATTTAGGATTAAAATTTTAAGCAGTGCATTCATATTTTACTGTACCTAATGTGTTTTATTAAAATTTAATCTGTTATGGGGAAGAGTTTGAGTTCTTTGTATATCAAACACAGAATTGAGTTGGACTACAAGGAAGGCCTGGAAGATTTGAATTCCAGTGTAATCTTTTTATTGGGAAGATTTGGGGAAAGAAAGGCATCCTTGGGTTATAGGAGTTTTAAGGAAATCAGTCAGGTTGCCGTAGATTCAGATTAGATAAGCATCATTTATCTTTTTTAAGACTCTGACTTTGGACAGATTTGGGGAGAGGGTGCAGTATTCTATCCCACCCATGGCTTCCGTTGTGCAGAAAAATAAGAAGGTGAGAATTATCTCTCAAAAGTCACCTTCTGCAATTTCCAGGGAGCTCACAGAAAAGGAAATGCAGAACCAGTAGGGAAGGTGAGTGCTCCAGGGCTTAAGTCTTGAGATGTTGGGGGGGGGGGCGGGGCGGGGTCTGGTCCACAAGGACTCCAGGGAGATTACCCTCTCCTACTCCATCTTCACAAACTCCTCCGTGACCAAGCCCATTGTTGCAGTCACTGCATCAATCCATCCCATTGAGGGTCTTCCTCTCATCGATGACCCTCTACTTTCCCAAGCATGACATCTTTTACCAAGGACTCGCCCCTCCTAACAGCATGACCAAAGTATGTGAGACAAAATTTCACCAACCTTGCCTTTAAGGAGCACCTTTTTTGCACTTTCTCCAAGACAAGTTGGTGTGTTCCACATTATCAGTCTATGAGATATTAAAAATCTGTATTCTAGAAGTGATAGGTGTGTTTTACTCAACTTCTCAAGCACATCCATCACTGTTATTATGATGTCAATAGAGTGGAAACTGACTTTCAGGGAAACTTAACAGCACTGGAGGAGATTGCCCATTGCCCAGCAACCGCCCCCCCCCCCAACGCTGGTGGATTCGAACCGCTGCTTTCAGGTTGTAGTGCAGCTTCTTGCCACTAGGCCACCAGAGTTCCCTCTCTAACTTTCCGTCGAGTCCCCAGCTCTCTCTCTCTCCTACAGGTTAGAAGCCTGTCTTTGGCCCTAGAAACCTTATCTTAGTGTCTTCCTGACTAATTCTCTCTCACTTACAGCCTGCCAGTGCATGCAGTCGCCAGGAATCTAGCAGTTCCCAGAGCTTTCTAGATCCAAAGCCAACTTTACAGTAGCTCTTTCCAATTATCTGGGCGGGACGGTGTTGAAAAGACCTAAGCGGCTCCACGTGCTGCAGGGGGCGCGCTCTGGCGGGTGGGTGCAGAGAGAAGCCAGAGGCTGTGACCGGGGTCCGCTGAGCCCACCCTGGGCTAACTGGCCGCTTGAAGGTCTCTAGATAGTTTTCTATGTAGAGCAGGAAAGCGGCTGGCAGGAGTCGAGTGGAGTGAATCAAATAGTGTGCAGGGATGGGGGACTCAATTGAGGGGAAAATATCAATGGTTCCCTCTTCCCCCTCTCCCTCTTAGAGATAAGAGTGCAATTTCAAGCCCAGCTGACTGGGAGAAGGCAGAAGGGCAACCCCAAGCCTGCTCTCTAGACGCTTCCATGGCTCCAGAACAGCCTCTCAACCTAGTGAGTTTGTTGAAACTGAATGTGGCCAGAACACACTGGTGGAGAACGCTGACTGGATCCACTGACGTCGATCAGCCTTCGGAGCAAATACAATAGGCGCAATACAATAATAGACGCCAAGCTGTGAAAATCTGCAGAAGCGAAGGAAGGACTTGAATCGTCCGCATCCAACTCTGCACTCCCCTAAGAGAGCGAACTGATAGATTGACACAGGGACGCGCTCACACACGGACAACAGCTTGCACGCACGAAGGCAGACAAGGGGGTTAACTTGCGCCCGCACACCTACATGTACGTGTGCTTCTTTACCTGTTCAAGGTGGACGTTGAGGAGGGAGGGCTGGCCTCTAGTAGACACCCACGTGTTTATTTACCCCAACAAAACTGTTACTCTGAATTTCCTAGCTCTGTGTGTTTACTTTTACCCAAAGTTAAAACCAGGCATGAAATCAACCTTGGAGCATTGGAGCAATCAATGGAGACTTTTTCGCAATCCTTGGCGCCTTGTGTTTCCTGGAACAAAAATAAATGCAAGAGATCGAAACTTAATTACTTAAAAGAAATCCAGAAATCCCTCTGCATAATTTATCCAGTCATTTTTAGCAGCGTTTATGTTCAGTGCAGTGTATGTTAACTCTATACTTTGACTAGTATGTGGGACTTTTAAGCCGTTCCTTAAGGGGTCGCTGCCCCCACTTCAGCCTGGATTTTACCCACCTCAACTTCCACTTATCTCTGGCTCCTCAGAGCTCACCTAGAAGCATTTCTTTTCAGAGCCCACCCAGTGTATCAGTATGAGTATCCCTGGGACTATTGTATGTAGTTGAAAAATTTTTAAAACCTCACCCATTCTCTCTTCTTTTTTTCTGGTGACTAGTACTGTTGATTACTCAATTTTGTGTGAATTTCTTATTACTAGATCTGAAACCAGGCCTCTTACTAAATACAAGTCAGGACTATTTCTCTGAGGGAATAGTGCACCATCAGAAAGTGCTATTCACTGGTGATGGAAAAATTGATTAAAAGGTGGATTTTTTTATTTTCTTCTCTCCAGGGAAGTTCCCACCCTCCCCTGAAATGTCACTGTCTTCCTAAGGCATAGTACTAGAGCATTTGTTCTGATTAAAACACTGTTCAAGGACTTACCTGGACCACAAACTTTAGATATTAGTTGCTTCCTCTGACACTTGTTCAACCCTCAATCATTTTCTCCTTTTTTTGTTTATTTACCTACTACATTTTTAATGATGGGAAATCTTCATATGTGTATCATGTGAGGGCATCTAACATAATAGGAACTTTACATTCCACTTACAAATGTTAGCAAAGATCAAGTAACTTACCTGCATGTTGTGACTCTGACATTGGGTATACTGGGAACTGAGGGATTCAGTGGTGAGTAATCTATAACCAGTGAATTTGTACACTAAATTCAGTCCCTGGATTTATTAGCATGGTGAGGGTGATTGCAGAAAGGCAAGCTTACTCATAGACATCTCATAGAATCTGAAGTAATGTTATGAAAGAATGAAAAATACATTGGGGAACAGCTTGGAAACTGAAGTACATTTTGATTTAACTTACATTAACAGAAATGTAATGTAAAAGTGAAAGGATCTAACAAAACCATTAATAATTAAAAAATAATTACAGATAGTCTATCCTTACTATTCATAACCACTCAACACTTTAGACAAAGAAAACGGAATACTCTTAATGGGAATGAGATGTGAGCAGACTGCTAATAAGAAGTTAACCAAGGACTATGCATTTATCAAAGGAGATGAGTTTCCTCCTTCTGCAGATTTTTATTCTTTCAGAGTGAGTTAGCTTGGACGTTGGTCTTTCTTTAGTGTTTATATACTGAGCATGACTGAGTCTATGCAATGGCAAGCTCTTGAAAAGAATAATACTGATCATAGCAAATTCTAAGGATCAAGTTCCAGTTGACTTGTCTCTTAACCGACAAATATTTAATCAGAATCAATACCGCAGCAACAGGTAGATAAGAGATAGAACAGTCATGAAGGTGGGACAGGTCTGGAAAATATTTTGCTCTATTATGCATAATAAAGTCCCCCAGAGTAACAGGCACTAACAACAACAAAGAGATACAGGACCATGTAATAGATTTTGCTTGCACAATCTCATCCCACAAGGTTTTCGCATACCAATAACTTTCAAAGGCAGTAGTTTGTTCTCTGTGCTTGTTTGTGAACACTTAACCAAAAAAACAAACAAACAGAAACACCCTGATCATCCTTTTTAAGATCCATTGGCCCCTCTTTCCTGTATACCTCACCGAAGAATCTGTGCCTCGATGTAAAAGTTGTGTGAATGTATTTTTGTTACCTAAATTATGTTTCTTTCTTTTCAGTGTTTATATTCCAATGTTCAAATATGTTAGCAAAGTTTTCTACACATAATCGTGTAGTACAGCTTTAATCATGCACCTAGCCTTTTAAAAAGGTGTTGAGAAGAAAAATACCTTCTGATTTTCACCACAAATTCTGGCTTTATTTTGTTTGAGAGACACATGGGACTGGCCCTAGAGTGCTCTGTTGACGTTCAGCACAGCAGTGGGAGGAAATCAAAGCAGCCTGACGGAAAGCAAACTTCACTGCCTCTTTTCAGAGATAAAGGGAAATCTTACAAAAGGAGAGATTTGCAGACATACAACTAGAATTCAATGAAGTCATGGCTGAGGCATCTGCTGGGAAGCCACCAGGAAGGAGAGACCTACAGCCCATGTCAAATCTTATGCATCTGAAGAATCTGAAGCCTCCTTCCTTCCTTCCTTCCTTATCCCCTCATGAATTCAAAACAAAACAGTGTGTCTTTTGTAGGAAACTGAAAAACCTAGAGAGAAATGCTAATAGGTTCAGTGCAAAGATTATAAATACTTCTTAGCTATATAAATATGAATTGAGTGCAAGAAAATGTATTAGATTCCTCGCAGGCATGCATGTTTAGTTTTTTGTTTTGTTTTAATGCAACAGAAGGACAGTAGAACAACCACAACAACAAGCTCAGCTGCAATAATTTATTCTTTCTTGAAAGTGCACATAGGGCTTTTGATTTGCCTGTATAGGAGTGTTTGAATAAAAATTAGTGTCATAAATTTTGTAACCAAATATGTGTGCTATTGCTTCCCCTTCCCTTTTATCCTTTATGTGAATATGCAGGTGACCTGACCACTAATTCAGTTTATGCTGTATATTTATGCCTTCACAAGTTTTTCGTGATATGCATGCTAGATATCAATTGGCCCTAGCATTCTGTCAAGGAAACATTTGAAAGCATTGATAACTATCAAGGAAGCATTTGAAAACATCAAGGGACCAATGCAATCACAATGTCTTGTGATTTCCTATGCCCGTTGTACCTGCCATTGTCTTTGTCTGTGTAAGGAAGGTTAAAACAGATACTGTCAAATTATGCATCTGGCATATTCATATTTTCATATTTCATAGGTTTCTTCTGGCCTTCTTCTTAGCTTGTCTTGATCTTAATCTTAACTTTGCTGCTATGACTATTATTCAAATATATGCTCCTACAGCTCACCCAAAGAGGAGAAAATGGAAGATTTTTATAAAACCTTGCAGACCAAAATTGACCAAACATTCAATCAAGATGTGTTAATAATAATTAATGATTGGAATGCAAAAGTTGGAAACAATGAAGAAGGAAGGGTTGACAAGTACAGACTTGGTGACAAGAAATGAAGCTAGAAGTAGGATGATTGGATTTTGTATGTTCATTTATTTTTTTCATCACAGATACATTTTTAAGAAAACACAAATGGGCCTCCCTTCCAGATACCCTTACAGGGATGGACGTTTGTCCCTTTAGGGATGTAACTTTCTAATAAACTTCCTGTTTTACCCTCATTTCTGCCTCTTCATTTTTCCTTCTTGTCACTGCACTCTAATAAAAAGCTTCAGCCTACACTTTAATGCTCAATGCACTGAAGTTTTGCTCTCCCAAGAAACACTCAAATTGCTGTATGCTTGATGCTTGAGCACTGTACCTTGTTCTAGTCTCTTTTGCCTGTGCAAAAAGGATGAACTAGAGCACTCACCCATGGTAACATTTTGGTGACAGAAACCCAGGATAGTTGAAGAAGACAGGTTTCCTACCATTATCAAGTAGACCCAAACACCTAATTGGTTGCAGGGCCTACACACCTATTTCCTGCCCAAAGAGGCAAGTTTCTGATTGGATGGGCCTAGCAGTTTGAGAACTGAAAATGGAATTAAAAGAGTTCCTGAAAAGCTGACTGACCAGACTTCTCATCAAAGAATTTGCTCCCAGTGTTCTGAATTAAGCAGATGACTCTACGAAGATACCACCTCATTCAGCCCTGCCTCCTAACCCTGTGCCTGTCAACACACTTGACATAGTAACCAAAGCATTCAGAGACCCACAGAAGTCGGGCCATAGGGAGATTTGAATCCTTGTAGGCAGGACAATGCCCAACTCCAGCATGCAGCAGCTACAAAAGTCATTGTTCAAAACCCTAAAAGATTTTAGAGATTAATCTCTCCAGGAGGAAATGTTAGCATTAGAACCAAGAAAAGAGGCAAAAGAAAATTAAGCTATCAGAACAAGGAAGCAAATATTGACATGTATAGAATTGATACTTGGGGCGCATTAATGATGTCAGAAGTAGTGGACACTTTGGGTGTGTGAATGACATCAGAGAACTGGAACCAAAATGAAGACCACCCACTAAACTTTGAATTGGCCCAGACTCCAGCTTCAGGACCCACCCAGAGAAGAAAGCCATAAATTGTGCCTCACCTCACTAGCATGGGGTCTTCCCTCCCACGGGAAGGGAAAGGTACCATACCTTTGGGGATGTAATTTTCTAACAAATCTATCTTTACTATTTTATCCTCAAGAAAGAAAACAAACAAACAAAAAAACCTCACTACAAACAGTATCTTTAAACATGGACCTCACCAGATGAACTGCAAAGGAACCAGATTCACTACATCAGTGGAAGGAATCACTGGAGAAGCTCAATATTAGCAATCAAAACCAGACCAGGTGCTGGCTGTGGAACAGACCATCAATTACTCATGTGCAAGTTCAAATTGAAGATGAAAAAAAAATTAAAACAAGCCTGCAAGAACCAAATTATTCTCTTGGGCCTATCCCACCTGAATTTAAAAATCATCTTAAGCATAAGTTTAAAGCACTGAAAACTAAATATCGAAAACCAGCTGACTTGTGGTATGAGATTAAGGATATCATCCATGAAGAGAGCAAAAGGTCACTAAAACAGAGGACAAATAAAATGCCAAAATGGATGTCAGAAGAGAACCTAACAATTGAGCAGGAGCATCCAGAAGCCAAAGCAAAAGGAAGAGATGCTGAAATAATAGAGCCAAACAGACGATTTCAAAGGGAAGCTCAGGAAGACAAAGCTAACTACTATAGTGGAGTGTGAGGACACCTCGAATTTGAGTATAAAAAAGGAAGGACTTGCTCAGCATTTCTCAAGCTGAAGGAACTGAAAAACAAATTCAAGACTCAAGTTGCAAAACTGAGGGCTGCTATAGGCAACATCTTGAATGATCCAAGAGACACCATCAAAAGAAGATGGAGGGAGTGACATAGAGTCACTGTAACCAAAAAGAATTGACTAACTGCTAGGAAAACAAACAGGTTCGTTCTAGAGAGGGTGCAACCAGGCTGCTCCTTGGAGGCAAGGATTCTGAAGCTTCGCTTAGCATACTTTGGACATGTTGCAAGGAGGGACCTTGGAGAGGGACGTCATGCTTGGAAGGGTGGAGGGTCAGTGCAGAAGAGAAAGACCCTCAATGTATGAATTGATTCAGTGACTGGAGAAATGGGGAACAGGTGTGTCAGAGACAATAAGATTGTCAAGGAATAGAGCAGGGTTTAGAACTGTTATACATAGGGTTGCTATGAGTCACAGGCGACTCAACAGCATATAACAGCAATTGAAATATTTCAAGATATGTTCTATGATCAAGATTCAATGATAATGAAGGTAGATGTTTAAGTGACCCTGAAGGCATTGGAAGAAAATAAGATCCCAGGAATAGATACCAATTGAAGTGTTTCAAATGATGAATGCTGCCCTGGATGTATTCACCACTCTATGCTAGAATATTTGGAGGACAGCTGCTTGGCTTCCTGATTGGAAGAGATCAACATTTGTTTCCATTCCCTAGAAAGGTGATCCAACAGAATGTGAGAATAATCAAACAGTGTGGAAATTGTCGAACAATATCATTAGTATGATATGCAAGCAAGATTCTGCTGAAGATTATCCAAAAACAACTGTATTTAGAAGCTGGGTTTAAAATGCTGGCGAGGTTGTGGATAGACTGGAACCCTTATTCACTGTTGGTGGGAGTGTAAAATGGTGCAACCACTGTGGAAAGCGATGTGGCGCTTTCTCAAAAAGTTGCAAATAGAGATACCATTTGACCCAGCAATTCCACTA
>NW_006399803.1:5952577-5954664 GCF_000299155.1 Elephantulus edwardii
AAGCTAGGTTTAGAATAGGTCGTGGTACTAGAGTCATTATAGCCAATGTTAGATGATTCTTAGCTGAAAGTAGAGAATACCAGAGAAATATTTATCTGTGATTCATTTACTATTCAAAGGGATTTGACTGTGTGAATCACAGCAAATTGTAGGTAACATTGAGAAAAATGGGAATCTCAAAATACTTAATTGTGCTCATGCAAAAACCTATGTTTGAAACATGAAATACAGAACAGAGCAAGGAAACACTGCATGGTTCAAAATTGGGAAGGGTGTATGCCAGGGATATGTCCTATCTCCATTCCTTTTCAATCTATATGCAGAACAGATTACTCAGGACACTGGACTTTATGAGGCAGAATGTGGCGTCAGGATTGAAAAAAGACTCATCCACAACCTGCATTATGCTGATGACACAGCCTTGCTTGCTAAAACTGAGAAGAGGCATTTGCTACAGAAGGTCAAGGACTGCAATCTTCAGTATGGATTGAAGCTCAACACCAAGAAAACAAAGATTCTCACTGTTATGATAAAAGGGGAAGAGATTAATATTGTTAATAATTTTGCTTGCTTGGTTCTACAATTAATACTCTTTGCACCAGTAGTCAGGAAATAAAAGAAGAATTGCTCCGGGGAAATCTGCTGTCAGAAACCCCCCCAAAGTGCTAAAGAGCAATGATATCAATCTAGATACTAAGGTACACCTGATCCAGGCCATGGTCTTCACAATTGTTTATTATGCATCTGAAAGCTGGACAATGACTAAAGATGACAGAAGAAGAATCGATTCCTTTGAGTTGTGGTGCTGCAGAAGAGTATTGAGCATACCGTGGACTACCAAGAGAACAAACTGGTCTGTCTTGAGGAAGGTGAAACCAAGCTGCTCCTTGGAAGCAAGGATTTTGAGCATTGGTCAGGAAGGACCAGTCCTTGGAAAAGCACATCATGCTTGGAAGGGTGGGGGGACAATGCAGGAAAGGAAGACCCTGGAAGAGATAGATTGACCCAGTGACTGGGATAACAGGAGAAGGTGTATTGGGGACAGTGAGACTGGTCCAAGATAGGGCAAAGCTCAGAGCTATTAAATATAGGGTTGCTATGAGCCACAGGTGATTTCATAACATATAACAACAACAACACAACATCATTACTATCATATGCAAGCAAAATATTTTTTGAGGATCATTGAAAAATGGCTGTAACAGTATGTAGAGAACTGTCAGGTATTTAAGCTGGATTTAGAAGAGACAGGGGTATCCTTGCTAATGTCAGATGATCCTGGCTGAAAGCAAACAATACCAGAAGAATGTCTATTTGTGCCTTTTTAACTGTGCAAAGACATTAGACTATACTGATCATAACAAATCATGACTAACACTGAGAAGAATGGATTCCAAAACACTTGATTATATGATGTATATTACTTGATATATGCCCTTGTGAAACTTGTATCTAGACCAAGGGGCTTTTGTGCAAACAGAGAAAGGGTTTGAAATTAGTAAAGGTATTCATCAGGGTTGTATCCCTTCTCCATACCTATTTAATCTGTATGCTGAAAAGAATCTGAACTTGATGAAGAAAAATGGTGCATCAGGATTAGAGGAAGACTCATTAGTAGCCTTCACTATGCCAATGATATAGACTTGTTTGGTGAAAGTGAGGAGGACTTGAAGCTCTTGCTGCAGAAAGTTAAACATTACAGTCTTCAATATGGATTGTATCTCAATGCAAAAAAAAAAATTCTCTGCTGTTAGGCAACATCATGATGGATGGAGAAAGGTTTGAGACTGTCATTGACTTAATCTTATTTGAATCCACAATAAATGAATTTGGAGCAGCAATCAGGAGACCAGGAGAGGTATTGCACTGGAAAAGTCTACAGTCAAGAACCTCTCCAAATTACTGAGGAGCAATGATGTCAGTTTGAGAACTAAAGTGTGCCTGATTCAGACTATGGTCTTTTCAATCACTTGCTATGCTGCCGAGAACTAGACAATGAATAAGGATGGCAGAAGAAAAATTGATACCACTGAACTGTTATGTTGGAGAAGAGTACTGAATATCCCATGAACTACCAAAAAAACAAA
>NW_006399803.1:5956589-5957266 GCF_000299155.1 Elephantulus edwardii
CTGCTTTCAGCTAAGATCCACCTAACATCAGCTACAATATCCCTAGTAACACGACCCCTTCTAAACCCAGACTGGACTTCTGGCAGTTCTCTGCTGATGTGCTGTTCCAGTGGTTTTTGGATAAACTTCAGTAGAATCTTGCTTGCATGTGAAATCAATGATATCGTTCTGTAGTTTCCACACAACATTATAATAAATGAAGATATTAAAATTCAATCACTCAATTACTTGGCTCTACATAGTACCAGCAGCCAAGAGCTAAAAAGACGTATTGTTTCTGAGTTAATTTGCTGTCAAAGCTCTCCTTAAAGTGTTAAAGAGCAAGAATATCTGTTTCGATACTAAGGTGAACCTAATGCAAACAATGGTATTTTCAATTGATTAGCATGCATGTGAAAATTGGACAATGATTAAGGAAGATCAAAGGAGAATTAATATCTCTGAATTGTGGTATTGGTAAAAAGTCGTGAATATATCATGGATTATGAAAGAAATAAACAAGTCAGAGGGTCAAGGACTGCAGCCTTCAATATGGACTGAGGCTCAATGTCAAGAAGACAAAGATTCTCACCACTGGACCAACTGGTAGTATCAGGATGGATGGCAAAGAGATTGAGATTGTTCACAGCTTCAGTTTGTTTGGCTCCACAGTCAACAGTCTTGGCACCAGTAGCCAG
>NW_006399803.1:5957668-5965029 GCF_000299155.1 Elephantulus edwardii
GGTCCTTGGAGAGGGACATCATGCTTGGGAAGGTGGAGGGACAGGGCAGGAGAGGAAGGCCCTCTATGAGGTGGATTGATTCAGTGACTGGGGTAATCGGAATGGGTCTCTCGGAGACAGTACGATTGGCACAGGACAGAGCAGAGTTTAGGGCTGTTGTACATCAGGTCGCTGTGAGTCGCAAGCAACTTGACGGCACATAACAGCAACAACATCTTGAATGAAGTGCAATCAAAATGTTTCTTGGAAGCAAGAATAGTGATATTTTGTTACATGTATTTTGAGCATACGGTCAGGAAGTGCCAGCCCTTGGAAAAAGATATCCTCTCTGAGAAAGCAGAGTGTCAGTGAAAGAAAGACTCTCAAAGAGATGAGCTGATACAGTGACTGCAGCAATGAATTTGAACATGATGGAGATCATGAGATTGGTGCAGGATAGTGCAAGGTATTAAACTTGTTCATAAGGTCACTGTGACTTGTAGTGGACTCAGTGGCACCTAACAACAACAACATGCTCTGCATCTGTGATAAATACACCTGCTATTAAAGAGTGCCTTCCTTCAATGCACAGTCAGTTAAGAGAAAAACCACATACTCTCAAGCTCTCTTAAACCTCACATGCTAGGTGTGGTTAAGCAGAGTGCAGGTCATTTATCCCAAGCTGGTGTGAATAAGAAGAATTTTTTAGATCCAGCACTTGTGTGCCGGTTAGATGGTACATTCCTGAAGTCTGCAATTTCACCACCTCCCTCGTTCTCCTCCTTCCTGATTGTGGCTGGGTTATCAGCTTTCCTGGCAAGATTGTTCTGCACTGTGGTTCTGAGAGTGCTGCCTGGAATCTGCTACTTCAACCTTCCCACAGATTTGTAAGCATCTATCTGTATTCAATTTCTTTCTGCTTAAAATAGATAGTGATTTCTGTTACTTGCAGCTGAACTCTGATACTCCAACCTAAACATTATTTTCTCTACTGCTCAGTGAGACTTATATTCACCTTTAATGAATTCTCTATCTCCTCATACAGTCTATTACAAATATTTTCACTTCTGTGATTATTTTGCATGTGAAACCTTACTACAAATTTTACTGAGAAAAAGGTATGTGTATACAGTTTTTAAAAAGTGTTCTACTAACTTCTACCATAATTTCCCCCTGTATGTCCACTGAATATAAAATAAAAGAAATATGAAAATTCTCCTTTTTATTTTCCCATAAAAAATGTGTGTGTATGTGATCGTGTGAGCTCTTAACTTTTCGCATCTTTCAGAACCTTGACCAATGTTTGTTTTCCTTTAGCCTTCAATTGCTTCTTGCTAGTTTCTTTATCTTACAAATATATCCAAGATGTCAACACCATCAAAATCAGACAAGCACACAAACAGTACGCTTCAAAATAATCCACAGTATCTCTTTTATCACAAAAAGGACATATTAACTACTTTTACTGTTTCATCTTTCACTACTCAATCACTTCCTAACTTTCCGCAAGGTTACATTTGCCTCTAACATATTACAGAATAGCAATGAGTTTGTTGTACAAATTCAGTTGCACTTTCTCTGAAAAGAATGGGCTTCAACCCTATATTCAGACTTGGTATTTTTTTGCTACCTATAACCCATTGACTGTTAAAAGACTACACAAATATGTCTTAGAAAATGTACGAGGGTGCTCCTTGGAGGCAAAGATGATAAACCTTAGTCTCACATATTTTGGGCATGTTGCTAGGAGTTAGAGATAGACATCATGCTCAGAAAGGTGGAGGGATGGTGAAAGAGAAGACAACTCAACAAGGTGTGTTGACACAATGACTACAGCAATGGGCTTGAATGTGTCTGTATCAGAGATTGTGAGGGTAGCACCGGATAGCACAAAGTACAGATCTGTTTGTAATAGGGTCACCATGAGTCATACTTGACTTGATAGCACATAACAACAACAACAGTAACTATCACTTATTAACTGGAGTAGCTTTGGCCATATGAGCTATGCTGGCCTAATGGCAAGCAGTTGTGCTGCACTCTCAAAGGCACATGGTTCAAATCCACGAGTTGCTCCACAAGAGACGGATGGACAATCTCCTCCTGTGTTATTAACTGCCTCTGAAAACCCACTGGAGGGTCAGCTATGAGTCAGTTCCAACTTGACAATACACAGCAACAATGAGCTTTTGACATATAATTAGCATCAATGCAAGTGTGTTACATCAATGCTAAGTCACGATGTGTGTCAGAGTAGAAATGTGTTCCAAAAGGTGTTCAAGTGTCTACACTAAGTTCAAATTACAAACTTCTTAACGCCTTAACTTTGGGCACACAACAGGCATAGTTTGTGCTGCAATTAGGCTGCACATGGCCGTGGCCTTTTTTGGAATGACCATTGTTCTTTTCTTTGTCATCTTGCATTGGAGGATCTGAGCCACATTTTTTTTAAACCGACAAAATATTTCATTATTTTTTGATGATGATGATGATTATGATGATGAAGGCTTACAAATCATAATTTTTCATATAATCATTCATAGACACTTTGGTTTATAACACTGTGTTGTTGTTATGTGCCATCGAGTCACTTGTGACTCATAGCAATCCTATGTACAAGAGCCCTAAATGCCGCTCTATCCTGTGCCAGCATCACCGTCTCAAACACACTCATTCCCACCACTCCACTCACAGGATCGATCCATCTCATCGAGGGTCTTCCTCTCCTGTACCGCTCCTCCACTCTCCCAAACATGATGTCCCTCTCTAAGGACCAGTCCCTCCTTGCAACATGCCCAAAGTATGTCAGATGAAGCTTCAAAATCCTTGACTCCAAGGAGCATTCTGGCTTCACCCTCTCCAGGACAAATCTGTTTGTTCTCCTAGCACTCCATGGTATATTCAACACTCTTCTCCAGCACCACAGCTCAAAGGCATCACTTCTCCTTATATCATCCCTATTCATTGTCCAACTCTCCAATGCATAGCATGTAGTTGCAAAAATCATAGCCTGGATCAGGCATACCTTAATCTCCAGCCTGATGTTGTTGCTCTTCAGTACTCTTGAGAGGTCCCTCACAGCCAATTTTCCCAATGCAGCTCATGTCCTGATTTCCTGGCTGCTGTTACCAAGAGTGTTGACTGTGGAACCAAGTAAACTAAAACTGTTAACTATCTCAATCTCTTCACTATCCATACTGATGCTGTCAATTGGCCCAGTGAGAATCTTTGTTTTCTTGATGTTGAGCTTCAATCCATATTGAAGATTGCAGTCCTTGACTTTCTGCAGCAAGCACTTCAGGTCTTCCTGAGTTTCAGCAAGCAGTGTTGTATCATCTGTATAACGCAGGTTGTTGATGATTCTTCCACCAATCCTGATGTCACATTCCTCCTCGGACAGCCCAGCGTCTCGGATGATCTCTTCTGCATACAGATTGAAAAGGTATGGAGACAAAATACATCCCTGATGGACCCCCTTCTTTATTTTGAACCATGTAGTGTCTCCTTGCTTTGTTCTGACAACTGCCTCTTGGTCCAAGTATAGGTTTTGCATAAGCACAATCAAATGTTCTGGGATTCCCATTCTTCTCAGAGTCAGCCATAGCTTGTTGTGATCCACACAGTCAAAAGCCTTTGCATAGTCAATGAAGCATAGATAGACATTCTTCTGGTATTCTCGACTTTCTGCCAACGTCCATCTAACAGTAGCTAGTACCATAACCTCTTCTAAATCCAGCCTGCACATCTGGCAGTTCTCTGTTGACATATTGTTCCATATTGTTTTTGGATCATTTTCACCAGAATCTTGCTTGCATGTGATACCAATGATATTGTTAGTTACTAGTAATTAATGTGGTTATTTTTTTTTTACAATACCTGACCAACCCCTCATTGTATGTTACCATTCCCTTCACACGACTTATCTGTTTACTAATTTGTACTTCACTTTCTCTCTTTATTAAACCTCTAATATTGATTCTGTGTATGAAACTTTTCATAGCTTTTTATATTTGTTGATGTTATGTTGACTCATAATGAC
Source organism: Elephantulus edwardii (assembly GCF_000299155.1). NCBI lineage: Eukaryota > Metazoa > Chordata > Mammalia > Macroscelidea > Macroscelididae > Elephantulus > Elephantulus edwardii. Next base: position 5,961,687 of record NW_006399803.1, read on the forward strand.
CCTATGAGTAATGGCTCTTAACTTTGCCCTATCCTGAGCCAACCTCACAATCTCTGACACATTTGATCCCATTGCAACACACACTGTGTCAATTCATCTCATCCAAAGTCTTCTTTGTGCTGACCTTCCATCCTTCCAAGCATGATGCCCTCCTTCAAGGTCTGAAACTTCAAAATTCTTAACTCCAAGGAGAAAACTGGTTTCTTTCTTTCCAGGACAGGCCTGTTTGTTTTCTCAGTAGTCCATGATATGTTTAATACTCTTCTCCAGCATCACAACTCAATGACATTCATTCTTCTTCTGTTACCCTTATTTATTGTCCAGCTCTGAGATGCATAGCAAGCAATTGTGAAGACCAGGGCCTGGATTGGGTGCACCTTAGTTTCTAAACTGGCATTGCTTGCTGTACTGTTGAACATTGCTATTTTAACCAGAGTGAGATGTTCTTTTTTGTTATGTTTTGATTTGCACATCTCTAATAGCTAATGATCTTGCAAATTTCTGCATATGTTTGTTGGTCATGTAGACTTCTTTTTGAAGATGTATCTACTCATATCCCTTGGCCATTTTGCAGTTGGGTCGTTTACCTTTTTCTTGTTGAGGTGTTGAACTTTTTTATGAATTTGATAAAATTTTTTGTTAGCTCTTTACCAAGCATGACGTTCTTCTGCAGGACTGGAGACAAAGCATCCAAGTGTGTGGGAGAAAGTCTTGCTCTCCTCCATGTTTAGTAGCATTTTGATTCTATTTCCCCCAAGATAGAGTTGATTGCTCTTCTGATAGTGCATGGCATATTCATATTCTCCACAAACAGCACAATTTTAAAAACATCAATTATTTTCCCATTTTCTATATTCAATATCAATGTTTCGCATGAATATAAGGCAAATGAAAATAATATTTCTTAGTTAACACATCTCTTAATCCTCAAAGTAACATTTTTTTCCTTTTTAACACTTCAAAGAGATTCATGCAGAAGACTTACCCTATTAATATATTGTTTAATTTTTGACTGATGTTTCCATGGACATTGATTATGGGAAAGTAAAAAAAAATTACAGTTTCAATCTTTTTTTCATTTATGGTTCAAAATCAGGAAAGGAGTGTGGCAGGGATGTGTCCTGTCTCCATACATTTTCAATTTACATGCAGAACAGATCATTCCGATTATGAGGAAGAGTGTGGCATTAGAATTAGAAGACTCATCAAGAACCAGGGAGCTCTGGTGGTCTAGTGGCAAGAAGCCGTGCTGCAATCCCAAAAGCACATGAAGGAGATTTCCAATCCTTCTCCCATAGAGAAGCTGATGGCCTCAAACCTCATTCCTTCAGGATTGCAGCACAGCTTTTTGCCACTATGCCACCAGAGTTCCCTTAGAAATTCAATATGGCTTAGATATTCCATTGCTATGAATATACTCTGAGAAAATTAGAACTGAGACACAAACGCAAATTTGTATATCAGTTTACGCATAGCAGCATTTCATACCAGCATTATTCACCATTGCAAGAACATGGAAATAGCCCAAATGTCCAACCACAATTGAATGGATTGAGAAATTATGGTACATTCACACAACGGAATACTGCACAGAACTCGGGAGCAACAGTTTTGAAAAATACTGTCAGTGACTTCTCCAAAGTACTGAAGAGCAAAGCTGTTACCAGTCTGGAGACTAAGGTGCACCTGATATAGGCCATGGTCTTTGCAATCACTTGCTATGCATCAGAAAACTGGACAATGACTATGGATAATTTTGGAGACGAGTACTGAGTATACCATGGGCTGCTGAAAGAATGATAAGGTTCGTCCTGGAGAGGGAGAAAACAGGCCACTCCTTGGAGGCAAAGATTCTAAAGCTTCATCTGACGTACTTTGGACATGTTGCAAGGAGGGACCAGTCCTTGGAGAGGGATGTCATGCTTGGAAGGGTGGAAAGACAGTGCAGAAGAGGAAGGTCCTTGATGATATGGATTTATTCATTGACTGTGATAATGGGTGCAGGTCTGTCGGAGACAATGAAATCGGCACAGGATAGTGCAGGGTTTAGGGCTGTTGTACATAGGGATGCTATGAGTCCAGGTAACTCGATGGCAAATAACAACAATGTTGAAGGGCATTATACTAAGGAGTTAACTCAGTCTCATAAGGAGAAATACTGCGTAAGACACTTATTATAAAAATAGAAAGATAACTAGTAAAAGGTGTATGGAAGCCCAAGGGGGGAAGAAGTGAGAGCAGAGGGGTGAGGCTGGGCAGAGGGGGAATCACAGGGTCCACAATTTGGTGGTAGGAGGAAGAGGGGTAAGGGAAATTAGAATAATCTGGAAGAGACCAGAAAAGACGGGGTAATGGTGGGCATAGTTCAATGGTGATTAATTTTATAAAACACAATGTATGGGAATGATTGTATGAAACACAATGTGAATGAAGGATATACAAACTTCGTATGCAGATCAATATAAAATAAAAATTTTAGAAAGAGTATTCCGTACATCTAAATTATCTGGCAATCTTTTTTTGCCTTTCTCTTTCTAAGCTAATTAATTTTACAGATTATTGCTCTTACCCAATCTTCCATAGACAATATAATTTTTACCTAATCTGAAAATATTCCTACTAATTTATTAAATTTCTCCTCCTGGTTATCTGATCTTCTTTCAAATTCAATCAAATGCAGAACAACATAAAATATTGATACCCATTTCAATATTTTACAGATGGAAATTATTATTTTCTGTTTGTATTTGCTTACCTGAGCTCTTATAGCAAAAACTGCGGGATCCCCAACATCATGTATGTAACTATTCCTTGTGATTGAAATATGCTTCTTGTTGCACATTGTATGGTATGTTACTCCTAAATGCCATTGAGTCAAATACAACTCATAGCAACCCTGTGAACAAAACAGTTGAACCCTGTCCTTTCTTTGCCAACTTAATAATCCCTGACACAGTTTGAGTCCATTGCGTCTGACATTTTTTGAGGATCTTCCTCTCTTTTGCTGATTCTCCACCTTTCCAAGCATGATGTCTCTTTTCCAATAATAGCTGCTAACAACATGTGCAGAATACAGGAGACAAAGCTTTGCCATTCTTGTCTCCAAGAAGCACTCTGGCTGTGATTTTACCAAAACTTATCTATTTGCTCTATTGGCAGTCCATGAGATATTCAGTGTTCTTCACAAACACCGCAGTTCACATGCATCAATTCTTCTCTGGTCATCCTTATGGGCTTAGTGACAGGAATGAAGCTGGAGATATAATGATTGAATTTTGCACAATCAATGACTTATTCATTGCAAATACATTTTATAAGAGACACAAATGCAGGTTATACACAT
>NW_006399803.1:5966964-5970667 GCF_000299155.1 Elephantulus edwardii
AGGAGGGGCGGGTCCTTGGAGAGGGACATCATGCTTGGGAGGGTGGAGGGACAGCGCAGGAGGGGAAGACCCTCTATGAGATGGATTGTTTCGGTGACTGGGGTAATCGGGATGGTTGTGTCAGAGGCAGTGCAGTTGGCGCAGGACAGAGCAGGGTTTAGGGTTGTTGTGCATAGGGTCGCTATGAGTCGTAAAGGACTCGAAGGCACATAACAACAACAACAGCTCTCAGGTGCATAGCAGGTGTTTGGAAAGACTTGAATCAGGTGCATTTTAGTCTTTAAACTATCACTGTTAATATCATTGCTCTTCAGGACTTTGGAAAGATGCCTGACAGCACTTTCTCCAATCCTTTTGTTCTTGTTATTATGTGCTCTTGAGTCAAATGCAACTCACGGCCAGTCTCTATATTATAGCTTTGACCCCTGTCCTATCCTGAGCCAGTCTCACTGTCTCCGACATATCTACTGCAATTATTTCAGTAACTGTGTAAATCCATGTCATTAGGGTTTTCCTCTCTTGCTCTATCCCTCCACATTTCCAAGCATGATGTCCTTCTCCAAGGACTAGACTGGTCTCTTCTGTCAACATGCTCAAAGTATATGAGAGCTTTAAAATCCATGCCTCCAAGGAGCAACTTGACTTTACTTTCTCCAGAACAGACCTGTTTGTTCTTTTGGCAGTCTATGGCAGGTTCAATATTCTTCTTCAGCACCACAACTAAAGGCATCAGTTCTTCTTCTGTCATCCTTATTTATTGTCCAGCTTTCTGATATGTAGAAAGTTATTGTAAAGACCATGGTATGGGTCAGGTGCACCTTAGCCTCTAGACTGACATTGTTGCTCTTTAATGCTCTGGAGAGGTCCCTGACAGCAGATTTTCCCAATGAATTTCGCAAATTCATCTTTTGATTTTCTGACTCCTGGTGCCAAGGATGTTGATTGTGGAGCCAAGTAAGCTGACATTAACAATCTCAAGCTCTTCTCCATCTATCATGGTGCTGCCAATTAGAACAGTGGTGAGAGAACCTTTGCTTTCTTGATGTTGAGCTTCAGTCCATATTGAGAACTTAATCCTTGACTTTCTGCAACAAATGCTTCAGGTCCTCCTCAGTTTTGGCACGCAAGGTTTTGTCATTTGCATAGTACAGGTTGTTAATGTGTCTTTCTCCAATCCTGATGCCACCTTCCTCCTGATGAAGTCCAGCTTCCCGGATAAGCTGTTCTGCATAAAGATTTTTTTTTCCCCATTTTATCGTGATTTTAGTGGAAGTTTACAGAAAAGTTGACTTTTCATTCATTCATTGGTGCATATTTCCTCTTGCCTTTGCCCCCCCCAGTTCACTTTCCTCTTTTTAAAAAAATATATTTATTCATTTTTGCACAGTCTCCTCTCTCTACCTCTCCCAATCCCCTTTGTAGTGAACCTCTTATCCTGGATTTTTGTCATGCATATTGTTGTTGTTGTGTCCCATTGAGTTGGAACCAACCTATAGCTGACTCTCCAGGGGATTTTCAATTGCACAGAAGGAGATTTATATTCTTTCCTCAGAGCATCTAATAAATTTGAACCACGTGACTGTGAGATTACAGTGCAGCTTCTTGCCACTAGGCCACCAGAGCTACTGATTAATCATGAATTCCTTTTAAACAGTTCTTTCCCTCTCTATATAGATTTAAAAAAATATGGAGAAAGAATGTATGCTTGGCACACTTCTTTCTTGATTTGGAACCATGTCGTGTTTCCTTGCTCTATTCTAACAACTCCCTCCTGGTCTAAGGATAGGAGCACAATCAGGAATTCTGGGATTCTCATTCTTCTAAAGGAGAGTCATAATTTGTTGTCATCCACACAGTGAAATGTCTTTGCATAGTCAATGAAACACAGATATACATTTATCTGGTACTCTTGGCTTTTAGCCAAGATCCACCTGCATCTGACATTGACTATGGTGTCCCTAGTATCAGGTGTCCCTAGCCTCTCCTAAACCCGGCTTGCACTTCTGGTAGTTCTCTGTTGGTGTACTGTTTCAATTGTTTTTCTATCATCTTCAGCAAGATTTTGCTTATGTGTGATATTAATAATATTGTTCAATAATGTCCACACTTTATGAGATATGGGATCACCTTTTTTTTTAATGGGGATGCATATACATCTCTTCCAGTCAGTTGTCTATGTAGTTGTCCTCCAGATTTTTTGGCACAGACTGGTGAGCACATCCAGGACTGTGTACATCTGTCTTTTTAAATGCATCAGTTGGTATTCCATCAATTCTTGGGGCCTTGTTTTCATTAATTCCTTCAGAGCAGCATGAACTTCATCACCTCTTGATCATGAAATTCTATTTTATCAGCCAATTCTTTCAGGTATAGTGACTCATTATACTCCCTACATCTCCTTTTGATGCATCCTGGATCTTTCAGTATTCTGTCCATAGCATCCTTAAGGATTGTCACTTGAGGCTTGAATTTGTTTTGTCCCTTCAGCTTATGAAAGGCTGAATGAGTTCAGCTCTTTTGATTTCTGACTCCAGCGTTTTGCATATTTTGTTATACTACTTTGCTTTGCCTTCACAAGCTGCCCTTTGAAATCTTCTGTTCAGTTCCTTTAACTTTCTGATTTCTTCATTTTGCTTAGGCTTCATTTGCTTTGGTACTCCAGTGCAATATTCAGAGTCTCTTCTGACATCCATCTCAGTCTTTTCCTACTCCTCTCAATAATGACCTTTTGCACTCTTCATGGATGATATTTTTTATATCCTCCCTCATCTTGTATGGTCTCCCTGTTCATTTGTGTTCAAGGCCTCAAACCTAGTCCTGATAATGTTTTTTAATTCAGGTGAGAAAAACTCAAGGGCAAATTATGGTTCTTGTGGATTTGTTGCAATTTTCTTTAGCTTCTGTTTGAATTTACATATGAGTAGTTGATGGTCTACAAGTTGATGGCCTAGGTTTCACAGATGATATTGAGCTTCTTTAATGACTCTTTCCACAGATGTAATCAATTTGATTTTTGTGTAGGCCATCAGGTGGGGTTTGTGTGTATAGTAGTCACTTGATTTCCTGACTGCTGGTACCATGGGTGTTGATTATGGATCTAAGCAAGATGAAATTGTTGACAATTCTAACCATTTTTCCATTTATCATGATGTTGCTTATCAGGTCAGTGGTGAGGATTCTCATCTTCTTGATGTTGAAATGTAATCCATACTGAAGGCTGCAGTCCTTGATTTTCTGAAGCATGTTGCTCACGTCTTCTTCACTTTCACACAGTAAGGTTGTGTCATCTACATAACACAGATTGTTGATAATTCTTTCTCCAACCTTGATGCCATATTCTTTTTCTCAAAAGTCCAGCTTCTCTAAAGATTTTCTTAGCATAGAGAATGAATATATATATATGAATATATATATATTCATTATATATACATATATACACATATATACACATACATATATACACATACACATATACACATATACACATACACATACATATATAAAGGCTACAGCCCTGAGGCACACCTCTCCTGGTTTTAAACCATGCACCATCTCTTTGCTCTGTTAAGACAACATCTTCTTGGTCTAGGTATAGATTTTGTATTGGCAAAATTAGGTGTTCTTAAATTCCCATTAATTTTTTTAGTTTCCATTTATTCATTGTTGCACTTCCCCCCCCCCCGCCCTCCTCCTCCCCAGCAAT
>NW_006399803.1:5970774-5982267 GCF_000299155.1 Elephantulus edwardii
CTCTCCCTCATCTGTTTCAATTCAGTATACATTATTTATGCCCTTTTTCGTAGTCTTCCCTCAATCCCAATATCAATCCCGCTTTACAGCAGTGGCACTATGCAATAGCTGTCCTTTTGTGACTGAGATATGTCACTCAGCACAATGTCCTCCAGGGTCACCCATTTTGTATATATTTCCTGAGTTCCTTGTTTTTCAATGCAGCATAGTATTCCATTGTGTGAATATACCAGAGCTTCTCTATCCATTTGTTTGTTGATGGGCACTCTGGTTGTTTCCATCTCTTTGTTATTGTGAGCAAAGCCACAATAAACATGGATTTGTAACTCCCATTATTCTTAATGTTAGTCATAATATATTGTGATCCACATAGTCAAATACCTTTGCATAGTCAAAACAGCATTGTATGGTATAGGTACTTGATACATATTTGTTGACTGAATGAATTGATGGCCAATATAATAACTGATTACATTATTGTTGCAAATTAAAAATCTAATTAATATTTGTGAACCTGGCAGAGTGAGAGAAGATATTTGCACTGACTAAAACAAAAACAAAATAAAAGCAACTTCTAAGGTTTTATTGCTAAATGACACAACATATTTCTGTTATATAATGTGTGAGATATCATAATCTAATAGAAAAGTGGTGGTGGTTATTAGGTGCTATTGAATCAAGTACAGCTCATAGTGACTCTATCCTATCTTGTGCCATCTTCACAATCCCTGACATACTTGAGAACATTGCTGCTGACACCATGTCAGTCCATTTTGTTGAGGGTCTTCATCTCTTTTGCTGCTCCTCCCTTCACCTTTCCTAGTATGATGGTTCTTTTCAAGGAATAGCCTCTCCTATCACCATGCTCTCCAAGATGCAATCTGGCTGCACCTTCTCCAAGATGTACCTGTTTGTTCTCTTGAGAGTCCATGGGATATTCAGTGCTCTTCTCCACTGCCACAACTCAAATGCATCAATCAATTCTTCTGCTGTCCTTATTCATTGTCTAGCTCTCAGATGCAGAATAAGTGATTAAAAAGATCATAGCTTAAATCAGGTGCACAATAGTTTTCAAACTGACATCATTGCTCCTCAATAATTTGGAAATGTCCCTGATAGTGGACTTTCCCAATGCAATACATCTCCTGACTGCTGGTACCAAGGCTGTTGATTGTGGATCCCAGTAAGATGTAAAAGTTTCCAACTTTTGCAAACAATGAGGAAGAAATAGTTGTTGGAAAGAACGTCTCGGTGATAGAAAAGTGATAAAAGGACATAAATACGTAGTTTATAAATTGGCAAATCCAAATGGCTAACTGTTGGGTAATGTTGGGGAGGAAGGGAGGGCCTCTGGCCAGGACAGATCACTTAGCTCCAGGTAAGTGCAAGCCTCCGAACAACCTTTAATACTGGGTAGAGAAAGCTTTTCTGTGTTTGGCTGTACAGGCCTGAGAAAGCTCGCCACCTGGGAAGATGGCTGCCGCATCTGTTGAGCTGGGAGTGGTCTGCATGAGGCCGAGGTTCTCCTATCCAATCCACATGTCCCACGTCAGCAAGGCCACCCTATCCTGTCTTCCTGTTTACTTGCTTGTATATAAGTGCACTGCAGTCCTCAATAAAGTTGAGCTGGATCAACTCTCTGAATGGCTCCTGGAGTAGTGTGTCTCCAACGTGCTTACCCCCATCAGGGTGTCACTGTTAATTGTCAGTGAATGGACTGTGACAGCTAACTAATATTTAATAATAATTAATAATACAGATTCTGTAATCAAACAAAAAGAAACACTGATAGCTTAGTGGTTAAACCACTCACCTACTAACCAAAAATGTACCAGTTCAAACACACCAGCTACTGTTCAGGATAAAGATGTGACAGTCTGCTTCCATAAAGATTACAGGCTTCTCTGTCAGATCCCCTATGAGACTCTACTTCACAGCAATTGGTTTAACTAAACAAATGCTAGCTAAAACAATGAAACACCACTTCCAATATATAATCTTAAAAAATATTGAAGGACTGAATAATACCCAACACTGGTAAGGAAATGGTACCAAAACCATAATATAATATTGATATAAATAAAATTCTACATTTGCAGTATGACCATTCTGACAAGAAAACTGTCAGTTCTTGGGAAACATGATCATGTCAATCTCTGTTATTCTAGAAATTCCACTCTTGTGCTATTCCCCAGAAAAAAATTTATGTATGTTTGAAAATGTTCCTCTTAGTATTGTTTATAATGGGAGAGAGAGAGAGGAGAGAACAGGTAAAGACATGATTTGTATGGCAATATAAAAAGAGCTTAGAATGTTAAATGAAAACAACAAAATGCATAGTACAATGCCATTTATATACATACAACCAGAAAACAACAATGCATCTTTCCAAGAAAGACACATTTTTAAAAAGAAAGATACATATCTAAGGGTATATTCAAGTCATTAGAATAAGTGACATTGACTAGTAGAAATTTAATAGGAAACAAAGGCATTAAAATATATCAAAGGCCTCAACAGAGTTTATTTTCTCCAATGAATGCTGTTCCCTAAAACTTATCCTAAGGAAATAATAAAAAAATTCACACAAAGGTGATATTGTGGTGCTTATAGTAGTGATACACCTACTTTCCCAGTTGCTGGTACTAAGAGTGTTAATTGTGGAGCCAAGCAAACTGAAGCTGTTAACAATCTCAGTCTCTTCACTGTCTATTATGATACTGCCAATCAGACCAGTGGTGAGAATCTGTCTTCTTGATGTTGAGCTTAAATCCGTAATGAAGACCGCAGTCCTTGACCTTCTGCAGCAAGTGCTTCAGGTTCTCCTCAGTTTCAACAAGCAACATTGTGTCATCTGCATAACACAGATTGTTGATGAATCTTCCTCTAGTCCTGATGCCACATTCTTCCTCATAAAACCCAGCCTCCTGGCTGATCTGTTCTGCATATAGATTGAAAAGGTATGGAGATAGGACACTTTCCTGGAGTACACCCCTCCCGATTTTGAACCATGCAGTGTTTCCTTGCTCTGTCCTGATGACTGCCTCCTGGTCCAAACATAGGTTTTGCATAATCACAGTCAAGTGTTCTGAAATTCCCATTCTTCTCAGAGTCAGCCACATTTTGTTGTGATCCACACAAATACCTTTGACTAGTCAATAATACATGAATAGACATTCCACTGTTGCTTTCTGCTTTCAATCAAGATCCATCTCTGCAATGGAAAGTGGATTGGCACAGTGACTGCTGAAATAGGTTTAAGTGTGTCAGAGATGACAAGGATTGTTCAGGATAGGACATGGTTCATTTGGTCACTATGAGTCATATTCATAACACACAATGCAGGTTGCTGGTAAGTCTTCCTCCTATCCTGAAGCTACTTTCTTCTACATACTCTCCAAGTGTCTTGAATGATTTGCTCAGCATTATTGTCGTTGTTATTAGGAGCTGTTATAGCTCATAGCTCAGTGTACTTTGTAGTTACTGTTCTGTACCATCAAGTCAGAACTGATGTATAGCTGATGCTCCAGCTGGTTTTCAGAGGCAAGTAATCACATGGGAGGAGATTGCCCCTCCTTCTCCCAGGGAATACAGATAGAATAAATATGGAGAAAGGATACAACCCTGATGTACACCCTTCTTGATTTTAAATTATGCAGTGTTCCTTTGCTCTGATTGGACAACAGTTTCTTGGTTTAGATATACGTTTCATGTGAGAACTGTTAAGTGATCTGGGATTTTCATTCTTCTCAATAATAGCCATAGCTCTTTATGATCCACGTAGTTAAATGCCTTTGCATAGTCGACAAAACATAAGTAAGCATTCTTCTGATATTCTCTGCTTTCAGCTAGGATCCATCTGACATCAGCAATGATATCCCTGGTGCCACAGTCCCTACTAAACCCAGATTGAACTTCTGGTAGTAATCTATGTATGCTTCTGACAATTTTTGGGTGATCTTCAGCAATATTTTGTTTGCATGTCATATTAGTGATATTGTTTAATAGTTCTTTCATTCTGTTGGTTCACTTTTCTTGGGAATAGGTACAAATATGGCTGTTTTCCAGTCAGTTGGCCAGGCAGCTGTCCTCTGAATTTCCTAGCATAGACTGGTGAGCAGTAGTGCATCTGTTCGTTGAAACAATTGGTATCCCATTGATCCCTGGGGCCTTAATTTTTTTTTTTGTCAATGTCTTCAATGCAATTTAAACTTCTTCCTTCATTTTGTTCATATCATATTTCTTGAAATTTTTCAGTGTAAATCAGTTCTTTCAGCTACAATGACTCTGTGGATTTCTTCAATCTTCTTTGGATGCTTCCTGGATCATTCCAGATTTTTTCTCATAGCATCTCTCAGTTGTCAACTCATGGCTTGAATTTGATGCTAATTCTCTAAAATTTAGAAACAGGATTTTTTCCTTTCCCTTTTATTCTCCAACTCCAGTGCTTTGCACATTCCATTGTAATAGTTGGCTTTGCCTTCTCAAACTGCCTTTTGAAGTCTTTTATTCATCTGTTTTATTTCATTATGTTCTTCCTTTGTTTTGACTTCTTGATGCTATAGTGCAACTTTCAGAATCTCTATAGGTTCTTAGTGTATAAACTCTCTTTTTTAAACTCTTTTTGGAACTGTTAAAGATCAGTTAATCATTGTTCTCTAAAGGAGAATTATAGCCTGTAATTTGGGAAGAAGAGTTTTTAATCAAACATGAGACTGAAGTTCTAGTGTTATTTTTTTTTACTGTAAAATCTGTTTTAATTGTGTTTTAGGTGGAAGTTTTACACAGCCAGTTAGATCCTGATTCCACAATTCATTCACCACAATTTCTACTCGACCAACTTCATTTCCACCCATCCCATTTTCCTGTCCCTCCTCTCTTCAGTTTTTTTCTTTTCTCTCTTCATCTTTGTTTTTGTGAGACTGTTAACTGTTTGGTCTCAAAGAGGTAAATGTTTAAAGGAGCACATTCCTTGGAGGTGTTATTGTTTGTTTTAAAAGTCAACCTATTGTTTGGCTGCAAAATGACTTTTGATGGTATGTTCATCACAGGTTAAAAAGTTATATTAGAGCAATAGTCTTAAGGGTTCCTCCAGTCTCTTAACAATCCAGAAAAGATTGAAGTTTTAAATGATGCTAACCTAAATTTTAATGTGGCTATAAAGGATCGATCCATGTGAGCTTTGAAGATGCCAGTAAAAGGAGGGACTACATAATTAGGGGAGTTATTGAGCAAAGCCTCAATAGAAACTCTAAACAGAAGATTTCAAAAGGCAGACTGAAAAGACAAAGCAAAGTATTATAATGGAATATGTTCGGAGAGATTAAATTGGAGGACAAAAAGGGAAGAACTTGCTCACATATCTCAACCGGAGAGAACTGAAAAACAAATTTAAACCTTGAGATACTATGGGCAATGTACTGAATGGCCCAGAAAGCATCGAAAGAAGACGGAGGAAGTACACAGAATCACTTTACCAAAAAATAACTGACTGAAACGGAAAAATTTCAGAAAGTCCTATATGATCAGAAGCCAATGGTAATGAAAGAGGAAGTGGAATCTGCCTTTAAGGCATTGACAAAAAATAAGGTCCAAAGAATCAATGGGATACCAATTGACTTGTTTCAATTAACAGGTGCGACTCTGGAAGCATTAATCAGTTTATGCCAGGAATTTTGGAGGACAGCTGTCTGGCCAGTGGATTGGAAGAGGTTGATATATGTTCCCATTCTCAAGAGAGGTGATCCAACAGAACGTGAAAATTATTTAACAGTATCATAAATATCATATGTAAGCAAAATACTGCTGAAGATCATTAAAAAACGGCTAGAACAGTACATAATAAGGAACTGCCAGAAGTTCAAGTAGGATTTAGAAGAGGCTGTGGCACAGGTGATATCATTACTGATGTCATATATCCTGACTGAAAGTAAGGAATACCAGAAGAATGTCTATTTGTGCTTTATTGACTGTGGAAAGGTATTTGACTGTGTAGATCATGACAAATTATGGCTGACATTGAGAAGAATGGAAATTCCAGAACACTTAATTTTGCTGATGCCAAACCTATACCTGGACCAGGAGGCTGTTTGTGAACAGAGCAGGGGAACGCTGCTTGGTTTAAAGTTAAGAAGGGATACATCAGAGTTATATTCTGTCTGTATACCTATTCAATCTGTTTGCTGAGCAAATTATTCAAGAAGCTGGACTCTGTGAAGAGGAATGTGACTTTAGGATTGCAAGGAGACTCATCAATCACCTGGGTTATGCAGATGACACAACCTTGCTTGCTGAAAATGAGGAATACTTGAAACGTTTGTTGCAAAAGATCAAGAAACATAATCTTCAATATGGATTGCATCTCAATGTCAAGAAAACAAAGATTCTTACCACTGGACCAAGATGCAACATCATGATGGATAAAGAAGAGTTACCAGCAACCAGAAAATTAGGAGACACATTATAATGGGAAAGTTTATAGTTAGGGATCTCTCCAAATTATTGAAGAGTTATCATGTCAACTTTAGGACTAAGGTGTGTCTGACTCAGGCCATAGTCTTTCTGATCACTTACTAAGCATCTGAGAGCTGGAAAATGAATAAAGATGACAGAAGAAGAATTGACATCTTTGAGCTGTGGTGTTGGAGAAGAGCACGGAACATCCCCTAGATTGCCAAGAGAATGAACAAATATGTCTTGTTGAGGGTGCAGGTGTATGCACTTTGGAGGCAAGGATGATGAGGCTTTGCCTCATATACTTCAGGCATGTTGCTAGGAGGCTCTTCCTTGGAGAGGGACATGATGCTTGGAAGAATGGCAGGTCAATGAAGGTGAGGAAGACCTTCCTTCAACCAAGCAGACTGACACAGTTACTGCTGCAATGGACTCTAGCGTGCCAGGAGGTGTGATGATGGCACAGGATAGGACAAGGGTCAGATCTATTGTTCATAGTAACACTGTGAGTAGTATTCGACTTGATGGCACCTAAGAACAAAAACATTGAGGAAAGTTTCAAATACAGTTTTAAATATATTCTCAACAAGTTAATCAATAAATTACTTCAGAATGGTGTCTCTGGTTAATGTAGGAAAATCATCTTTTTTTTTGAGATTATTCTATTTAATTTAGCCTTATTGCTCATGTGTTTTGATGTTTTTAGGAAATCCTTCCTCTACTTAACACTGGCATATTTTTTCTATGTGTTAGCATTTTCTTTTTCACATTTACGGTTTAATTTGTGATTAAAAAAAAGGCTATACCTTGTAATTTGAGAGAGAGATTCAACTACTGGATAACATTGTGTTCTTTTATTTACTATAACAAATAAGACTTCATGGGTTGGAGTCAATCTGAGAGAGTCACTAACAACCATAGCATAATACATTCATCTTTTATTTTAACAAAAGGAGAGATTTAGATGTTAAAATTAAGCATTTTATGTATCATCATTTATACAGTAAAATATATTGTCAGCAATTCATAACACAAATCTTAGATTAAGGAATATTTATAGGATAAATTTTACCATAAAGTAAAAATATGTTTAAGAATGTCTTGGCAAGAGTCCTGAGAGTGCAATAATTAAGTAAGCTGCTGCTAATTGAAAAGTTTGAGACTCAAAACTATCAGCCTCTCAGCAAGGGAAGATGCAATGCTCTTATTCTATAAAGACTCTAGCCTTGGACCGTCTATAAAGCAGCTCTACTACCTCCTAGCAGGCCACTAAAGTCTTATAAATTTCTCCATTAATATTTACTTAGCTTTTAAATAAGCACTAGTACTGTTGTTGTTGTTATTGCTATGTGCCCTCGAGTCGCTTGCGACTCATAGCTACCCTATGTACAAGAGCCCTAAACGCCTTTCTATCATGTGCCAACCTAGCCATCTCAAACGCACTCATTCCCAGTACTCCAATCACAGAATTGATCCATCCCATCGAAGGTCTTCCTCTCCTGTGCTGTCCCTCCACTCTGCCAAACATGATGTCCCTCTCCAAGGACCAGTCTCCACGCAACATGCCCAAAGAATGTCAGATGAAGCTTCAGAATTCTTGACTCCAAGGAGCATTCTGGCTTTACCTTCTTTACCTATTTGTTTTCCTAGCAGTCCATGGTATATTCAACACTCTTCTCCAGCTCCACAGCTCAAAAGCATCAATTCTCTTTCTATACAGGATGATAGAAAGTGCTAGTACTATGTCTTAAAATATTAGTTTGAATGAAAACAATTCTAGAAAGGACTAATATCAGAATAGTAATATGAAGGTCTACTTTCTCCTTTAAGTTTCAGTTTGATTTGTGCAACAGTAAAACCTGTTAAATGGAGTGAAGCTATATTATAGTGAACACACACACACACACACACACACACACACACACACACATGAATTTGGTTGGAGTTGGCATTAGAAGTTCAAGCACAAGCTCACAATTACCTTTCCCTTACAGGTGGGATGCTCTAAAATCCCTAGTGATAGATTCACTTTAATTTTTTCTTGTTTTCATTCTTTATTCCTCTGGCAAAATCAGACATGTGCCAAAAAGCTGTCTTTATCATTTGGCCCAGTTTTTCTGGCAACATAAAAAAGAGAGGAAATCCTAGGAGATGCTTTGCAACATGTGGGGTTGCAATACTTGGCAGCTTTTACTTAATCTCCAGTAACAAGAGCCCTCAAAGAGATTTAAACAGCAATCCATTATGTACAATGAGGATTTTTCTATAGACATTTTCAATAGGAAGACCTGAACACATCTGTTAGAAAACTGTCTTTGAATCAGTAGCCTTCTCTCAATCTTCCTTGAGTATCATTATCCCTTCTTTCCTTTAGGGCTGTCTTACTTTTAGCCTACTCAAAATCAGCTTTCATGAAATCTTGAATGTAAGCATCCATATTATGGGGTAATTGTCTTATTGGCATAAATTTTCACCTGTCCTGGTAAAATATCAATGCACTAAAGTTCCTCAAAGGAACTCTGGTGGCATAGCACACAGGGAGTGTGCTGCTAGTCCAAGGGCAGTGTCTCTCTGGCACGAGCAGTTCCATGGGAGAAAGATGGGCAACCTCTTCCTATGTGGAGAGGGTCAGCTGAAGGGTTCCAACTTGACAGCAATGAGCTGAGTTGTTGTTATTAGTTGCCTTTCAGTTGAGTACAACTCATAGTGGCCCTACAAACAACAGATCTGAAACTTGCCTTATCTTGTGCCATCTTCACAAACTGTGACACACTGGAGTCCATCACGGCAGTCATAGTGAGGGTCTTCCTTTCTTCTGCTGTCCCTCCACCTTCACAAGCATAATATCCCTCTCCAATGAATAGCCTATCTTAGCAACATGCCCAAGTATGTGAAAAGATGTTTTATCATCATTGTCTCTAAGACATATCTATTTGTTCTTTGAACAGTCCATGGGATATTCAGTACTCTTCTCCAACACCACAGTTCAGAGGCACCAATTCCACTTCTATCATCCTTATTCACTGTCCAGCACCATAGAAAATGATTGAAAAGACCACAGTCTGGATCAGGCAAACTAACATAATTCCTCCTCAGTAATTAGGAGAGGTCCTTGACTGCAGACTTTCCCCAGTGAAATACATGTTCTTATCTCCTGACTGCTGGTACCAATTATACTGATTGTGGATCCAAGTAAAAGTCACAAGTAAAAGCTGAATTGAGAGTCTCTCAAAGTGAGTCTCTGAATGCAGATTGGCAAACACCAGCAAAGGACCTATTGCAGAAGAGTGGCTGTGACACCCAATACAGGTCGCCCTCACCTTACAGCGAAGTTGAGTGATAACAAACAGACAAGCTGCCCTTACAATCTTCCCCTCCCTTTTTGGTACATTTTATAATTAGTAATATGTACTACATACAGCACTGCAGTGTAGAATGTGCCGAGTTATCATTCTTAGTGGTTTTTGTGATTTCAACTTCCAAAGACAAAGATGGTAGATATAAAAATACTAGGGCTCCAATGGTGATTAATTTTATAAAATGTAATGCCTGAGGACGATTGTATGAAACACAATATGAATGAAAAATAGTGCAAAACATAATGTATATGAACTTTGTAAGCAAACTAATAAATAAACAACTAAACTAAATAAAAAATAACAACAGCAACAAAAATACTAGGAGTCTTGAATATAAAATGAACTGCCAAGAAAAGAAATAAGTCTGTTTTGGAGAGGGTGAAACCAAGTCTCACCTTGGAGGCTGGGATTTTGAAGCTCCACCTCACTTACTCTAGGTACGTGGCCAGGAGAGATCAGTCCTTGGAGAAGAACATCATGCTCAGAAGGGTGGAAGATCGCGGATGAGATGGACCGATGCAGTAACTGTGGCGATGGAGGTTGGTGTGTCAGAATTCTTGAGACTGGCTCAGGACAGGAAAGGGTTCAGAGCTGCTGTACCTAGGGTACAGTTCCCTAACTTCTCTATGTTTCTTGGGTTCAGTGATTCATTGGAATGTCTCCTAGAGACTCGGACTTGTCAGAGGAATGACTCACATGATCATAGGAATGCAGGCTGATTTTGCAGAAACTGGTGAGCGAAGAACCAGGATCCTGTAGATTGTCAGTTGTGGTGCAGCTGAATGGTATATCCCAGAAGAGTAAGCATTCAAAGAGAGTGACACAGAGTAGCACTGAGGTCCTGCAAGTTTATATAAGCCTCTAGTAAGGTGATGTTTGTGTTCCATCCTAATCCTTTCTCAATATGATAGATATTTCAGCACAAAACAAAGTTAATGATTACCTAGAAAAAGTAATTTGGAATGATAAATCTTAGACACCCAGAACCATTGAATCAGAACCAACTCATAGCTGACCCTCCAGCTACTTTTCAGAAGCAGTTAATTGCAAGGGAAGGGATTGTCCATTTTTCTCCCATAGAGTAGCTGGATTTGAACTGTTAATATGAAACCTGTACTTAGACCAAGAGGCAGTCGTCAGAACAGAGCAAAGGAATACTGCATTGTTCAAAATTGGGAAAGGCATACGCCAGAGAGGTGTCCTGTCTCCATACCTTTTCAACCTGTATGCAGAATAGATCATCCAGGAGGCTGGACTCTATGAGGAGAAGTGTGGCGTCAGGATTGGTGGAAGATCTAGCAACATTCTGCATTATGCAGATGACACAACCCTGCTTGTTGAAACTGAGGAGGGCCTGAAATGCTTGCTGCAGAGGGTCAAGGACTGTAGCCTTCGGTATGGACTGAGGCTCAATATAAAAAAGACAAAAATTTTCACCACTGGACCAATATTGGCAGCATAAGGCTGGATGGTGAAGATATTGACATTGTTAACATCTTTAGTCTGCTTGGCTCCACAGTCAACAAACTTGGCAACAGCAGCCAAGAAATTAAAAGACGTATTTCGATGGGAAAGTCTGCTGTTAGGGACTTCTCCAAAGTACTGAAGAGCAATGGTGTCACTCTGGAGACAAAGGTGCGTCTGATACAGGCCATGGTCTTTGCAATCACTTGTTATGCAT
>NW_006399803.1:5982848-5993237 GCF_000299155.1 Elephantulus edwardii
GTTTAGGGCTGTTGTACATAGGGTCGCTATGAGTCGCAAGCGACTTGATGGCTCATAAAAACAAACAACAACAACCTTTGAATTGGCAACACAACTCTTTAACCACTAAGGCACTGGAACTATCTGCTGAAATAAAAACAATGAATGGAAATTGGGTTCTGGTCCAGCTGGGTTTTAGATTTCTTGGGTGCTGGTTTTCCCTCCTTTTGTCTCAGTTTCTCCCATTAAATAGAAATGTCTGTCTACCTTGTGCTTGTTCCACCTTTGGGCTTTAGAAGCAGATAATTTGTATTTTGGATTTCACAGGTTCACAGATAAAGAGAAATCTTGTCCTAGGATAGAATATATCTCAAATATCACTCATATTTTATTTCTATGATTACAAAAATGATTTTTTTAAACTTGTAGTTTATTTAAATATCTGGCATGATGCGAACAGGTAATGCTCAAAGATAAGAATTCCACAAAAAGAGAAGAATATTATGGTTTGAAGTATATCCTTTAATAATATGGATTACTAGGAGAACAAATAGATCTGTCTTGGGGAGGGTGAAACCAAGTTTTTCCTTGGAGGCAAGGATTTTGAGGCTCCATCTCACATACTTTGGGCATGTGGCCAGAAGGGACCAGTACTTGGAAAAGGTCATCATACTTGAAAGGGTGAGGGACAGAACAGGAAAGGAAGACCTCGTTGAGACGGATTGATACAGTAACAGGGACAATGGTATTGGGTGTGTTGGCGTCAGTGAGACTGGCTCAGGATAGGGCAGGCTTCAGAGCTATTGTATACAGGGTTGCTCGGAGTCACAGGTGACTCGATGGCACCTAACAACAACAATAATGTTGTTATAAATTCTAGTATCTGTGCCAGTGGTTATAGTCCCAATTAAGAATGAGTTGTCTTCTTATATTGATAAAACAACATTGGTGTAACATGTATATTCAATCTCTTTTGAGACAAGAGATGGGAAAGTAAGAGAAGTAGAGGTGATGGCCTAGTAGGTAAAGAGCTATGCTACCAGTCTGAAGGCAATGAGGTTTGAACCCACCATCTACTCTGTGAGGAAAAGATGGTCAATCTCCTCCCAGATGACTAACAGCCTCTGAAAATCTGCGGAAGGGTCAGCTCTGATTCAGTTCCAACCACACAGCACACAACAAGAAGCCATACAAAGATAGTCAAAGAGTAGAAACTCAAAAACACAAGGATCTTTCTCCTCTGGACCAACAGGGAGTCAAGGCTTCCCCAGAGCTAGTACCATGAATTCTGACTTTTCAAAGGCACACTGTTCCACCAGTTGCTCTTTGGGAGAGTGATGGAAAATCTCCTATGTGATTTACGGCCTTTGAAAACCTACTAGACGGTCAGCTATGAGTCAGTTTGGATTCTACAGCACACAGCAACAGTACTCCTAAAGGTAGCTCTGATTATTTAGTGGTAAGCAGTTGCACTGCCAGGCCAAAGACATGGTTTAAACACTCCAAGTGCTCTGAGGCAGAAAGAGACAATTTCCTTCCACATGATTTACTGTCACTAAAAACCAGCTGGAGGGCCAGCTATGATCCTCCTAAAAAGTAAAAAAAAAAATTTAAAAGTAAGAAAATAAATTCTTCCTTGTTAAAAAAAGAATAGTATTCACACCAATGTTCACTGCTGCTTTGTTCATAATAGCAATGATTTGGAAACAACCCAAGTGCCCATAAACAAACAAATATTGGATAGAGAAACTTTGGTATATTCTCACAATGGAATAATATGCTGCATTGAAAAACAAGGAACTCATGAAATATTATACAAAATGAATGATCCTGGAGGACATTATGCTGAGTGTATTATCTCAGTCACAATAAGACAAATACTGCATAAAGCCACTGTTATAGAATAGGACTGACATGGAGGTTGGGAAGAGACTAAAAAATGAGGGAATAAATAATGTACATAACAGACGAGGGAGAGAACTGTATAAAAAGGATATATGATTAGGTATTATTGGCATGACAAGAGTCCAGAATAAGAGATGCATAGTAAATTAGACTGGGATGTCTGTGTCTGTATAACAACGAAAGACCTTTTTCCCCAAAGAAAAAAAGTGAACTGGGGGGCTGGGGGGCAGGGAGGAAAATATGCAACAATGCATGAATGGAAATCCAAGTTCTCTATAAACTTTCATTAAAATATCAATAAAAGAAAGAATAGTGAATGACATAAATTCTAGAGGAATAGTCAGACAAGTAGTAAATAATCAAATAGATCTATAAAATCGAATCAGGGTTAGTAAATATCAATAATATAGTTCAAAAAAGCAAGCTAAAGGAGGCAACATTTGAACCAAGGGAATTAATTGTATATATTTAATTGTGTATATGCTTTTATAAATCTGTTGTAGTCTGAATATGGCAGTCTGAATGTAGGTCAAAGTATAAAAATTTTTATCAGAATCACTAATATTTATTATGTTTGTTAGAATTTGTCTTGATTTTAAAATAGTGTAAAAGACACATTTTTTTAATTGGAACTTATAACTGGTTGAGTAAGAGATAATTGATATTTGCCTATGAGCATAAACACTAGCCACCCATTTGAGTTAATTATCCCTTCTCTTGCCCTGTTCTATTCCTCTTCCCTTTTAACATTTTTCTATTTAATAATGTGAACCTAATGATGTCCATTTAAAGACTAAGGCATACCTGATTTAAGCCATGATATTTTCCACTTGCTTCTTAAACGGCTCGAAGTTGAACACTGAATAAGGATTACCAAAGAAGAGTTGATGCCTTTGAGTTATGGGGCTGAAAAAGACCATGGACTTCCAAAAGAATAAACATATCTTTCTTGGAGGAAGTGCAATGAGGGAGCTCCTTTATAGGCATAAATGGTAAACTTTGTCTTATGTACTTTGGGTGTGTTTTCAAGAAAAACTGTTGTTATGTTCTGTCAAATAAGAACCAAATTATAACTGATACACCAGTGGATTTTCAGAGGCTGTAAATCACACTAGAGGAGATTGTCTTCTTCCGCCAATGGGACAGCTAGCTGGTTAATTTGAACCCCAAGCCTTTGGGTTGGCCGTGCAACACCTAACCACTAGGGCATCAGAGTTCACTAACTTACCAATAGAGCCTAGTCCTTGGCAAAAGGTATTACAGGACAAGTGGAGAGTCAGAGAAAGAAAGGAATATCCTTAAAAAGATGGGTTGACACAATAACTGTAACAATGGGCTCAGGCATAATAGAGATGGTGAGGATGGCACAGGAGAAGCCAAGGTTCAGATCTGCTCTTGATAATGTCACTATTAGTTGTAGCTAGCCCACAACCACAATATAGTTCTTGTGATTAAATTAATAATCCAGGAATTTCAAAATTATATGGTTATATAGAAATTAATATACAAAAAATTTTAAAGTAATAAAGACTATATGTCTAAAGCAAAAGTTTCTAAACAGTTAGAGATAATTTCTTATCTAGTCCTCCAAAGGGAAAAATAAGCTATTGAGTTTTCAACATAAATTCTTTTATTTTTTAAAAAATTATAAACCCCACAGAGTTAACACTTCAAACACCAGAGTTATATAGTAAAAGACATCTTCTTGCCCAAAGTACTATGCAACATGTCAACACCACAGTATAAAAAAAGGGCTATACAAAATGTTTTTAATGGGTATCCATCACTATTCCTGGCAACGCCTGGGGAAAAGAGAAAACCTATCCATCAGTAAGGACTGCATCACACACAATGCCAGGAGTGCCTTCAAAAAGTATTGGGGAAGCCAATCAATCACCACCTAAGAATATTCTCAGATGATTAGGACGAAGACAAGCTCCTGGTGTTTTTAGCGGTTCATGGAGCACTGATTGCAGTCACAGAGCTTCCCCTTGGTGTCTAGCTGCTCTGCCCTGGGCCCGTCTGATGTTGGCATAACAGCTGTCTCTTCTGGTAATTTCTAACCTAACAAGCAGCCAATTATAAATGAGTCTTGCTTGGGAGAAGTAAGGTAGGCCCTCATTTTGCCGGTCACAGCTCTGTATGTGCTTATTAAACTTGATAATTGTGTTCTTCAAATTGTGTTTGCTTCTTAGTTTTTCTTTATTTTCCCTATTGATTATGAGCATAGAGGGGCTAAAATCAACTGCTATGGATGGGCACTTATCAATTGTTCCTGTAGTTTTATTAGTGACATACAAGTTGAGAATCACTTTCTCTTTCAAGACCATTACATAAACCTTTCATTTTAATATAAAGATATTTCTTGTCCTTAGTAATGATCACTATGATAAAAATCTATTCCTCCCCCCCCCCCCCCGATTCATATACAGGCATCATCTTTCTTTTGGATGTCCTATTTTCCTATTTTGCTTTTTACAAATGCAGTTCACTTTTTGGTTCCATCTTCTTTACTGTTTTTGTTCTTTCAGTGTCAATCCTTAAAATTTTGATAGGTTACTTAATGTCCTTATAAAGTCAAAAGTTAACATGCCAAGCCCTCTCCCAAACAACAGAAGGGCCTCAAAAGGATTTTATTCCAATTGCCCCTCCCCAATTTATAATTTCTTTTTAACATGACACTTTGGCTTCTCTGTGGAAAATGGAAGTAGCAATGGCAAAAGTGTATGGAAACAAGGAGACCAGTCAGGAATATTGGCAGTAGACCAGGCCATCAATGATGCTGTCTTAGATGGATGGATTGCATACAGAAAGACAATTAGGTGCAGTTGGTTCCCAGACTAAGATGGAATCAAAGTGTTATCTGCTACAATACACCCAGTGTCAAACTGTGTTACAATAAATAACTAATACTTACTTAGAGCATTTATGTATCAGATACTCTAAGTGGATTTATTCTTCTATTTTCACAAAGATTCTATTAAACAACTTTTTGCTTAGTCCACAGAGAGACCTAAAGTTGCACACTAAGAGTGTGGCCACCTAAAACAAAGGAGAGAAGCAGGATACAGTGTGCATAGCTGTAATTCAGCACAGGAAGAAAGCATTCCCTTGGCAAGTAGCAATCTAGAATTGTCCTTCTTGTCTTTGTTCCTTGGGTTTTATTTCAAAGTAAGTAGTGTTATTTTTTTCAAATCCTTATATGTTGCCAGGAGGGACGGGTCCTTGGAGAGGGACATCATGCTTGGGAGGGTGGAGGGACAGCGCAGGAGGGGAAGACCCTCTTTGAGATGGATTAATTCAGTGACTGGGGTAATCGGGATGGGTGTGTCAGAGGCGGTGCGGTTGGCGCAGGATAGAGCAGGGTTTAGGGCTGTTGTGCATAGGGTCGCTATGAGTCGGAAACGACTCGATGGCACATAACAACAACAATCCTCATATGCATAAAAACATTCAAAAGGGAACAATAGCTCAAACTTATTACGTCAAGTTGGTTCCAGTTGATGGGTACACTGTCTCATGTTTCCAAGGCTGTAAATCTTATTGAGAGGAGATTGCCCATTTTTCTCCTGAGAATCCACTGGAAATTTGAACCACCAAACAACGTTTTGGTTAGCAACACAGTGTACTACAGACTATGCCACCAGAGCCACCCTGAAATAACAAAGTATATTTAAATTTATGAGTTGTTGTTGTTGTTGTCGTCGTCATCGTTATGTGCCATTGAGTCACTTGCGACTCATAGTGACCCTATTAAAAACAGCTCTGCTGTTTCCTGAGCTCTATTCTGAGCCAACCTTATTGTCTCTGACAATACTTCAGTCACTGAGCCAATTCATCTCATCAAGGGGCTTCCTTTCTTATGCTGTCCCTTCACCCTCCCAACCATGATGTCCTTCTCCAAGGACTGGTCCATCCTGGCAACATGCCCAAGAAATATCAGATGAACCTTCAGAATCCTTACCTCCAAGGAGCAACCTGGTTTCACTCTCTCCAGGATGAACTTGTTCGCCTAGCAGTCCATGGTATATTCAATACTCTTCTCCAGCACTACAACTCAAAGGCATCATTCCTAGTCATTGTCCAGCTTTCTGATGCACAGCAAGTAATTGTAAACACTGTGGCCTGAATCAGGAGGACCTTAGTCTCCACACTGACGTCGTTGCTCTTCAATACTCTGGAGAGGTCCCTGACAGCAGACTTTCCCAAAGCAATTCATCTTTTGATTTCCTGACTGCTGATAACAAGAGTGCTGATTTTGGAGCCTAGCAAACTGTTGAAGCTGTTAACAATCAAATCTCTTCATCATTTTTCATGATGCTGTCAATGACAGTTATGAAAACTTTCATCATTCTCTTTTTGTGCTAAAGTATGGAAATATTTAACTCTCACCAACAATCTGCATTATGCAGATGACATAGGCCTGCTTGCTGAAACTGAGGAAGACCTGAAACACTTGCTGAAGAAGGTCAAGGACTGCAGCCTTCAATATCAAGAAGACAAAGATTCTCACCACTGGGCTGGTTGTGATGGATGGTGAAGAGATTGAGATTGTAAACAGCTTTAGTTTGCTTGGCTCCACAATCAACAGTTGTGGCACCAGCAGCTAGAAAATAAAAGACATATTGCATTTGGAAAGTCTGCTGTCAGGAACATCTCCAGAATACTGGAGAGTAATGATCTCAGTCTGGAGATTATGGTTTGCCTGATAGAGGTCATAGTTTTTGCAATCACTTGTTACTATGTATCAGAGAGCTGGACAATAACTAAGGATGATAGAAGGAGAATTGATGCCTTTGGGCTGTGGTGTTGGAGAAGAGTCTTGACTATACCATGTACTGCTAAGAGAACAAACAGGTTCGTCCTGAAGAAGGTTAAATCAGGCTGCTCCTTGGAGGCAAGGATTCTGAAGCTTCGTCTGACATACTTTGGACATGTTGCAAGGAAGGACCAGTCCTTGGAAAGGGACGTAATGCTTGGGTGGGAAGAGAATAAGGACAGGAGAGGCAGACCTTCAATGAGATGGATTGACTCAGTGCCTGGGGTAGTGAAGGTAGCTGTGCCAGAGATAATAAGATTGGCACAAGATAGAGCAGGGTTTAGGGCTGTTTTATGTAGGGTCACTATAAGTCACAGGCAACTAGATAGCACATAACAACAACAATGTGACATACTGCATTATTGCCCAATCATATATAATATCTGGGGTTTTTTTCTTAAATAATACTTATAAATTAATCATCATTTAAAATGGTCTTTTGCATTAAAAGGGTGGAAAGTCTTGGTAACTTGTAGTTGTCCCAAATTACATCTTTTTCTCTCAACAAATGTTAAGAATAATGGAAAATTTTATGGGGCATTCATTTTAGATAAATTCCTAACTTAAGAAGACTTGTCTGTCTCATATTGTTCTAAAACTAAGCATCCAAATTAAGACAAACTAGGAAGAAGGATTGGCCATTCACTTCTGAAATATAACAGGCCTTTGAAACCCCTGTGTACAGCAGAACACACTTATGGCAACAGAGGCAGAGCCCTCAAATTTGGAAACATAAAGGAGAAGGAATAGTTGTAAGAAGAAACAAATGATTGTTACAGGGAATGTGAGAAGCATGAATGTATGGAAACTAGACATTGTTAAAAAAGAAATAGAATGCATAAATATTGGCATATTAGGTATTAGCGAAATTAGATGGATTGGCATAGGGCATTTTGAATCAGACAATCATATGAGCTACTACGCTAGAGATGAAAAGGTGGGGTGGGGGAAAGGAGTTGCTTTCATAATTAAAAAGGCCATTTCTAGATCCATCTTGGAATACATTATTGTGAGTGATAGGATAATATCCATATGCATACAAGGAAGACTACTAATACCATTATCATTCAAATTTATGTACCAACAACCAGAGCCAAAGAAGAGGAAATAGATTATTTCTATCAACTGTTGCAGACAGAAATCAATTAAACATGAAACCAAGATGCATTAATAATAATAGGTGTTTGGAATGTGAAAGTTCAGAACCAGGAAAAAGGATCAGCTGTCAGAAAATATGGACTTGGTGACAGAAATGAGGCTGGGGATAGAATGATAAAATTTTGTACAATCAATGACTTATTCATGGAAAATACCTTTATAAGAAACACAAACACAGGCTATACACATGGATTTCACCTGGTGGGATGCACAGGAATCAGATCGATTACATCTGTGGAAGGAATCATTGGAGAAGTTCAATATCAGTAGTGAAAAGTAGACCAGGTGCTGATTGTGGAACAGACCATCAACTGTTGTGCTCATATGCAATTTCAAATTAAAGCTAAAGAAGGTTAAATCAAATCCACAGGAATCAAACCTTGATCTTGAGTCTATCCCCCTAAATTTAAAAACCATTTCAGTAATAGGTTTGAGGCCTTGAACACTAATGAATAAAGACAAGATGAGTTGTGAGAAGATATCAAGAATATCATTCATGAAGAGTGCAAAATGTCATAAGAAAGAAGGAAAAAGAAGCAAATACCAACCAAAGTGGATGTCAAAAGAGACTCAATATTACACTAGAGTGTCGAGAAGCCAAAGCAAATGGAAGAAATGAAGAAGTTGAAGTTAAGGAGATGAATAGAAGATTTCAAAGGGCAGCTTGGGAAGACCAGAGAAAGTATTATAATGAAATGTGCGAGGAGCTGGAGTCAGAAAATCAAAAGGCCTGAACTCTGTCAGCATTTATCAAGCTTAAGGAACTACAGGACAAATTCAAGCCACAAGTTGCAATGCTTAAGGATGCTAGGGCATGAATTTGAATGATTCAGGAAGTATTAAAAGAAGATTGAAGGAGTATACAGAGTCATTGTACCAAAAAGAATTGACTGACACAGAAGAATTTAAAAAACGACATAAGATCAAGAAGCAAAAGTGATGAAGGAGGAAGTTGAGGTTGCTCTGAAGGACTTGGTGGGGGGGAAAAAAAAAACCAAGGAATTGATAAAACACCAGTTGATGTATTTCAACAAACAGATGCTTCCCTGGACGTTCTCACCAAGTTGTGCCAAGAAATCTAGAGGCCAACTACTTGGCCAACTGACTAGAAGAGATCTACATTTATTCCCAGCCCAAATAAAGGTGACTCAACAAAGTGTGGAAATTAGTGAACAATATAACTAATTTCACACAGAAGCAAAATCCTGCTGAAGATTATCCAGAAATAACTGGAACAGTAATTTGACAGAGAACTACCTGAAATACAAGCTGGGTTTAGAAGAGGTTATGGCATTAGAGACATTATTGTAAATGTCAGATGAATCTTGGCAGAAAGCAAAGAGTACCAGACGAACATCTAACTGTGCTTTGTTGACGATACAAAAGTATTTGACTGTGTGGATCACAACAAATTGTGGCTAACCTTGAGGAATATGGAAATTCCAGAACCAGGAAGCAGTCCTCAGAATAGAGCAGGAAAACACTGCATGGTTCAGAATCAGGAAGGAATGTACCAGGGATGCATCCTGTCTCCATATTCTTTCAATCTGCGTGCAGAAGAGATCATTCAGGAATTAGGGCCTTCTGAGGAGGAATGTGATATCAGGATTGGAGGAAGATTCATTAACAACCTACAATATGCAGATGACACAACCTTGCTTGCCGAAATTGAAGAAGACCTGAAGCGCTTGCTGCAGAAGGTCAAAGACTGTAGTCTTCAATATGGATTGTAGCTCAACATCAAGAAGACTGACATTCTTACCACTGGTTTAATTGGCAGCACCATGATAGATGGAGAAGAGATAGGGATTGATAACAATTACAGCTTGCTAGGCCCCACAATCAACACTCTTAACATTATTAGTCAGGAAATCAAAAGACAAATTGCACTGGGAAAATCTGATGTCAGGGACTTCTCCAGAGTGCTGAAAAGCAACTATGTCAGTCTAGAGACTAAGATGTGCCTAATCCAAACCATGGTCTTTGCAATTACTCGTTATACTTCAGAAAGCTGGACAATGACTAAGGATCACGGAAGAATAGAGTGACGTTGCTGGAGAAGAGTCTTGACCATATCATGGACTGCCAAGATAATAAATAGATTTGTCTTGGAGAAGGTGCAACCAATTCTCTCCTTGGAGGCTTGGATTTTGAGGCTCTGCCTCATTTACTTTGGGCACATGGCCCAGAGAGATCGGTCTTTTGAGAAGGACATCATGCTCAGAAGGTTGGAGGGACAATACAGGAGAGGAAAACCCTGAATGAGATGGATTGATTCAGCAAATAGGGCAATAGGGGTTGTGTGTCAGAATTAGTGAGACTGGCTTGGGACAGGGAAGTGTTCAGAGCTGCTGTACATAGGGTCCCTATCAGTCACAGGTGACTCGATAGCACATAACAACAACATCTCATTTATAAGGTGTATACTGTTTGGTTGATTTTTTTTTTTTCATTTAAGCCTCTTGTTTAGAGTCAACAGGACCTGGTAGAGGACCTTTGTATTTAAAAATTAGTTGGGACCAAGGGCC
>NW_006399803.1:5993337-5997812 GCF_000299155.1 Elephantulus edwardii
CATGGTCTTTGCAATTACTCGTTATACTTCAGAAAGCTGGACAATGACTAAGGATCACGGAAGAATAGAGTGACGTTGCTGGAGAAGAGTCTTGAACATATCATGGACTGCCAAGAAAATAAATAGATTTGTCTTGGAGAAGGTGCAACCAATTCTCTCCTTGGAGGCTTGGATTTTGAGGCTCTGCCTCATTTACTTTGGGCATGTGGCCCAGAGAGATCGGTCTTTTGAAAAGGACATCATGCTCAGAAGGGTGGAGGGACAATACAGGAGAGGAAAACCCTGAATGAGATGGATTGATTCAGCAACTAGGGCAATAGGCGTTGTGTGTCAGAATTAGTGAGACAGGCTTAGGACAGGGAAGTGTTCAGAGCTGCTGTACATAGGGTCCCTATCAGTCACAGATGACTCGATAGCACATAACAACAACAGCTCATTTATAAGGTGTATAATGTTTGGTTGATTTTTTTTTTTTAATTTAAGCCTCTTGTTTAGAGTCAACAGGACCTGGTAGAGGACCTTTGTATTTAAAAATTAGTTGGGACCAAGGGCCTGTGGCCCTCATGCCTAGTGTGGTTATATTTTGGAGGAACATTCTTCTAAGTGGTACAGCACTGGTCTATCAGTTTCTGTACAGATGTAACCTGGGGTTGTTGTGATGCTGAACCCTTTACCAATGGTGTGTTATATTGATTACCCATAGTGGACAGTCTTTGATGGAGCTCTCAGATTAAGACACATTTTGAAGCAGGAGTAGCATCCACATCCTAAACAGCATGCCTCTGGAATGATAGTTACAGAACAGGGTACAGGTCTTTTTTTTAATTGGGTCATTATGAGTTAAGATCAACTAGACAGCAATCAAAAACAATAAAAACAACAATGTAAGCAGTGTTCCAAGATTAGTGTTCATACAACATTTCTGTATGAAACAATAATTAGAGATACAGTTTATAACGTGCCTACTGCACATTTATGGTTTTTAAATTCTTTTTTAGTCTCATTAGAAAATACTGAAATAAGTAAATGACTGTGATTTTACAGAGAAACTAAAGTGGATCATCAAGGTTAAATAACTTACTGAAGGTCATAAAGCTTGTAGTTGGTTGAGTCAATGATTTAAATCAGGTTAGCTTGAGATTTTGGCTTTAATTCCAAATAATCTCATAAAATCTATTGAAACCATCAAATTAGCCTAAGTATTGCTCTTAAGAAATGGGAAATTATCATGTTACAGCCCTCTGAGCTATTCTAAACTGTCAGTTGGCTGTTAGCTTTCTTAAGTCCAAAACCCAATCCTCTTTAACATTGAAACCATTTCAAGCTAGAATTGTCCCATAAAGTTTCCTAGGCTTAAATTTTACAGGGAGTTCTGGTGGCCTAGTGGCAAGAAGCTGCACTGCAATGCCGAAGGCACGCTATTTGAAGCCTTCAGCTGCTCCGTGGAAGAAGGCTGGGTAATATCCTCCCATGCAATTAACGTCCTCTGAAAACCCACTGGAGAGTCAGCTACAAAAGGGTTCCGAACTCATCAGTACACAACAACAATCTCTATGGAAGCAGATTTTCACGCTTTCTCTTATGGATTCACTGAGTGAGTTTGAACCATCAGCATTTCTTATAACATTCACATGATTAACTATTGCTTCACCAGAAATCTTTTCTTTATTTTGGTTTTAACATTATCACTAATTTAGGTTGTACATTTATATTATTTCCAAGTTCATACTGTTATGATAAGTACAGCAGGAGTCCAGAGGTGCAGGGGTAAATCAGTGGATGCAAACTGGAATGCCAGTGATTCTCTTTGAAGGAAACATTTCTGCTTCTGCAAAGGTTTACAGTCTAGCAAACCTCATGGGTAATTCTACTCTTCCTATCAGGCTGTAAAGTGGAATAGGCTCAGTGACAGAAGTCTCTAGGCTTAGTAATTACAACAATGCATCTTCCTGAATCTCTATATATAACTATGTGTGTGCATGTCTATATACTTCTATATCTATATTTCAGTATGTATGTGCATACACAAGTGTTGAGGACTTTCATTCATAGGGTCACTATGAGTCGCCTACAACTCAAAGGCACTTAACAACAATAACATCAACAGAGAGAGAGCGATCAGTTGGCCTAGTTGGAGAGAAAGTGATGCTACCAAGCCAAAGGTGGATGACTTCTAATCCGCCACTCACAGGCCTGTTTCTCATTGTTTTTGTTCAAACATTCTAGGTCGTATATCCCTAGTGTGTCCACTTGCAGTACAGAGGTAACTTGTGGTTTCTGTGAGGCTGAACACTGTGACAATGATGTGTCAAATGTGTTAATGGTCACCCATGGCGGACAGTGTTGGGTGGAGCTCCCAGATTAAAACAAGCTTGGAAGCAGGTGTGGCATCCACTTCCGTAATAGCTTGCCTCCAGAAACCCTATGAACATGGAGAAAGGATGAAAGTCACCCAAGTGTCGAGGACTTTCATTCATAGGGTCTCTATGAGTCGCCTACGACTTGACAGCAGTTAACAGCACCAACAACATGCGCCCATCTGTGTGTATTTGTACACCACCAATTCTTTAGGATAGGAGTCTTTCAACTGGAATTAACTGGTCCAAAGAACACCTATCTCTATGGCTCTGGTTACTGAATACTCTTAAGACCTAATAGGAATGTCAGTTAGTCCTCAATTTGGCAGGTCAATTTTTAAAAAAATTTTAATACTTTCAAGAACCTTTATGATAATTCTTTACATTATGCTTAAGTATCAGCTGTGTCTTGGAAAACATAAAACACATTGCCTTCATGAAGCATGCAGATTACATGATAAACGACTATGCTTCATATTAAGAAGTGTAGGGTATTCCGTGGATTTCTAAAAGAAGGATGTTACCTTTACTGCAGACAGGGACAACTTCTCTAAGGGATGTTTAAACTGAGACCTAAAATTTGAGTAGAAAGTGAAGCATATGTGTACGGAGGCAAAAGCTTATAAGAAGGCCCAAAGGTGAAAAGGAAATGAATATGTTCTATATGAACAGAGAGGTCAGAGTAGTCTCTGGACCTTAGTAATAATCAAAGACCTAAGAGTCAATTTTTTTGAAAGATTTATATACCAAAATAGAGGAAATAGTGGGAAACACATACTGTTGGCAGGCATGAAGCAATTTTTTTGTTTTGACAGCAATTTAGTAACGTATCAAAATGTGAAGTATACAGTTATTTCCTTCTATCTACAGCAAGGGATAGCAAAATCCACAGCTACTCAGGTATCCTACACACTTCTCCTGTATACTTTAAATCATCGTTAGATTACTTACAAATCCTAATACCATGTAAATGCTGTTAATAGTTCTTTAGTTCCTCTTAGCCATTGAGAGATTGCTTGGCCACTTAATTGCTTTTTAGGATATTTCTCACAGAAACAAAGTGTGCACCTAATGCAAGTAGCTAACTAAATAATGAAAGGAACTATGTCCAACTAAGTGCTGGCAAGAGATCAGTGAAATGACAGGAGGTTACCACAAGGTGTGTCTACATATCACGTTATTCTTGTGAACTCAGAGTAGTGCTCAGTGCATAGAAAACACTTATTTTACTTTTGAGAACATCTTGGAATTCACTTTTTGAAAAACAATACCACAAAAGTAAGCTGCAATCGGTAGTTAGTTGAATTTGCTATGTGGAGCACAAGGGCCAACAAACACATGGATACCCAGGGCCAAGCTAGAGACTACATAGCCACAGTCAGGATGTTAACCCAAGACAGGAATCAGTCAAATGCACAAAGACGTATACACTCAAGGCATTCATGTTATATTAGTTTCATTAGCAAATAAGATAAATTTAAGTATTCATCAATGGAGATGGGTGGATTAAAGTACTTATAAATAACTACAATTAAAGTCACAATTAGCTATAGAGCTATATTTATTATTAAGTAAAGAGAAAGAGAGTCAGTACTACAGAAGACAATTCCACTTTGTATAAAAATACAAAACCACATTTTGTGATTTTTCCAGTTAAGAGAGCATTGAAACTTCCAGCTTCTCGGAAACAAAAACAACAAAAAAGATCATTCAGTCAATTAGATTTAGATGGGGGAAAAAGAGAAGGGAATAAAACAACAATGGTAAACATGCAAACTAGAAAAATTAATAATAAGCATTTAAACTACTGTTGCTGTTAGGTGTAGTCAAGTCAACGACCACTCGTAACAACTCTGTCAACAAAAGATTGAAAACTTGCCTGATCCTGCATCATCCTTATGATCTCCTCAACCCCAAAGCCCACTGTGAATAGTCAGTGTCAGTTCATCTTGTTGAAGGTCTTCTCTTTCACTGATCCTTCAGCATTCCCATCATGACATAATTTCCCTGCCCCTGCTGGCAACAGTCTCAAAGTCTACGAGACAAAGTGCTGTCCTTACCTTTAAGAAGCATTCTGATAAATAGCAAAGTTTAACAGAACAGCAAGCAACAAATGCT
>NW_006399803.1:5999999-6005432 GCF_000299155.1 Elephantulus edwardii
GGTCTTTTGTCTACAAGAATTTTGAAAACTAATGGCTTGAAAAATTTATAGATAATTTTGCATATTAAAAATTTAAATATAAGTACTAATATGCATTCTAGGGAGCTCTGGTGATAAGAAGCTGCACTGGCAAACAATTCTAATCCACCAGGTGCTCCATAGGAGAAAGATGGACAATCTCCTCTTCCCACCCCCTGTGTGATTTATTGCCCCTGAAAACCCACAGGGAGGTCAGCTATGGGTGAGTTCTAACTTGATGGTACATAACAACAACAACAACAAAAATAAACAGGTGAAAGGAGGGGAACTCTGGCAAACTAGTAGGTAAGGAGTTTGCACTGCCAACTCAAAGACAACCTGTCCGGATCCACCAGATGCTTTAGGGATAAAGACAGGCAATCTCCCCGCATGCAATTTGCAGCCTCTGAAAACTTGCTGGAAAGTCAGCTATGCATTGGTTCCAACTTGACGGCAATGTAGTTGTTTTTGGCTTTTGATTTTGGGGTTTTTTAAAGAAAGATGAAAGGTTAGTGGTTTAAACCCACACAAAAACGTTTTTGAAGATGGAAATGGTGATTTCCTTCTCAAACATCATAACTTTAAAACCCCGTGGAGCAGCACTGCTTTGATGCATGTCGTTGGCATGAGTCAGAATCAACTTAACAATAACAGCAACATCAAGGAAAGCATGGTAAGCAACATTAAGGAAAACATCAAGGGGCATGGTAATGGAGAGAGGAATAGCATTCATTAAAAACTTAAGATTTCACAAAAGAGGATAGAGTACATATGGAATTGATCATCAACAGTAAAAAAAGATGAAAACTAGTGTGTATTGACCTCATGTAACATAATTTCCGGGGAGCTCTGGTGGCTTAGTGATAAGGAGTTCCACTATGTTAGCTACTCTGAGGGAGGAAGAAGGTCAAGTTCCTCCTGTGCAATTTACAGCCTCTGAAAACCTGCTGAGAGGTGAGCCTTGAGTCAGTGCTGGCTCAACAATACACAACAACATACGTCATTTCAAGAAGAGTAGGAAGAGGGACGAGAATGGGAGTATAGAGGAGTCTAAAGGGCATTACATTTTATTTTTCAAAAGGAAAACACAATAGTCCAGAATAAGAGCTGCATAGTAAAGTGGACTGGGGGTGGGGGTGGGGGAATTGTACAACAATGAAAAATTTTTTTTTCCAAAGAGAAAAGCGAACTGGGGGCAGGGAGGAAAATGTGCAACAATGAAGGAATGAAAATCCAAGTTCTCATTGTTGTTGTTCTTGTTGTTGTTAAGTGCCATCGAGTCGTAGGTCACTCATAGCAACCCTATGAATGAAAGTCCGCGACCACTGTGTGACTTTCATCCTTTCTCCAGGTTCATAGAGTTTCTGGAGGCAAGCTATTTATGGAAGTGGATGCCAGTCCTGCTTTCAAGCTTGTTTTAGTTGGGGAGCTCCACCCAACACTGTCCAACATGGGTAACCATTCTCACATTTGACACATCAGTGTAACAGTGTTCAGCTTCAGAGCAAACACAAGTTACCTCTGTCCTGCAAGTGGACACACCAGGGCTATATAAAGTTCTCTATAAACTCATTAAAATATCAATAATTAAAAAAAGAAAAAGAAAAACATCTGAAGCAATTATGGTATGATGTTAACATTCCTCACATTCTGTTAGTGAGTACCTGGATTTTGCCAATGTTCTAACAGCCCGTGAGTTTAGCAATGAGACAGCCCTCAAAGAATGCTATACTTCATCACAACAATGTCTAACTTCAGAGTTCTGGTTATATGCTTTTAGTGACAGTTAAACGAAATAGAAATAGGATTTAAAGTCTCACAGCATGTTTATCTTGATAGGGCCAGGGTTTTGCAAGTCCTATGCTTGACTTTGCAGGTCAAGCAATGTACAATTTCTCATCGTACCTCAGGTCTAAGTTCCTTGAGTTATAGTAACCAAGTCCAGAAAAGCCAGTATATAACCAGGAATCTTAATGCATGGATTTATGGCATGGATAAATGTTAAAGGAGCCAGGAAGTTCACAAGGACAACTTATTCTGCCTTTTTTGGATTATCCACCTGGGAAACCAAATGCTAATAAAAAAGTTATTAGTTATTATCATTAGTACCATTGAATTAGCTTCAAACAATAGAACAAACCCTTGCCAGATCCTACACCATCCTCACAGCCACTGCTGTGTTGTGACCCTCTGTTGCAGCAAGCCACTGTCACAACCCATCTCACTAAAAATCTTTTTGCCCCCCAGTGACCCTCCACTCTACCAGGCATGATATCTTTCTGCATTTAGTGAATATGAAATCAACCAGGGATATTCTTCATGTTATTGGGTTGTGACTGGCTGCTATAAACATATATACTAGAATGAATTTAATTTGACCATTGTCTTTTGAGGATCCAGCAATGTGATGGATTATTTGAGCAGCCTGTTCTCCAGATAGCCCCGAAGACGTGATGGCAAACACTTCTCCAACTCTCTACTCTCTGAACTTCTTGCTGCCACACTCCTGGTGGTAGCACCACATTTCAAAGGCCAGCCGGTGTGCAGTGTGTGCTATATTGCATTCCACCTATGTCTTCATGTAATTTAACTCCAACTTAGACTTAAATTCCCAAAATGCCTTAGCCATATTTGGAGTCATCTACAATTGTCAGCCTTCAATAACAATATTAAACTAACGTACATTCATACTTCTCACATCCCACATTTCAATAACGAGTGTCTGCTTGCAACTATTCCTCTTCCTTTGTATTTGCCAACCAGAGGGCTCAGCCTCAGGTGCTGTACCTGCTAGTCTAATTTAAGTGTGCTCTATTGTGCACAGGGTTTTCAAAGACTTGTTGTTTTAGAAGTTGATGGTCAATCCTTCTTCTTAATTTGCCTTAATTTAGATGTTCAATTTAGAACAACCACTGGGCCAATTGGCAGCATCGTGATAGACGGAGAAGAGATTGAGATTGTTAACAATTTCAGCTTGCTCAGTTCCACAATCAATGCTCTTGGCTCTAGTAGTCAGGAAATCAAGAGACAAATTGCATTGGGAAAATGTGCTGTCAGGGACCTTTTCAGAGTGCTGGGGAGTAACAATGTCAGTCTAGAGACTAAGGTACGCCCGATTCAGGCCATGGTCCTTACAATTACTAGCTATGCATCAGAAAGCTGGACAATGACTAGGATGAAAGAAGAATTGATATCTTTGAGTTGTAATGCTAGAGAAGAGCCTTAAACATATACCATGGGCTGCTGAGAGAACTAACAGATATGTCTTGGAGAGAGTGGATGCAAGCTGCTCCTTGAGGCAAGGGTTTTGAGGCTCCATTTCACATACTTTGGGCATGTAGCCAGGAAGGACCAGTCTTTGCAGAAGGAAATTATGCTTGGAAGTGTTCAGGGTCAGTGCAGGAGAGGATGACCTCAGATGAGATGGCTTGACACAATAACTGAGGTAATGAGGTAAGTGTGTCAGAGACAGTGAGATTGGCTCAGGGTAGAGCAGGAGTTCAGAGCTATATAGGGTCATAGGGTCACTATGAGTCGTAATCAACTTGATGGCACATAACAACAACTTCTAAGTCTACTCATTTTACTGATCCTTACTAGATTTGTCAGGATCGGATGTGCTGACAAACCATGGAGACATTTCCTCATAGTAACCCAGGTTTGTCACAACAGAAGTGTGCTCCATAAGGTTTTCTTTTAGTTGATGATTTTTCAAAAGTACATCAACAGAACTGTTATTCAAAATACTCTACCTTTTGTACCACCTATGGATTTTATACTAAATTTAGTCCTTTAAAAATATAACCATTTTTCTTTTACTATTTTAATTTTTTTTTAATTTCTTTTTATTGTGTGTGCACTGTCAAATTGGATCTGACTGGTACAGGAGGAGATTGTCCCTCCTTCTCCAGCAGAGGATCTGGTGGATTCGAACTGCTCACCTCTGGGATTGCAGTGGAGCTTCTTGCCACTAGGCCATCAGAGCTCATCACTATTTTAATTTTTATTTATATAATATATACTAAGAGGTGCCTGATTCAGGCCATAGTCTTCACAATTGCTTGCTATACATCAGAAAGGTGGACAATTACCAAGGTTGATAGAAAGAGAATTGATGTCTTCCAGCTGTAGTGTTAGAGAAGAATGTTGAATATACCATGGCCTGCTAGAAAAATAAACAGGTTCATCCTGTGAGAGGGTGATAATAGGCTGCTCCTTGAATGCAAGGATTCTGAGGCTTTGTCTGACAAACTTTGGGCATGTTGCAAAAAGAGCTCAGACCGTGGAGAGGGACGTCATGCTTGGAAGGGTGGAGGGACAGAGAAAGAGAAGAAGACCATCGACGAGATGACTTGATTCAGTGACTGGGGTAATGAGGGTAGATGTGTCACACAGGAAAGTTGGCACAGAATAAAGCAAGTTTCAGGTTGCTATGAGTTTTAAGTGACTTGGTGGCACATAAGAACAATATACACACACACACACACAAAAGAACAATATACACACATAATACGGTGCTCACAAGTACACAAAAATGTACAAATAAAATGTCAGTCTCCCCTTTCTGACATTTATTTATCTTACCTCTCCTTTCCATTTTTTCCCCCTATTGTTGAAATGGAAGCTACCACGCCTTGAAGGGACATGTGTAGAAAACACGTGGTATGGTAGGTTCCTCTTCTGCATATTGATTTATCACTCCATAATTTTCCTGTCATTGCACTTAATTTCTTCTTAGTTTACTCATATCTGATAAAGATTATTCGCTTCTTCAAGAATGGAATTGTCTCTGTCCTATTTATTGGTTTCTTCCCAGTAAAACATGGCACAATAGATATTTGTTGCATAAACAAATACTATTGGTTATTAACATTTGCTGTTTCCTCTAAAAGAAAAGCAAGAGATTGTCCTAAGATAATTATTTGTGGTCTGCTACACCCACAATCCCCTTGTTGTTGATTTAGAATACACATAATCAACTTGCAGATGCATATCTTCTCTTGAGGGCTTTCTCTGATCACCTGAGCCTAAAATGCAGAAGAATTACTGACCTCTACTACGGGAGTTCTGGTGCCTCATTGGTAAAAAGTTGAGTTGCAATCCTGAAGGCATGTGGCTTGAATCTGCCAGTTGCAATACAAGAGAAGGATGGACAATCTCCTCCCATGCAATTAACTGCCTCTAAAAACGTGCTGAAGGGTCAGTTCCAACTTGGTTGCACACAACAACAACTAGGGAAATCCCAGAACGCTTAATTGTGCTCATGTGAAAAATATACCTAGACTAAAAGGTTGTTGTGTGAACGGAGCAAGGGAAAACTGTTGTTGTTGTTGTTATGTGCCATCGAGTCACTTGTGACTCATAGCGACCCTATGTACAACAGCCCTAAACTCTGCTCTGTCCTGTGCCAATCGC
>NW_006399803.1:6007454-6009279 GCF_000299155.1 Elephantulus edwardii
AGGTTTGGGTCAGAGTTATAGCCTATCTTCATACCTATTCAACCTGTATGTTGAGCAAATTATTCAGAAAGCTGGACTCCATTAAGATAAATGTGGCATCAAGATCTGATGAAGACTCATAAACAACCTGCATGATGTATCCTGGCTTGCTGAAAGTAAGCTGGACTTTAAGTCCTTGCTGTAGAAGATCAAACAATATAGTCTTCAATATGGATTGTGTTTCAACATCAAGGAAATAGAGAGTATCACCACTGGATCTCCCCATAATAGATGGAGAAAAGTTGGAAACTGCCAAGAACTTTATCATACTTAGATCCATAGTCAATACTCTTGGTACCAACAATCAGGAGATCTGGAGATGTATCACACTGGAAAAGTCTGCAGTTATGTATCTCTCCAAATTGTTGAGGAACAGTGATGTGAGTTTGACAACGAAGGTGTACCTGATTCAGGCAGTGTCTTTTAAAAAAAATTGTTTTTATTGTTATTTTAATGAAAGTTTACAGAAAAGTTGGATTTTCCATTCATTTATTCTTGCACATTTCCCTCCCTCATCTCCCCCCACCAGTTCACTTTTGAGATATTAGTTTGCTCACAAAGTTCACATATATTGTGTTTCACACAATTCTCCATTCATATTACGTCTCATGCAATCATTCCCATTCATTATGTTTTATAAAATCAATCACCGTTGGACCTTACACATCATTACCCAATCTTTTCAGGTCCTTACTGGATCCTTCCCATTTCTTTTACCCGCTTCTTCCACCCACAGAACTATGCAACCCTGTGGTTTCACCCTACCCATCCTCACCCCTCTGCTCCCACCCTGTACTCCCTTGTTTCACTATACATGTTCTACTAGTTATCCTTCTATTTTTTACAATAATCGTCTTATGCAGTATTTTTCCTTATGAGACTGAGTTAGTTTATTCAGCACAATGCTCTCCAGTCTCTCCCAGTTATAGTATTTTTTAAATCATTGCTTTTGAGGGCTGCATAGTTTTCTATTCTGTCAATGTACCACAATTTCTCAATCCATTCAGTGGTAGTTGGACATTTAGGCTGTTTCCATGATCATGAGATGATACATAACACTGCTATGAACACTGTTGTACAGATCTCCATTTGTGTTTCAAATCTAATTTCCTTGGGGTACATTCCTAGTAGTGAAATAGCTGGGTCATGCAGAGTTCAAATTTTTTATGAGATACTGAACTGTCTTCCAGAGTGATTGTACCATTTTATAATCCCAACAACCATCTATGAGAGTTTCTATCTCTCCAAATCCTCTTCAATATTTATTTCTTGCCCTGCTAAACTTTGCCACTACTACTTGTATAAGGTGGTATCTCATTTTGGTTTTGATTTGCGACTCTCTTATTCAAGCAGTGGTCTTTTCAATCACTTGGTATATATCTAGAGTATGACAGTGACCAAGGATGTCAGAAGAAGAATTGATGCATTTGAGCTGTGGTATTGGAGAAGAACACTGAATATACAATGGTCTGCCAAAAGAACAAAAGGTATGTCTTGGAAAACGTTCAGGAAGAGTGCTCCTTGAAGGCAAAGGTGACAATGCTTCATATCATAAACTTTGAAGAATATTTTACACCATACCTTCAATGTTCCATGTCATTTTTTACATGGATGTATTCCATTTTATTTGTGTTCCATTTATTCATCCATGATGTATTTTACAATTTCCAATTTTCCAAGATTTACACTTTGTACATTGTTATTATTGTTGTCAAGTCAGCAGCTTGTAAAGTGGACCAGTCTTAGCTTAACCCATCAGAGGAGACCCCGAAAATAGCTTCCAACA
>NW_006399803.1:6011054-6013176 GCF_000299155.1 Elephantulus edwardii
AAAAAACAGCTAAAACTCTACGTAAATAGGGAACTGTCGGAAATTCAAGCAGGATTTAGAAAGGGAAGTGAAACCAGGTATATCATTGCTGATGTCAGATGGATCCCTGTTAAAAGTAAGAAATACCAGAAGAATGTCTATTTGTGCTTTGTTGACTATGCAAAGGCATTTGACTGTGTGGATCATACCAAGCTGTGACTGACGTTGAGAAGAATGAGAATCCCAGAGCACTTAATTTTGATCATGTGAAACCTATACCTAAACCAAGAGGCTGTTGTGCAAACAGAGCAAGGAAATACTGCATGGTTTAAAATTGAGAATGGAGTGTGTCAAGGCTATATTTTCTCTTTATACCTATTCAATCTATATGCTGAGCAAATTATCAGATAACCTAGACTCTATAAGAGGAGTGTGGCATCAGAATTGGAGAGAAAGTCATCAATAACTTGCATTATGCAAATGACATAGACTTGCTTGCTGAAAGTGAGAAGAATTTGTAGCACTTGTTGCAGAGGACCAAGGAATGCAGTCTTCAGTATGGACTGCATCTCAATGTCAAGAAAACAACTATTCTTACCACTGGACCAATAGTCAGTATCATGGTGGATGGAGAGGAGACTGAAACTGTCAACACCTTCATCTTGCTTGAATCAAAATTAACACCCTGGGTACCAGCAGTAAGGATAAGGAGACCCAATGCACTTTGAAAATCAGTAATAAGGGAGCTCTTCAAATTATTGAGGAGTAATGATGTCAGTTTGAGAACCAAGGTGTGTCTGATTCAGGCCATGGTCTTTCCAATCACTGTGTATCTGAGAGCTGGACAATGAATAAGCATGACAGAAAAAGAATTGACGTCTTTGAGCTGTGGTGTTGGAAAAAAGCACTGGACATCCCACGGACATCCAAGAAAACAAACAGAAATGTCTTGGAGAGGGAGCAACAGGAGTGCTCTTTGGAGGCAAGAGTGATGGGGCTTTGTCTCACATACATTGCGCATGTTGCTAGAAGGCGATGTTCCTTGGAGATAGACAGGATGCTGGGAACAGTGGAGGGTTGGTGAAGGAGAAGAAGAATCTTAGCCAGGTGGCTTGACACGGTGACTACCACAACTCTTCCGTGTCAGGAAGTGTGAGGATTGTGCAAGATAGATCAGGGTTCAGCTCTTTTGTTCATAGAGTTGCTATGAGTTGTACTCTACTCGATAGAACCTAAAACCAGCAATTGCCTGGGGAGAGGATAAGAGTGAAATAAATTGCATCACAATGATAAAAGTTGACAATAAAATAGAAAGTCAGTGGTCATTTCTAGAAAGCAGTGTGATTGCATGTGGAAGAGAAAAAAAAGCACAACAAATCAACTTATCTATAACAGACAGAGGACTGAAAATCACCGAAGAAGAGAAAAAAATTTCTTTTCATTGAGATTTATGGTCAGTCTGAATTATTTATAAGACCACCTAAGGAAAATATTTCTCTATTTTAAACTTTTCTAGAAAGCTTAAAATGAAAGATTTTTTTTTAGTATGATGATACTTTTGTTTGAATGTAACATTAACCTCTATGAGGCTACAGGCCAATTTTTTGCCTTTTGAATAAATACGTGTTGAAATGATATTCACCTTGGAAAATATACTTCAAATGTCAGGATTTCCAAAAATGATTTTTAAAGGATTTTCACAGAATCTTCTAAGCAAGTATTTTGAGCAGCTGACTAAAAAATTTGAGATGTCAACAATTTGAGATACTTAAGAGTTGCTCACATTTAAAGGTCTACAAATCCTTAAATACTCTTCTTAAAGCATTTCTTTCTCTATTTCATCAATTTCATTCTCACTTATGGATTAGGTTTCACTCTCATTCATTCACTCTCCCACCTTCCACTGTCCTAGGAGCAATAACTTTCTCTTTAATGTAGTATTTTCAAATATATAAACAGTAATGAATTCCATCTTCAAATAATAATTTAATCAATTAGTCTATCTTTGACCAGATAGCATGGATGGGTAGCTCACTCTTACTTCAAGACTAATTAGCCAGTAAATCTTTTAAATCAAAATATCTTCTTTTAGATCAAGAACCAAGGATAAGAAAAACAATCAGTGTAATTAATCACAAAAGAA
>NW_006399803.1:6013613-6014979 GCF_000299155.1 Elephantulus edwardii
ACAAAGAGAATACAGAAATGGAGTTAAGAAAAACAATACCTATCACAGTAACTAATCACAAGATTAAATACAAGATTAAATCTAACTAGAAACACAAAGAACCTATTCAAAGAAAATTATAAAACATTTCTATGAAAACAAAAAGACACTTGAAGAAATGTAAGGATACACCTTGCTCTTGCATAAGAAGACCCAATATTGTGAAAATGACAATTCTACCAAGGCAATCTATAAGTTCAATGCAATCCCAATATAAATACCAATTCCATTCTTCAATGAGATGGAAAAGGTAATTTCCAGTTTCTTCTGGAATGTAAAGAGACCTTGATCAAGCAAAGCACTCCTGTAAAAGAGAAACAAGTTAGGAGACATCTCACTCCCTGATTTCAAATCCTACTACACAGCCATGGTGCTCAAGACAGTGTGGTACTGGAACAGTGATGGAAAACATAGATCAATGGAATAGAATCAGCTCAGAAATCAGCTCATCTACCTATGGTCAACTGATTTTTTACAAGGAGATGGAATCAGTTAATCGGGGAAACGAAAGCCTCTTTAACAAATAGTGTTGGCAGAAATGAAAAACAAACTGCAGAAAATTAAAGCAAGACCCACACTTCACACCGTACACAAAAACCAACTCAAAGTGGATCAAGGACACAGGAGTACCACGGATGATCAGCTCTACCAAAGGAATGCTTAGGAGAAGTATAATAGCCCTAATCCACAACATGAATAGACTTCTAAGCATCCTGAAAAAAATCTACAACCAAGAGAGGATAAAATAGATGAGTGGGATTTTCTAAGAATAAAATCGCTATGCACACTAAAAAAATTTCTCCAACAGGGTAAAAAGCAAAGCCACAGACTGAGAAAAAATATTTGGTAATGATATGTCTGATCAGGGACTTATAAGTAGAATTTATAGAATACTCCATCACCTCAACAAGATAAAGGTCAACAACCCAACTGAAAAATGGGCACAACCCCCTCTGTAACCCTCATTCTGTACTCTTATGATAAACATAATGCCCTAAAATATAATACTCTTTTTTTATCAAACATTCAAAGAGGAATTGTCACCAATTCTACATAAACTATTTCAGGAAATAGAGAAAGATGGGATTCTCCCAGATTCATTCTATGAAGCAAATATATCCTTGATACCAAAGCCAGGAAAGAACACCACCAAATAGAAAACTATAGGCCAATATCTCTTATGAACATAGATGCAAAAATACTGAATAAAATCCTGGCCAATAGAATTCAACAATACATCAAAGAAATAATCCATCATGACCAAGTGGGCTTTATAACAGGTATGCAAGGGTGGTTCAACATAAGGAAAACAATCAATGTAATTCAT
>NW_006399803.1:6018259-6032477 GCF_000299155.1 Elephantulus edwardii
CTCTTGGTCCAAGTATAGGTTTCGTATTAGCACAATTAAATGTTCTGGGATTCCCATTCTTCTCAGAGTCAGCCACAGTTTGTTATGATCCAAAGAATATATGATTAGATATTATTTGCAATACGACAGTCCAGAATAATAGGTAGATAGCAAAGTGGACTTCAGGGGGGAGCAAATTGTGTAACAATCAAATATTTTTTTTTCAAACAGAAAAGCAAACTGGGGGCAGCAGATAAGGAGGAAAATGTGTAGCAATGAATGAGTGGAAATCAAAGTTCTCTGTAAACTTTTGTGAAAATATCAATTTTTTTAAAAAGTGTAAAATAAATTAATAAAGTGCTAAAGTGGGGGAAATCAAACGAAGAATAGTGATGATTCAAGGGTAGAATTGTCACCTTCCATTCCATATGCCCAGGTATAATTCCTGGTCAATGGATCTTATACACAACCACCTGTATGTCAGTGGAAACTAGCATATTACTATCATTCTGTGATAATTTTATTATAAAGGGAAGAAATTTATACTTTTATCCATTGA
Source organism: Elephantulus edwardii (assembly GCF_000299155.1). Lineage (NCBI taxonomy): Eukaryota > Metazoa > Chordata > Mammalia > Macroscelidea > Macroscelididae > Elephantulus > Elephantulus edwardii. The sequence continues at coordinate 6,018,798 of NW_006399803.1, forward strand.
AAAAATATAACTAAACAGAATGTAGGAATTATTGAAAAATATCATTAATATATGAAGAAAATCTTACTGAAGATTATTTAAAAGTGGCTGGAACTGTACATTGACAGGGAACTGCCAGAAATTAAAACTCAATTCAGAAGTGGTCATGAAACAAGAGATATCATTGTTGATGTCAAGTGGATCTTGGCTGAAAATTGAGAAAACAAAAAAATATGTTTACTTGTGTTTTATTAATTATCCAAAGGTATTTGACTGTGTGGATCATAAAAAATTATAGCTAACATTGAAAAGAATGAGAACCACAGAAGACTAAATTATGCTCATGAGAAATCCATATATGAATCAAGAAGCAATTGTTTGAACAGAGGGAAAAAACATTGCATTGTTTAAATCAGGAAAGGGCTATATCAGGGTTGTATCCTTTCTCAATCCATATTAAATGTGTACACTGAGCAAATGATTTGAGAAGCTGAAATATATGAAGAAGAATGTAGCTTCAGGATTGGAAGAAGACTCATCAACAACCTGTGTTATGCAGGTGACACAATTTTGCTTGTAGAATATACTCCAGAAGGCCATACACAACAGCCTCCAATATCAGCACAAGAAAAATAAAAATTTTCACCACTGTGCCAATAGGCAGCATTAATATTGATGGGGGAAATCAAGTTGTTGATGATTTTATTTTATTTAAACCTACAATCAACATGGTAGCAATAATCGAGAGATCAAAAGAGGTGTTGCACTGGGAAAAATCTGCTGTCCAGGAGCTTAATAAAATGCTAAACTGCAAAGTTGTAATTTTAAAGACTAAGGTGTACTTGATCCTAACCATGGTCTTTTAAATTACTTCTCATGCTTCCAAAAGTTGGACAAGGAATAAAAGACAATGGAAGAAGAATTAATACCTTTCAGTTGTGGTGTTAGAGAAGAGTTTTGAATGTCCTATAGACTTCCAAAAGAACAAATAAATCTGTCTTGAAGGAAATGCAATTACATAGCTCTTTAGATACAAGGATGGTGAGACTTATTTTGAGCGTATTTTCAGAAGGAAACAGTCCTTGGAGGGATATCATCCTGGGAAAAACAGAGGCTCAGTGAAAGAGAAGCAGCATCTCAAAGAAATCAACTGAAACAATGACTATATCAATTGGCTTGAGTGTGTATCAGAGATCATGTAGATAGCACAAGGTCCAAATCTGTTGTTCATACAGGTGCTCTAAGTCATATTCAACTTGATGGCACCTATCAAGAAAAACATGAGACTCACTCACAGACTTTAGACATGTTATTAGAAGAGGCTGGTCTCAGGAGAAAGTCATCATTCATGATGTTGCTGTTAGGTGCCGAGTTAAGTGCAGAGTTAAGTGTCAAATACAACTCATCATAATCCTATGAACAACAGACTGTACTTCCTGACACACTAGTTGCCATCATTTCCCCGCATTTTGTTTGACTTCTAATCTGGGCTCTACCTGTAATACTGGAACTATACATGTTCCTCTACTGTTCATAGGGTTTTCAGAAGACTGCTATTCAAGTAGTGGGTGACCAATCCTGCTTCATAATCTGGGAGACATCATGCATGATAAAGTCTGTGGAAAAGAGGAAGGCACTCCACATGATAGATTGGCACAGTAGTTACAACAGTAAATTTGAACAGTGCCGAGATTGTGAGGATGACACTGGATTGGGGAGGGTCTAGTTCTGTTGTACACAGGGTCGTTATGAGTAGGGGCCAATCGGATAGCACCTAACAAAAGCAGTGATGATAAGATGCTGAACTTCCATGGTATTTCTACACTACGGCAGAGTGCGAAGAAAGGCCTAGATATAGACTTCCAAAAATCAGGCCGTTATAACCTTATGGATCACAATAGTCTAATGTACAACCAATTATGAGGATGGTAAGGGTCAAGGCAGTGTTCTGTTATGTGTGGAGTTACTATTGAGTACAGGTTATTATTAGCTGAGAATCACCTCAATGGCAGCTTAAAAGAAAAACATATATCTATATATAACCCAAGTACTGAGAAGCAAAGAAGTCAGTCTAGAGACTAAAGTGCGCCTGATCCAGTCCATGGTCTTGTTCTGCATCAGAGAGCTGGATAATGGCTAAGATGATAGAAGAAGAATCAATATCTTTGAGTTGTGGTGCTGGAGAAGAGTCTTGAACATGCCATGGATCGCCAAAAAAAAATCAAACCACATATAGTTCTGCCTTGGAGAGGATGAAACCAAGTTTCTCCTTGGAGGCTAGGATATTGAAGTTCCATCTCACATACTTTGGGCATATGTGGCCAGGAGGGACTGATCATTGTAAATGGACATCGTTTTAAAGGATAGAGGGAAAACACAGGAGAGGAATACCTCGGATGAAATGGATTGATACAGTAACTAGGGTAATGGGGGCAGGTGTATTGGAGTCAGTGAGACTGGCTCAGGACAAGGCAGGCTTCAGAGCTATTGTATATAGGGTTGCTATGAGTTGCAGGTAACTTGATGGCACATAACAACAACAATAACATATATACCCTGAGTGGTTTTCACTTGTGTGTGGCCAACTGGTAGTCTGGAAGTATACCTCCTTTTTCCTTTAAATAGTTTATCACTGAAATCACCTACACAGGGAGCTCTGGTGAATTAGTGGATAAGGAGTTGCACTGCTAATGCAAAGGCAGGTGGTTCTAATCCATGCAAGTCTCTTTGGGAGAAAGATGAGCAATCTCTTGTGTGATTTACAGCCTCTGAAAACCCACTGGGGGGTCAGCTGTGAGTTGGTTCTGACTCTACCTACATCAATGACAGACTCAATTTTCCTAATAATAGATTGCAGTAGAATGCGAAATACTGGCTAAGAAATTGGAGAGCTGGTTGGGTGGTAGATCTACCCCCTGCCTTGTAGAGTATCCTCTGATGGGGCCAAACAAATGACTATAAGTCTTCTTGCTGCATCTATAATGAATCACAAGAATGTTTAGAAACTTGAAAGAATGATCAAACTATTCCTCCAAATGTGATGTGACAGAAGAAGCAAAACCGTCCCCAAAATCAAGAACTGAAAGGGAAATTTTAGTGATATTTTTTCAAACACAGAATATGGAAATAAAGAAAAAGAAAGACATTTTCTGCCAAGTTCGTATAAGCAAAATGGCTAATATTTGGCAGGAAATTTTGAATTTTCCTTATGTAATCAGGTAGAAAACACCCTGACTTTCCTTCTCATACTGGTTTGGGCATTTGTGTTCAAAAGGCAGTCGATTTGGGCATGTAGAGATTTGCTTAACCTCAGTAACGTTAACGTAAAGGGGAGTAGACAAGGCAGGTTTTTAACACAAAGAAAACGGAAATAAATTGCTGAAATGAAATTCTGACTTGACATCTGTTCCAGATTTACCTGCAGCTGTTGCTCACCAACTTAGAGGCATCCGGTGATATGTCAAAACACAAGACATGCGATAGAAGATGCTGAAAGAACTCAATCTCTCTGTCACACTAGCCCATCCCAGTCGTGTTACAATGGGATGTTACACAAGCCTCTCTATAGCAAAGTTCTCAAGAATGGCTACACACTAGAATCATTTTGAAGCTATAAAAATCTTGATGCCCCCCTACACTCCAGACCAGGATCTCTACAGGTAAGATCCACGTGAAAAAATTTTTTAAAGTTCCCCAGATGATTACAATCTGCTTCCAATTTTGAGTTCCTAGAGATCTGCATCCCTATTAGTGGAAGTTAGAGGGAAAAAGTAAACACTTAAAGACTAGAAGAATCTAGGAAAAGACATAGCAGAGATTTTGTTTTCTAAGTTTGATAACCCTATAGATGATTTAGAGTTTGGTATTCACACTGGTGGTAAGAAATCTTTACCTTTGGGGGGAAAAATATTACAATTGAAAGGTATCTTAGCTCTTCTGTTTCAGCTCTCCATATGGAGAGTCTTGGAGAAGAATGCATTGAGTCTATGTTCTAATCTCTGCAGTAGGGGTACTCAGCCAGCCACTACCTTCACTGAAAAATCTCTTTATATTATCAATTTAGCATCATTTTAATTATAAATTATTCCCATATATCCAGCTCTGCTCTCTTAAAGCAATTCTGAATAGAATTTTTCTTATACAATAACACTTTAAACAAAAGACAGGTGTCTTCCCCAGATACACACAGTACATTCCAATAAATGTTAATAATAATACATTGCTGCTGTTATTGTTATGTGCCATCTGTGACTCACAGAGAACCCTGCCCTATCCTGAGCCAGTCTCACGTCTCTGACACACCTGCCCCCATTACCTCAGTTACTGTGTCAATCCATTTCAATTTGGGTCTTCTTCTCCTGCACTGTCCCTCCAAGCATGATGTCCCTCTCCAAGGACTGGTCCTTCTTGGCCACATGCCCAAAGTATTTGAGACAGAGCCTCAAAATCCTTGCCTCCAGGGAGCAGCCCAGTTTCACTCTCTCCAGGGCAGAATTGTTTGATCTTCCATGGTATGTTTAACACTCTTCTCCAGCACAACTCAAAGACATCGATTCTTTTTCTATCATTCTTCATTATGGTCCATCTCTGAAACACAAAGCAATTAATTGTGAAGACCAAGGCCAGGATCAGGGACTATTTAGTCTCCAGACGGACATAATTACTCTTCTGCACTCCCTAGAGGTCTTTGACAGCAGACATTCCCAATGCAATTCACCTTTTGATTTCCTGACTGCTGGTGCTAAGAGTGTTAATTGTGGAACCAAACACTGAAGTTATCAACAATCTCAATCTCTTATTAGTCCATCATGAAGCTGCTAATTGTCCCAGTGGTGAGAATCTTTGTCTTCTTCATGTTGAGCTTCAATCCATATTGAAGACTACAGTCCTTGACCTTCTGCAGCAAATGCCTCATATCCTCTTCAGTTTTAGCAAGCAAGGTTTTGTCATCTGCTTGTTGAAGAATCTTCCTCCAATCCTGATGCCACATTCCTCCTCATAAAATCCAGCCTTCTGAATGATCTATTAGGTATATAGATTGAAAAGATATGGAGATAGGATGCATCCCTGATGCACTCCTTTCTTGATCTTGAACCATGTAGTATTTTCCTGCCCTGATGATTGCTTTCTTGTCCAAGCACAGGTTTCTCATGAGCACAATTAAGTGTTCTGGGATCCCCATTCTTCTCAAGGTTAGCCACAATTTGTTGTGGTCCACACAGTCAAATGCCTTTGTATAGTCAATGAAACACAGATAGACATCCCTCTGGTACTCTCTGCTTTTAGCCAAGATCCATGTAACATAGGCGATGTTGTCTCTAGTGTCTCAGCCTCTTCTAAAACAAGCCTGCACATCTGGCAGTTCCTGCTGATGTACTGTTCCAGTTGTTTCTGGATAATCTTCAGCAGAATCTTTTTTCCATGTAATATTAATGATACTATTTGATAATTTCCACACTCTATTGGGTCGCCTTCTTTTGAAATGGGAATAAATGCGAGTATCTTCCAGTCAGTTGCCAGGTAGTCGTCCCCCAGATTTCTTGGCATAACCTGGTGAGTGTGTCTAGGGCACCATATGTTTACTGAAATATGTCAGTTGGTTTTCTATCAATCCCTGGAGTCTTGTTTTTTGCCAATTCCTTCAGAGCGGCTTGAGCTTCCTCCTTCATCACTATCGGCTCTTGAGTATATGTTGTTTCATGAAATTCTTGTTAGCCAATTCTTTTTGGTAGAATGCGTCTGTCCATTTTCTTTTGATGATTCCTGGGTCATTCAACATTCTGCCTTCAGCATTTTTAAGTATTGCAATTCAAGACTTGAACTTGTTCCTTAGCTCCTTCAGCTTAAGAAATGCCGAGTGAGTTCACCCCTTTTGGTTTTCTAGCTCCTTGCACATTTCATTGTAATACTTTGTTTTGCCTTCCTGTGCTGCCTTTTGAAATCTTCTGTTCAGCTCCTTACCTTCTTGATTTCTTCCCTTTGCTTTGGCTTCTTGACACTTAGTGCAATATTCAGAGTCTCTTCTGACATCCATCTTGATCTTTTCTTTCTCCTCTGTCTTTGCAGTGACTTTTTGCATTCTTCACGAATGATATTTCTTATATTCTCCCACAGCTCACCAGATCTTCTGTTCCGGAGATATTCTTTAAATTCCAGTGGGATAGACTCAAGGTCAAATTTTGGGTTTTGTGGATTGGATTTTATTTTCTTTAGCTTCAGTTTGAACTTGCGTATGAGTAGTTGGTGGTCTGTTCCACAGTCAGCACCTGACGTAGTTTTCACAGCTGATACTGAGCTTCTCTAGTGATTTCTTCCACAGATGTAGTCAATTTGATTCCTGTGTAGCCCATCAGGTGAAGTCCATACATGTAGTTGCCATTTATGTTTCTTATATAAGGTGTTTTCAATGAATAGATCACTGACTATACAGAATTCTAACATTCTGTCTCCAGCCTGATTTCTGCCATGAGGTCTGTGCTTTCTGACTACTTATCCTTCTTTCCTGTTCCCAATTTTTGCATTCCAGTCATCCATTATTACCAAAATATCTTGGTTGCATGTTCGATCGATTTCTGACTGCAAAAGTTGTTAGAAGTCAACTGTTTCCTCCTCTTTGACCCTGCTTTTGATGCATGTATTTGAATGATAGTGGTATTAACAGGTCTTCCTTGTATGTGTATGGATATTACCCTGTCACTCACAACATTGTATTTCATGATGTATCTACAAAAGGTCTTTTTACCTATGAAAGCAACTCCTCCATTTCCCCTCATCTTTTCACCTCTAGTATAGTAATAGATCATATGATTACCTGATTCAAAATGTTCCATGCTAAACCCTTTCCTTTCTCCAGTAACTAGTATGTCAATATTTATGTGTTCTGCTTCTCCCTTAACAGTCTCCAATTTTCCTACGTTCATACTTCTCATATTCCATGTCTCAATCAGTAGTGTTTGTTTGCAGCTGTTCCTGCTCCTCTGTGATTCCCAGTGATAAGGTTCTTTCTCTGGTGCCATATCTTCTAGTCTACTCTAAAGGTGCTCTATTGTGCATAGGGTTTTCTGAGGCTTGAAATCTCGTACATCCATACAATGGAATGTTATTTACTACTCAGTTATTCACTCTGCCATGGGGTCAATTCTGACTCATAATGGCTCTCTATCAGATTTTTGAACTGTAAATTTAACATGAGGAGACTGTTTATCTTTTTCTTGTGGATTACTGGTGGATTTTAACTGCTGGAGACATGTGGTCTTTTTTTGGCATTGTAGCATGCTAGGGACTGTATCATTAGAGCTCCTTGGAATATTAGACAAAACATGAAGTGCTGGCATGTGCTGCAACATAAATGAGCTCTGAAACATACTAAGCAGAAGTCAGTCATAAAAGATGATGTATTGTTCGATTACATTTAAATGAAATGTCCAGAATAGGAAAACCCATAAACTAAATTTCCAATGTATCTATCATTTAGGAAGCTTGGGTGGCTAGTTTATAGGGAACTCAAAAAAGAAGTGATTTGGTTCACCCGAGAGCAAAAAAGAGGCCCTTTTTCTCCTGTGAAATTTATAGCCTTCAAAAGGTCAACTCTTAGTTCTAACATCATGGCAATGAGTTTGAGGGTTCTTAATATCAATCATTAAAGCTAGAAGACAGCACAAGCATATTGTAGTCCAACACAATGAGGTTAAGCAATCTTTTCCCCATGGCCAGCCCCATTTCTCATATTCAAGTTGATGACATGACTCATGTTTAAAATTTCACTGACTAAAACATATTTCATTATCTGTTTATTGTTTGTTACCATAAGAAAAATGTTTTAAAGTCTGACTTTAAAAATTTTAATTGTTGTTATTGTTGTTGTTTTGTGCTATTGAGTTGCCTGTGACACATAGAGACCGTATGTACAACAGCTCTGAATCCTGCCTTGTTCTGAGCCAGTTTCACTGATTCCATCACATTAACCCCCATTGCCCCAGTTACTGTATTAATCCATTTCATCCGGGGTCTTCCTCTCCTGCGCTGTGCCTCCACCTTTCTGAGCATCATGTCCTCCTCCAATGACCGATCTCTCCTGGTCACGTGTCCAAAGTAAGTGAGGCAGAGCCTCAAAATTCTAGGCTCCAAGGAGAGACTTGGTTTCACCCTCTCCAAGACAGAACTATTCGTTTTCTTGGCAGTCCATGGTATGTTCAAGACTCTTCTCCAGCACCATAACTTGAAAGTATCAATTCTTCTTCTGTCTTCATTAGTCACTGTCCAACTCTCTGAAACATAACAAATAATTGACAAGACCATGGCCTAGATTAGGCGTATCTTAGTCTCTAGACTGACCTCCTGCTTTTCAGCTCTCTGGAGAAAGAGGTCATTAACAATAGATTTTCCAAATGCAATTTGTCTTTTGATTTCCTGACTGCTGGTGTTAAGAGTGTTGATTGTGGAGACAAGCAAGCTGACATTGTTAACATCAATCTCTTCACCATCTATGATGGTATTGGCAATTGGCCCATTGGTGACAATCTTTGTCTTCTTGATGTTGAGCTTCAATCCATATTGAAGACTACAATCCTTGATCTTCTACAGCAAGTGCTTCAGGTCTTCTTCAGTTTCAGCAAGCAAGGTGTATCATCTGCATACCATAGGTTGTTGATGAGTCTTCCTCCATAAAGCCCTGCATCCCAAATGATCTGTTCTGCATACAGATTGAAAAGGTATGGAGACAGGATGCATCCCTGATGAACTCTATTCCTGATTTTGAACCATGCAGTGTTTCCCTGCTCTATTCCGAGGACTGCTTCCTGGTCCAAGTACAAGTTTCACATAAGTATAATCAACTGTTCTGGGATTCCCATTTTCCTAAAGGTTAACCACAATTTGTTGTGTTCCACACAGTCAAATGCTTTTGCATAGTCAATGAAACACAGATAGACATTCTTCTGGTACTCTTTGCTATCTGCCAAGATCCGCCTGATATTGGCAATAATATTAATTATCTTTAGTCAAATTTACCCCATGCCTAAGTAGAGCCCATCATGAATGGGTGGTTTCCACATGTGGCTTGAACAGTATAAGCTACACTGAAACTTAGAATTCCCTTAATTTTCCCTAATGGCTTAGATAAGGCGCACCTGGTAGGACCATGGCTTAAACTGTCAGCAGTTCAAATCTGCTCATTGGAAGAAAGACATGGTAGTCTGCTTCCATAAAAATTATAGCCTTTGAAACCTATAAAACAGCTCTGTTTTGTCCTTACAGAATTATTATGAGTCAGAATCAACTTGATAGCAGCGAGCTTTGTTTAGTTGTAATCATGCCTCAAGGCATAGGAATAGACTAGACTTTGTATCACTTGATTTTTCTGGCTCATGAGGAAAAAGGAAGATTGAAGCAGTTTTTCATTTGGCAAGAGAGAGAGAGAAACACTACCATTCTCCCTTTACCCTCAAGTCTTTTTCTCCCCCCCCCCACTCCCTCCAATATCATTCTCCTTGATAAAAGATATTCAAAGCTTTAAATTTCTCAATTTATCACTAACATTTTCTTTACAGATGCAAGGGAAAGAAGAGAGCAGATCATCCTCTGAGTTTCAGTGCCCTGTGGGGAGGTCATCTGGAAACATAAATAATCTTCCTGCATTAGAAGACACTTTTCAAGGCTAATCTCTAAAATCGTCTCTGTTTTAATAAGGCAGTTGAATGTATTCGAGAAAAAGTGATATTCTTCTCAATGAAACTTATATCAAGACACCTCAGAATTATTCATTTGTCCTATTCCAAGGCAATAAGATGAGGAATCTTAAGCAATTTTTTAAAGTTTATGGCTTGCATTGATTATGCTCTTTGTGGACAGCTCTTTTTTCTTCTAAAATGAAATCAGTGTGATTCTTCTTTCCAGTTATACAGATTGATATGTATGCTCTAAAGAGTGAAATAGTACTGAACTGGAGGATACATTTGGTACATTATCCTTTTAGATAGAGAAAACTAATTTGTCCATGTTGATGAATGCCTAGAAACTGACCCGTTACTTAACTGATGTATTATATAAATTGACTGTATCCCTACAACTTCCTGCTATCATCACATTTATATCAGTTTCAAAGCCACTATCAGAATGATTGACATAAACACACACAGCTCTGGCTTTAGTGGCCAAAATCCACAACATCAGCCTCATCACCATTGTGTGCCCAAGAAGCTCCCAGAAATCATATATCATTGTGGTTTTCATCTCTCTTTACCTCAGCAAACTACAAAAGGGTCTATAATCTATAACATTTCCAAAACCCTCAATCTCATCTTGCTGTAACTAAAATCTGGCCCTCCTCTAGGGACATCACTTCTGCAATCTCCTCCAATAAATATTGCTTTTGTCTCCTGCTGCTGGGCCTGGAAGTTGTCTTCAATTGTCATTTCTAGACCATATATTCGCCTTTTCTCTAAACCTTCAACATCTCTAAAACTCATTCCTTTAGATAATTCTACCTACAACCCCTGCATATTCATGGGAGAAGTATTCTCCTTTTGTAAGATTAACTGCCTATAAAAACCTGCTGGAGGGTCAGCTATGGGTTGGTTCTGACTGACAGCACATATTACTCTCCATATTACTGTCCCCTACAGTTCTTCATTCTTTGAATTCCTTAACTCAGTGTCAACGCCTGTTATCTCAAGATCACTAAAATAACCCTTCTATTACATGAATCCTCGGACCCATAATGACTTCTCCAAGATCTTGTCCTTCATTCTACTACAGGCATCTACTTCCAAGGTCAGCTAGACTCTGACATTACCCTTTCAATAACATTTTCAAAGATCTTTCTCTTCAATGCTACAAAATATCAATGACTTCTCCACCTGAGAATCTTCAAGTCCCTTGTCTTCATCACCTTTTCACTCACTCAGTCTTACTTCATTTCTATATTTCTTTCCCTCCTGACACAGTTTTCACTCAATTATCCTCCATTCACATTACTTTTTACACACATTCTGAAATCCCTTGGCTGTCTCTCTGCAAGATGTATCCATGTGGTAAAATACACACTTGGTTAGATTGAACTCCTCTCCTCCCCTGCACTCTTCATTGTTACTTCATCACCACCATTTTCAATATTCAATTAGTACTGCCCTGTAGTCTCACCCCAACTCTCCAGTCAAGCCACTCATATTCTCTTTAGGTTATTATTTCTCATTTTATTTCTATCTTCACTTTCTTTCTCAACTCACAGCTGATGGTTTTTATTTTATTCCATTAGAAACATTCTAATTTAATGGAACAAGCAGAAAATAATTTACATATTGTGATACAACCAAATCTATAAAACCACCTACAAAACTTGTTCAGATTTCTCTCCTGATTATTATCTCTGTTTTTTCTTTTTTGGTAACATAAGATGCAAAGCAAAGTGATAGGACTAATAGGCATAGGAAAGACTGAATAAGGGTTTTGAGGAAATAAGAAAAGCTCAATTGATTACCGGAAAGATTCTTTCCCAATGAACCTGTTCATGTTTTTAAATAGATATCTAGGATTATATATCATGGTTTGCTTCTCAAAGACAACGCTACAACCACTTACAGCTGTTACTGTTATTGAATGTCGAGTCCAGTACTGCTCATAGTGCCCTGTGAACAGCAGATCTGAACCCAGTCCTATCCTAAGCCATCCTTATCATCTCTGACACAGCTGAAGCCATTTATACAGTCCCTGTGTCAATCTATCTCTTTGAGGATCTTCCTCTCTTTCTAGCCCTCTGTCTTTCCTAGCATGATATCCCTTTACAAGGAATAACCTCTCTTAGCAACATGCTTGAAATATGTGAGATATAGTTTCAGCATCCTTGCCTTCAAGGAACACTAGTTTCACTTTGTCCAATACATATTTGTTTGTTGTTTTGGCAGCTGTGGGATGTTCAGCACTCTCCTCCAACACCACACTTGAGAATATCAATTATTCTCTTGTCATCTTCATAATTATCCAGATCTCGGACACATAGTAGTAGATTGGAAAAATTATGCCTTGAATCAGGTGCACTGTATTCTCTAATCCAACATCATTGTTCTTCAGGATTTGGGAAAGCATACTTTCCCAATACTTCTCTGGATCTTCTGACTGCTGTTACCATAGTTTTTAATTATAGATCCAAGCAAGAGGAAATCATTGACAATTTCAAACTTTTTTCCATTTCATTGACAATTACAACCATTTTTCCATCTATCATGTTTCCCATTGATTCAATGATGAGGATTTTTGTTTTCTTCATGTTGAAATGTAATCCACATTGAAGGCTGCAGTCCTTGAGCCCCTGCAGTAAGCACCTCTAATATTTGAAGTTGTTGTGTGCCATAGAGTCAGCTCACAGCTGATCCTCCATTAGGATTTCAGAGGTAGTAAATCACATGGGGAGAGATTACCCATCTTTCTCCTGAGGAATATTTAATGTGTTGTTATTGGCCATCAAGTTGACTACAACTCATAGAACACATGAGCTCTGCAATGATGTCTCTAATGACATGGCTTCTTCTAAATTCAGCCTGTATTTCTGATAGTTCTCTCTCCATGTGCTACTCTGGTCACTTTGGATAATCTTCAGCAGGGTTTTGTTTGTGTGTGATATCGGTACTATCGTTCTATAATTTCCATGCTCTATTGGTTATCCTTTTGTTAGACTTTTTGGGGGTACATATTTAATATACCTCTGTTTTAAAACTCTTTCAGTTTATCCATCAATATGGAAATAATAGATAGTCACATTTTAGTTCTTCTAGTTAGTACCATTGTAATTTGCCAATATTTTGACCCAGAGACAGATAAAACTGCTCATGCCTTTTTTTTAAAAAAAAAAAGTTACTATTTGTTTATTCTGGCTGGTGGGTGCAGCAGTATACATTATTTTATTATCAGTATGTTGTTGTTGTTGTTGTTTTCATTATGTACCACTGAGTCACCTACAACTCATAGCAACCCTATGCACAATACCTCTCAACCCTGTTCTATACTTGCCTCTACATTAACTCCAATTACTGTATCAATCCACGTCATCCAGGGTCTTCCTCTCTCCTCAGCCTTCCCTCTACCCTTCCAAGAATGATACCTATCTCCAAAGAGTGGGCCCTCCTGACCAAGGTCCAAAGGATGTCAGACAGAACTTCAAAATACTTGCCTCTCAAGAGTAATTTGCTTTCACTCTCTTAAGGATAGACCTGTCTGTTCTCTTGGTTGTACATGGGATGCTCAATACACTTTTCCCGCACCAGAACTCAAAGGCATCGGTTCTTCTTCCGTCATCCTTATTCATTGTCCAGCTCTCTGATGCATAGCAAGTAATTGTGAAGACCATGACCTGGATTCACTGCCCTTTGGTCTCTAGACTGACAACTTTGCACTTCAGCACTCTGAAGAGGTCTCTGATAGAAGATATTCCTAATCCAATTTGTCTTTTAAAAAAAAAATACTGATTTATTTACAAAGTTCAAATACATTGTTTTTCACACCAGATATTTTCATTCCCTCCCCTGAACCAATCAGATGGTGCAACCCTATGATTAACATCACACACACACACACACACACCCATCTTCACCCCTCTACTTCCATCCTTCCCCTTTGTATCCTCATACTCGTTCTACAATAATGGCCTTATACAGTATTTGTCCTTTGGGGACCAAGTTCACTCAGCATAAAGCTCTCCAGTCCCTCCCA
>NW_006399803.1:6038617-6039835 GCF_000299155.1 Elephantulus edwardii
AGAAGTTTCATTACCAATTCAAAGCAGGCAGTTCAAACCCACCAGGTGCTCAAAGGGAGAAATATGATTAATCTTCTCTTGGGCAATTTACAGCCTCTGAAAACTTGCCTGAATCAACTATGAGTTGGTTCCATCTAGAAGTCAACAAGATGAGTTGAATTACGTAAGAAGGAAATTGCTCTAATTTGATCCTACTCCATAGTGATCTTTCCTGAGAGGATCACTGAAGAGTGGGTGCTATAGTTATAGTAGGACACTATGAAGAAATCAGATTGTCCAATTATCAAAGCATGTAGTTGCTGCAGTCTTAAAGGTTTTTCATAAAGCAAGCAGTCAACTGAATGAGCCATTCACAAGTCCATAAGAAAGACAGTACACTGATCTAAGTATGTTGGAAGAACATTGTTGTTGTTATGTGCTGTCAAGTTGCTTGGGACGCATAACAATCATATGCACAAGAGCTCTGTACCTTGCTCTATCTTGAGCCAATCTCACTGTCTCTGACAAACTATCCCCATTACCCCAGTTACTGTGTCAAGCCATCTCCTGTAAGGTCTTCCTTTCTTGTGCCATCCCTTCAGCGTTCCAAGAAAGATTTTCTTTTCCAAGGATTGGTCTCTTCTGAACAATGCTCAAAGTAAGTGAGATGGAGCTGTGAAATTCTTGCCTCCAAGAAGCAAGTTGGTTTCATCCTCTCTATGACAAATCTGTTTGTTCTCTTGGTAGTCCATGATATGTTCAATACTTTTATCCAGCCCCACAACTCAAAGGCATTGATTCTTCTTCTGTCATCCTTAGTCATTGTCCAACTCTTTGATGCATAGCAAGTAATTGTGAAGACCATGGCCTGGATCAAGCATACCTTCATCTCTAAACTGACATCATTCTTCCTTAACCTTCTGGAGAGGTCCCTGATGGCAAATTTTCCTAATGTAATTCATCTTTTGATTTCCTGAATGCTGGTACCAAGAGTGTTATTGTGGAGCCAAGCAAGTTGAAATTGTTAACAATTTCAATGTGCTGACAACTGGCCCAGTGGGGAGAATCTTTATTTTCTTGATGTTGAGCATCAATCAATATTGAAGACTGCAGTCCTTGACTTTCTGAAGCAAGTGCTTCAGGCCCTCTGCAGTTTCAGTGAGCAAGGTTGCATTATGCAGATGATGCAAGTTGTTGGTGAGTCTTCCTCCAATTCTGATGCCATTTTGCTCCACATAA
>NW_006399803.1:6040285-6045470 GCF_000299155.1 Elephantulus edwardii
AAAAGTAAGGAGCTCAACAGAAGCTTGTAAAGGAGATCTTGAGAAGACAAAGTATTATAATGAAATTTTCAAAGAGCTGGAGTCAAAGGAGTGAATTCACTCAGCATTTCTTAAGATGAAGGAACTGAAGAACCAATTTAAGCCTCAAACTGAAATCCTTAAGAATCCTGTGGGCAGAATATTGAAAGACCTGGAAGTATCAAAAGAAAAAAGAAGCAGTACACAGAATAACTGTACCAAAAAGATTTGACTAACATAGAAGAATTTCAAGAAACAACATTTGATCAAGACACAACGGTCTTGAAGGAGGAAGTTTAAGGTGCTCTGAAGGAATTGGTAAAAAGCAAAGCCACAGGAATTGACGGAATATCAATTGATATATTTCAACAAACAGATACTGCCCTGGACACGTTTCCTAGATTGTACCAAGAACTCTGAAAGACAGTTACCTTGCCAATTGACTAGGAGAGATCCACATTTATCATCCTCAAAAAGAGGACCCAACAGAGTGTGGAAATTATCAAACACTAGCACTAATATCATATGCAAGCAAAATCTTTCTTATCTTGATTATCCAAAAATGACTGGAACATTATATTAACAAAGAACTACTAGAAATATATGCTGTGTTTAGAAGAGGCTGTGGCACTAGGGACATCATAGTCAGTGTCAGAGGAAGGATATTAAAAATTAAAATCTCTGACCAAGAAGGAATGTGTCTTGTTTTGTGACCCAGCAGAGTAGTTGTTTTCACTCTCTGATAATAAATGTTGTCTTAGTCTGCACAATATGTATGTCTAAAAAGAAACAAAAAGTCCCCAATAAAAATAAAACAAAAAACCTTTCAGAACTAACTGCACTAATTGCCAATCAGATATGCAAGCTGAGAGTCAGCACTGAATGTGTAAAAACTTCCCCTCCAGCTCAGAGATACTGATTATATTGATGTGAGGTTAGCCCCAGGGATTTTTAACAAGTACCACGGATGTTTTGTTCACACTGTGATAAGTATTACTGTGAATTACTTGCAAACTGCAACTGTTTCTTAAGATTCAAAACTCTTTCTCATTGCCTTCAAGTCAGAACTAACCACAGCTGACCCTGCATCTGGTTTCCTGATGCTGTCAATCACACAGGATGAGATTGTCAATCTCCATAGCATGGAACCACCAGTGGATTTGAATTGCCATAGAGGCAATCTATGCCTTTGCATAGTATTAGAACTCCCTGCACACTAAGCTTCCAGGGCTCCTTGTTGATAAGAACAGTTACAGAAATGGTCTTACGCAGTATTAGTCCTTATGACTGAGGTAGTTCACTTTAATATAAAGCTCTCCAGTCTCTCCCAAGTCATGTAGTATTTTTCGAAATTATTACTTCTAAGTGCTGCATAGTATTCCATTGTGTAAATGTACCACAATTTCTCAATCCATTTGGACTGTTTCAATGTTCTTGTGACAGGGAATAATGCTGCTATAAGCATTGGTGTACAAATTTCCATTTGTGTCTCAGTTCTCATTTCCTTAAGGTATATTCCTAGTAGTGGAATAGCTGGGTCATGTAGAGTTTCTATATTCAACTTTTTGAGGAAATGCCAAATTGCTTTCCAGAGTGGTTGTACCATTTTACAATCCCACCAACAATCTATTAGAGTTCCCACCTCTCCATATCCTCTCTAACATTTATTGCTTGCAACATATATGAGGATTGAAGGGGGAAAGGAGTGGAAGCAGAAGGGTAAGGATGGGTAGTGATGAAACACAGGGTTGCATAATTTTTTGGGTGAAGGGAGAGGGTAAAGGAATTGGGAAAGTTCTGGTGATGTCCTGAAAAGAAAGGGGAATGATGGGCATACTCTAATGGTATTAATTTTATAAAACATTATGTATGGACCAGTTCTTGGAGAGAGATGTCATGCTTGGATGGGTAGAGGAACAGCACAAGAGAGGAAGCCCCTCAAAGAGATGGATTGATTCAGTGACAGGGGTAATGAGGGTAGTTGTGTCAGAGACAATAAAATTGGCACAGGATAGAACAGGTTTTGGGGTTGTTGTACATAGGTCACTATGCATGAAACACAATGTGAATTAAGAATATTGTGAAACACAATATATACAAACTCTGTAAATAAATCAATGTAAAATAAATTTAAAAAGAAAAAAGAACAGTTACAGGGAAGCAGGAGTGTCCTTGGTGCTGGCAGCCACCAATACCTCATCTCAGTCCTTAGAAGCAGAGGACTGCTCAAACGCCAGAGATAAAATGCCTCAGAACAAAATCTTGCCCATGATTCTAGAACAAATGATCCTTAAAGAAGAAGTAAGTTAGGGCTTACTATCACAGATGGAAAGGAACGGGAAAGTTCTGATTCTATGTTGTAATTTCTAATGAAATAAGAAATAGCAGTTCTCATTGGGAAATCTTCTGGGAGAGTGTTGTTTTAGGAGCTGTCAGGTCAGCTATGGCTCATAGTGACCCTATGTACAACAGGCGGAGACTGCCCATCAGGAGGAGACTGCCATCTTTCATAGGGGGAGCAGCTGGTGGGTTTGAACCACATGCCTTTGAGGTGGCAGTGCAGCTCCTTACCAATCAGCCACCAGAGCAGTGTGTGTGTGTGTGTGTGTGTGTGTGTGTGTGTATCAGTGATTGTCAGGATGGTACAGAATAGTGCAAGTTTCACATCTGTTGTTCATAGGATTGCTGTGAGTCATAACCATCTCGACAAATCCTAACAACAACATTTTAGATAGATAATAGATCATAGATAGATAGATGATAGATGATAGATAGATAGATAGATGATAGATGATAGATAGATAGATAGATAGATAGATAGATAGATAGATGATAGATAGATAGATAGATAGATAGATAGATAGATAGAAAACAAATAGATAATAAATAGATAGATGCTGATCTGTTAATTTTTTCCCAAATTTTTAAAAACTCTCCCAGCCCTTGGTTGTCTTTAGAGGATACGTTTAAGAGAAACTTAGAAAATATTGTTTTCCAGGGCTAAAATGATTAGCCTTTAATTATAATTGGCCAAACAGGAGATCTGGGCAGAGATCATAATATGACATTTCAAATGTTCAAATGCATTTCAAGCAGGTGAGTTTTCGGTGGTAGTTGAAGATTTTCTGTTTTGTTTTTCTTTCCTGATTTAATCATGGCTGATTTAATCACAAAGAATCAAATCTACCCCCCCCTTAGAGGATTATAAACCAATGTGTAATTTTTCTAACACTGAAGAAAAGTCTTAATTCTCTTTTAAACTTCGTAATATGTTTTCTTAAAACAAAAGAATATCTAGTTATTACCAGCAGCCACTTAACAACCCATTTTATTCAGCTCAATCAATTAAATTAATCCCTTGAAATAAAAGGTGAGATAGAGATGATATTTAAAATCATTTTTATTCATGGTTAGAGACTATAAAGATTTCTTTGACAAGCCCTTCAAAATCTTGCGAGTGATGTTGGAAACTTGGATGTACAAGTGCTGATTCAATTTGGACCAGAAAAACCTCTTGATTTGATAGAGTCAGTTCTACGCAGAGAACATGAAAAAAGCAAACCCCCAAGCTATACAAAGGCTGCTGAAGTTTCCACATGCTCATTACCTGAATTTCCTAATGCTGAACAACTGATGAATATGAATATGCAAAGCTCATAGACTCTGATCAGCATCTGCCTGGTGCCTTCTCTTCTGCTGGAAAGGAAGTCAAGGTGCCTCTGGCTTTCTTGGCTCTGTGTTCTGAATCCCCAAAGCTTGCAAGAGAAGAGAGGGGATGTTTGTTTATTTGTCTGTGGTTTTTAGCAGAAGTTGAATTTGCCTCTTATAACCATTGCGTTTTCACATAAATCTCAGAATTTATCCTTGTGTCTTCATATGCATTTGCCTCCTAGGTTTTAGTATCTATGGTTGGTTGTTTAAGAGGCAAAAGGTGAGAACCCCCAATATCTGGACATTTTGATTTATTTCAAGTGGTTGATAAAATCTTGTGTTTACTTAATACACACTAATATATCCACATGTAAGCACTCCCTATTTCTACTTCATAAATTTCCTTAGTTGCCTCAATGTGCATTATTAAAAAAAAAATCACAATTCTTTCTCAGAATTAGTGCTTGTATGGGCAACCTAACAAACCAGAAATCTGAGGGGTTTTTTGCATAAAAAATGATTCATTCAAGACAAGAAATCTAGTAAGTCTATCAGTATTACATTTTACTGAGTGAGAGACATCAGGCCTTGTGTCCTTAAAACCAAGTTGGGGACCTCCTCTTTCTTCACCTTTGGATAAATAGTAACCAAACTATGCTGGCCCAACAGCACCACTTACTGGCCATGGAGATAAGTTATCTAATAAACCTATTTTAGCCCATGTAGAAACTATAAATGCTTTCATTTATTTACTCTGTACTCATTACATTTAGGGAGAATTCTCCCTACATTTCAAATTATATACATCTACTCAGTGAAGTAGACTTTTAAGTACTTGCTAGAGAAGATCAATGACTGCAACCTTCACTATGGATTACACAAACCTCAGCATCAAAACCCCAAAAATCCTCACCACTGGACTAAGAGGCAACATGAAAATAAATGGAGGAAAGATTGATGTGTCAATAATTTCCTTTCCTTGGGATCCACAATCAGTACATATGGTAACAGTAGCCAAGAAAACCAAAGGCATACTTGTAAGTGCTAACAAACAAGATTGTCAGTTTAAAGACTAAGGCACACATGATTCAAGCCATGATCTTTGAAATTGCTTGCAATGAATCCGAAAATTGGTTTGTGAATAAGGATGACAGAGTTGATGCCTTAGAACTGTGCTGTCGATAATGAGTACCCTTGTTGTTGTTGTTGTTGTTGTTATGTGCCGTCGAGTCGCTTGCGACTCATAGAGACCCTATGTACAACAGCCCTAAACTCTGCTCTGTCTTGTGCCAGTCACACTGTCTCTGACACACCCATCCGGATTACCCCAATCACGGAATCAATTCACCTCATAGGGGACCTTCCCCTTCTGCAGTGTCCCTCCACCCTCCCAAGCATGATGTCCCTCTCCAAGGACCTGCCCCTCCTTGCAACATGTCCAAAGAATGTTAGACAGAGCCTCAGAATCCTTGCCTCCAAAGAGCAGCCCAGTTTGACCCTTTCCAGGATGAATCTG
>NW_006399803.1:6045570-6046691 GCF_000299155.1 Elephantulus edwardii
TCTTCCTCTGTGAAAAGTCTTTCCATGTCTTTTGCCCATTTTGTAATTGGGTTATCAGTCTTTTTCTTGTGGAGGCCCAGGAGTATTCTGTAAACTTTCATTATGAGATCCTTGTCTGAGACGGTATTGCCAAATATTTGTTCCCAGTCAGTAGGTTTCTTTTTACCCTGTTAGGAAAAAGGTTTTCATGCACACAGGGATTTAATCTTTACAAGGTACCATTCATCAATTTTATCCTCTTCAGATCGTGCATTTCTGGCTGTATTTGGCAGTCTTTCTATATAATAAACTAGGCCTTCTAAACTTAATCCCAGTTTGGCTATTATGAACTTTATGGTTTTGGCCTTTACTCCTAGCTCTTTTGCTCACCTTGAGTTGATTTTTGTGTATGGTGTGAGATGTGGGTCCTGTTTCAGCTTTCTGCAGGTCCAGTTTTGCTAGCACCGTTTGTTGAAGAGATTGCCATTTCTCCATTTGATAGGTCTAATTTCCTTATTTAATAGATAATAGTCGACCATAGATAGTTAGGTCCATTTCTAGGTTCTCAATTCTCTTCCATTCATCTATGTACCTGTCCTTGTACCAGTACCATGCTGTTTTGGTAACTACTGCTGTGTAGTAGGTTTTGAGGTCAGGGAGTGCTATATCTCCCACTTCATTTTTGTTTCTCAGAAGTGTTTTGCTTATTCTGGGTCTCTTACCTCTTCAAATAAACTTGAAAATTTCCCTTTTAGTCACCTTGAAAAATGAAGTTGGTAACTGTATTGGAATTGTGTTGAATATGTAGATTGCTTGTGATAGGATTATCATTTTCACAATACTGAGTCTTCTTATCCATGAATAGGGCACATTTCCCCCCCATTTATGTCTATTATTGTGTCTTGCAGAAATGTTCTGTTGTTTTCTTTGTAGAGGTCTTTTGTATCTCTAGTTAGTTTCACCTCCAAGTATCTCATTTTGTGGTTGGGTATTATAAATGGTATTGCTTTCTTGGTTTCCTTCTTTGAACTCTCTTTGTTACCATAGAGGAATCTCACTGATTTTTTTGATCCAATTTGCCTTTTGATTTCCCGGCTGTTGTTGCTGAGAGTTTTGATTATAGTTTTGCAAACAAACAAGCT
>NW_006399803.1:6047984-6054865 GCF_000299155.1 Elephantulus edwardii
GATAACATAATTATTATAAAAACAAAAGGGGGGAAATATGAAAAGCCCATACTAAATATTTATAATAAACTGAATGATATTTAAAAATAAATAAATAAAATGACCTTAAAGAGAAATAAAGCAAGATCAACTAAATGCAGAAAAAAAAAGGACAAGAAAAGAAATGGTGAGGATGGCACAGGATAGGACAAGGTTCACATCTGTTGTTCACAGGGTTGCTATGAGTCAAAGTTGATCTGATGGCACCTAACAACAAAAAAACAACAACAACTCTGTCCTGGCCCTCAAAAGAAGCTCCAGTTACCACTCTTTCTTATGAATTGCATACTAATATCAATCTGTTTGTTTATGGGACTTAAACGTGCCCCTTTCCCCACAATTCCATTTCCTACACTTGCTCTGTGCCCTTTAAAATCCACTGTTTATGTCTTCTTGATATTACTTTGCTCTGTATTACAGCTTCTTGAATTATTTTCTCTGCATATAAACTGACTAAGTATGAAAAATGTACACAGCACTGACACATTTCCTGAGTTTAAACTATACAGTGTCTCCTTGCTCTGTTCAAATGATTGCCGTGTGTTTTAAATACGTGTTCTGAGTGAACCCAATTAATTGTTTGGAATTTTCCTTCTTCACTGTCTTCTTCATAATTTATTATGATCCACTTAGTCAAGTGCATTTGCATAGTCAGTAAAATGTGGGTAAACATGGTTTTCGGTATTTTCAGTAAGATCCATCTTATAGCAGGATTGATATATTATTCTCACTCCCCTCCTGAATCTGGCTTGAATTTCTAGTAATTCTTTGTTAATTTGCAGCTGCAATAATTTTTAATTATCTTCAGCAAATTTTATGGACATGCAAGATTAATGATGTTGTTGTTGTTGTTATGTGCTGTAGAGTCCCCTGCAACTCATAGCGACGCTATGTACAACAGCCCTAAGCTCTACCCTATCCTGTGCTAATGTCACCATCTCTGACACACCTACCTCCATTATCCCAGTCACTGAATCAATCCATCTCATCTTGGGTCTTCCTCTTCTGTGCTATCCCTCTACCCTCCCAAGCATAACGTCCCTCTTCAAGGACTGGTCCCTCCTTGCAACATGCCCAAAGTAAGTCAGACAAAGCTTCAGAATCCTTGCCTCCAAGGAGCAACCTGGCTCCACCCTCTCCAGGATAAACTTGTTTTCCTAGCAGTCCATGGTACACAGTCAATACTCTTCTCCAGCACCACAGCTCAAAGACATCAACTCCCCTTCTATCATCTCTTGTCATTGTCCAGCTCTCTGACACATAGCAAGTGATTGCAAAAACCATGATATGTAATATTAATGATACTGTTGGATATTTTCCACATTTCGTTAGATTAGCTTTCTTTGGAACAAGTGCAAATATTAATCTCTTCTAGTCAGTTAAGGAGGTAATGTTTTCCAAGGAATGAGCGGGTGCTTCCAGCATTGTTTACATTTGTTAAGCATCTCAATTCTGTTGACTATGTTAATTGAAATATCCCAATTACATAAACTCCTGGAGGCTTGTTTTCCACCCGGGGCAGCTTAGATCTCTTGCTTTGAAGCCATTGGTCCTTAGATATAGGCTACCTCCTTAAAGAGTTACTTTTGGTATGGTGGTTTGGTATTTGATTATGCATATTCCTTCCATCTTCTCAACACTCCCAGTACTGTTTAACATTTCACCCATAGAATCCACCACAATTACAACTTGAATTTGGTTTTCATTTCCTTAAGATTGAGTGCTGGAGTGCGGTTTTTCCCTGTTGGTTTTCTAGCTCCAAATCTTTGCACTTTTTATTTATGCTCTGGTGGACGTAAGTTCTTTAATTTTAACTAGAACTTATATGAGCAATTGGAAGAGAAAGATGGGATAAATTATGTATATTGCATTGAAACAGATGAGAGAGAGAAAACTGCATAAAAGGGACATATGATTTGGTATTATTGTCATGATAGGAGTCCAGAACGAAGACTGCATAGTGGGATTGTATAAAAATGAAAGACTTTTTCTTTTACTTTTCAAAGAAAAAATTAAATGGAGGGGAGGGGTGGATACGGAGAAAAGTGCAACAGTGAATGAATGGAAATCCAAAATCTCTAAGTTTTCATTAAAATTAATAATAATTAAAAGATTAAAAGACAAAACAAACCCCAAATGCATTATAAACCATGACTTAGAATATATTAAGAATATAACACATGTACCTGAACAGGAAAAAAAGAAGTCTGTTCCTCATCAGCTCCTGGTCTTCTTCTGACTGACAATGTTGAACTAGACCATTGCTTCTTTTCACAGATGTACTTGATTGCCTTGGCTGAAAAGGAGTATTTGCAAGGAACAGGTTATTGGTCTTGAAAACATTATTCTATCACAGGCATTGTTTTTTATCACAAAGGTCATATTTTTTAGCTACTGATCCACATAGTCAAGTGCATTTGCATAGTCAGTAAAATGTAGATAAACATGGGTTTTGGTATTTTATTTTCAGTAAGATCTGTCTGCTAGAAGGAATGATACATTATTAATGCATCTTGGTTGTATGTCTGATCAACCCTAAACTGCAAAAGTTTATTAAATCTTTTTATTTCTTCAAATTTGGCATTAGAGACTGGTGTGTAAATGTGAGTATTGTAGAATTAGCTAATCATTCTTGTTATTGGTAGGTGACTCATAGCTACCCTATGAATGGCAGATCTGTGAGCATCCACATGGTTGACAGTACCTGTCTAGATATTATCAATGTAGGAAGCTTTCCTAGGTAATCTAGGCTTCTGAAGTGCTTTATCCCCCTCTTTGTAGTACAGATACATCTCAGATAATCAAGATTAGGTTATGGACAGAACTATATAAACAAACTCTTCCAATATTTTATCTTTTTAAAAGTATGTTTTAGATGGTAAATCCTACGGTAATGAAACAGATCCATTTGTGAATAGGTTGCCAACACAATTCACGTGATCATGGAGGCTCCTGAGTTTGGCTATAAGACTTCCTATGACTGTGCAGAGTTCTAACAGGCAAACAGGAGAATCATGCTGTAAAACTAATGAGAAATTGGGTCTTTTCAGAGGTCAGAGTGGCTGAAAATTCTGAAAAAGGTACAAAAGGGCAGAAGGACCAAAGCACCCGGTGAAATCAGAACCCTGTCCCTGGAGCCAGTGATGGAGTGGAAGAATAATTTCATATCCTCAAACCTGGATTTTAGGTGCAGAAAGCAATATACTGTGGTAAAAATATGAAACATAAATTTAATAAAATGAGTTTTATGAGGTGGGACATCCCAGAGCTCCCCTAATTAAACAATCTTCTTCCTTTTGAGACCAACCTATCCTTTATTTCCTAACTTCTTCTGTCACTCTTATTATTGAGAAAGCAATTCTTTTTTTCCTAAGACTAGTGGACAGAGCTCATAAAGCAAAGATGTTTTGTCCATACTCTGCACTGTTGAAAGACATACAACAGAAGTAGACATTTTTAGAGAAATAAATCACACATGTATTGTTGATCCAGAGAGCCTGTCATAATTTTTAACTAGATTTTCTGGATAAAGATGAGAAAAGTATTCTTTTTTTTAAATGTAGGAAAACAATGTTTACTTTGGAGGATATTATCTCAAGTATATCTTATTTGAAAATGTGAAATCATAGGATCAAAGGAAGATGTACCCTTGAGGGTCTGGAAGGCATTCTCCAGAGCTAGAAAAACAAAAATCTAACTAGTCATCTTCATTAAATGTACTTCATGAAGGTGTGTCAAAAGTGACTTCCTATACTCCCTAGTTTATTTTTATGTTTTAGTGTGGATTTACATATTGGGAAGGGCGTACTCCAGGGATGCGTCCTATCTCCATACTTTTTCAACCTGTATGCAGAAAAGATTATCCGGAAGGCTGGACTCTAGGAGGAGAAATGTGGGGTCAAGATTGGTGGACGATCTATCAACAATCTGCGTTAGGCAGATGACACAACCCTGCTTGCTGAAACTGAGGAGGACCTGAAGCACCTGCTGCAGAGGGTCAAGGACTGTAGCCTCCCATATGGATTGAGGCTCAATATCAAAAAGACAAAGATTCTCACCACTGGACCAATTGGCAGCATCAGGATGGATGGTGAAGAGATTGAGATTGTACACAGCTTTAGTTTGCTTGGCTCCACAGTCAACAGTCTTGGCACCAGTAGCCAGGAAATTAAAAGGCGCATTGCCATGGGAAAGTCTGCTGTTAAGGACCTCTCCAAAGTACTGAAGAGCAATGGTGTCTCTTTGGAGACCAAGGTGCGTCTGATACAGGTCATGGTCTTTGCAATCACTTGTTATGCATCAGAGAGTTGGACAATGACCAAGGAGGACAGAAGAAGAATTGATGCCTTTGAGCTGTGGTGCTGGAGAAGAGTATTGAGGAGTACCATGGACTGCTAGGAAGGAAAACAAACAGATTCATCCTGGAAAGGGTAAAATCGGGCTGCTCCTTGGAGGCAAGGATTCTGAGGCTCCGTCTAAGAGACTGGTCCTTGGAGAAGGACATCATGCTGGGGATGGTGGAGGGACAGTGCAGGAAGGGAAGACCCTCTATGAGGTGGATTGATTTGGTGACTGGGGTTATTTGGATGGGAGTGTCAGAGACAGTGCGATTGGCACAAGACAGAGCAAAGTTCAGGGCTGTTGTACGTAGGGTCACTATGAGTTGCAAGCAACTCGACGGCACATAACAACAACAACAGTGTGGATTTACAAATGGAATGTTAAAATACATTTGGTCAGCAGTATGGAGCTGGACTCTACTTTGGAAGTCACCTGCAGCAGCCAGATTTTACAGAGGAGTACTTGCTAGTTCTGATGAGGATTGGGGTGGAATGTTGACTCGCTAATGGGTGTAAGATAATGTGATTCGACCTCCTATTTAAAAACCCATTTGGTATGGGGCAGTATGGGCCTGAAATCCAGTTTGGAAGCAGGAGTGGCGTCCACTTCCAAAATAGCTTGCCTCTATGAACATGGAGAAAAGAAATAAGTTATACAAGTAAGTGTTCAGGTCTTTTGGTCATAGGGTCGCTATGAGTTGTCTACAATGCGATGGCACTTAACAACAATTACAACAACATAGAGCTCTGTTGGTCTAGTGGATAGAAAGTGATGCTACCAAGCCAAAGGTGGGTAATTTTAATCAGCAGCCCTCAGGCCTGGTGTTAATTGGTTTTGGTCAAACATTCTTCTAAGTGGTATACAGAACTGGTCCATCCATTTGCTGTACAGAGGTAACTTGCGGTTGCTGTGATGCTAAACACTGTGTCACTTATGTGTCAAATGAGATAATGGTTACCCATGGAGGACAGCGTTTGGTGGAGCTTCCTGAGTAAACAGTCTTGGAAGTAGAAGTGGCATCCATTTCCAAAATAGCTTACCTCTAGAAACTGTGAACACGGAGAAAAGACAAAAATTATTTAAGTGTTCAGGTCTTTCGTTCAGAGTCACTTTGAATCATCTATGACTAGATGGCACTTAACAACAACAACAGTCCTGAGATAGGAACACAATCAGGTGTCACCCCAGTTTGAAACTTGCTGTTATCCTTAATTCTGATGTCAGTATGTATATTTCAGGCTAAATATTATGTCAGTGGGTCTGTGCTGCCTGTAGAACTTAATCATTTCCTTTAGACTTGAAGGAGAGTGGTAGATAAAAATTGGAGTCATAGGATATTGAGGTATAATTTAAGGATTAACTGTCTGAATCAGTTGTGGAAAATGGATTATTAAATATTGACTTCTTAGTATAAAATTACAAGAATAAAATTAAGTTCTCCAGCTATAAAAAAAAGTGACTTTCTAGAACACAGAACTGAAATTGTTAGGTGGAACATATCAGCAGAAAAAATAATTTTGTTATGCAAACCACTACAAAGTAGAGGGAGAGCACTAGTGGTCTAGTGGTTAGAAGCTGTGCTACAATCCCAAAGGAACATAATTCAAAACTACCAAATGCTTTCTGTGGAGAGATGAGAAATATCCTCCAATGTATACCTCTGAAAACTCACTAAAGGATCAGCTATGAGTGTATTCCAACTCTATGGTACACAACAAAAAGTATGAAGAAGTATAAAAAAGTTTAAAGTGATGCTAATCTGTAGGGAGTTGTGCTGCAAAGATCATACCTTCTCTGGTGGTTCAAATCCACTAACTACTCCTCTGGAGAGAAAACAAAAAGAAAGAGAAATCTCCTTCCCTGCAATTTATAGCCTCCAAAAACCTGCTAGAGGGTCAACTATCAGTGAGTTCCCACTGGACATCAACAACAAGAAGAAAAATAAATCATAAAAATATATACCAAGTTTCATCATTAAACATCATGTTTAGTTGCTGAAGAGTTGACTAGTTATGTACTGAAATGGATACAGTAGCACCAAATAGTACTTACATAAAGTAAGGCAAAAACATACTAAAATAAGAGAGATGCAAACCAAAACCACAATGAAATACCTTCTCACTCCTGTAGCAGTGGCAAGGTTTAACAGGACAGCAAGTAATAAATGTTGAAGAGGATGTGGAGAGTTAGGAAATCCTTTTTTAAATTTTTATTAATTTTAATGAAAGCCTACAGACAACTCTTAGGGTTTCCAGTCATTCATTGCTGTACTTTTCTCCCTGCCAACACCCTAGGCCTCCTTCACTCTTCTCCTTATAAAGTAAAACTCTTTCATTGTTATGCAATCCCTTCCCCCAAGTCCATTCCACTATGCAACCTTCCTTCTGGACTCCTGTCATGACAGTAATACCCAATCATATATCCCTTTTAAACCGTTCTTTCCCTCATCTGTTTCAATGCAGTATACATCATTCCTCCTCTCCTCTGCCTTCCCTCAATCC
>NW_006399803.1:6057657-6059206 GCF_000299155.1 Elephantulus edwardii
GTGCACCATTTTACACTTCTACCAACAGTGAATAAGGGTTCCACTCTCTCTGCAACCTTGCCAGGATTTGTTGCTTGCTGTTCTGTTAAATTTTGCTAGTCTTACTGGGGTGAGATGATATCTCATAGCTATCTTGATTTAAATCTCTCTTAGAGCTAGAGATTTTGAACATTGAGCACCCTGGTTTTATCCTCTCCAAGAAAGACCCATTTGTTCTTTTGGTAGTCCATAGTATGTTTAAAACTGTTCTCCAGCACCACAACTCAAAGACACCAATTCTTTTTTTGTTTTCCTTAGTCATTGTCTAGCTCTGAGATGCAGAGCAAGCAAATGAGAAGATCATGGCTTGGATCAGGTGTACCTTAGTCTTTAGACTGGCATCATTGCTCATGAGCATTCTGGAGAATTCCTTGACAACAGATTTTCCCAATGCAACTGTCTTTTGATTTCCTGAATGCTGGTGCAAAAGGCATTATAGTTTATGAATCCTAGCAAGAGGAGACTTCAGTTCTTTCTCCATCTATCATGATGCTACCACGATGCTAATGGCCTGGTGGTGAGGATTTTTGTTTTCTTGATATTGAGATGCAATCCATACTGAAAGTGATAGTCTTCTATCTTCTTCAAAGGACACTTCAAATCCTCCTACTTTTAGCAAGCAATATGCAAGTTAATAACACTTCCTCAGATCTTGATACCACATTCTTCTTCATGAAGTCCAATTTTCCCAAATGATCCATTCAGCAGATATATTGGAAAAGTATAGAGAAAGGATATATCCCTGACACACTCTTTTCTTGGTTTTGAAACATGCAGTGTTCCCTTGCTTCCTTTAGATAACTGCTTCTTTATCTAGGTGTAGGTTTCACATGAGCACAATCAAGTGGTTTGAGATTCCTGTTGCTCTCAACATTAGACATAATTTGTTATGATCCTGATTTTACAGTCCATTCTGCTAAAATTAGTAGCAGACTAGCTACTAACATAAGAAGTCAACAATGTTCCCAATATATCACTTACTCCATGACTTCTGACATCAACTCTTTTTCCCTTGTTCAGTTCCCCTACTTCTCTATGTCACTTGGGTTCTGTGGTTTACTGGAAGACCTCACAGAAACTCAACCCTGTCAGATAAATGATTCATGAGACTGTGGACAATGCAAGCTGGTGTTGCAGAGACTAGTGAGCAATGGGCCATGATCCTGTACACTGTCAGTTGCAGCATAGCTGGATGTTGTGTCCCTGAAGAGCAAGCTTTCCATAAGAGTGGGGGCACTGAACATCCATGACCTAAGTAGGTGTCTAGTTGGGGGCAACTTATAACTCACTCAAATCCTATCTCCTTAAAACAACAAATACTTCATCCAAAATAATAAGTTAATAAATGGCTGTTGTTGTTGATTGCCTTTGAATTGAGCACGACACATCATTACCCTATGAACAAAAGGCCTTAAAGTCCCTGCAAAGGCTTTTGACTGTGTGGATCCCAACAAGCTGTGGCTGACTCTGAGAAGAATGGGAATCCCAGAACATTTGATTGTGCTAATGC
>NW_006399803.1:6059691-6096473 GCF_000299155.1 Elephantulus edwardii
GGGACCTCTCAAGAGTACTGAAGAGCAATGATGTCAGGCTAGAGACTAAGGTGTGCCTGATCTGGGCTATAATTGTCACAATTACATGCTAGGAGAACAAACAGGTTTGTCCTGGAGAAGGAAACCTCAGAATGCTCCTTGGAGTCAAACATTCTGAAGCTTCGTCTGACATACTTTGAGCATGTTGCAAGGAGGGACTGGTCCTTGGAGAGGGACATCATATTTGGCAAACTGGAGGGACGACGAAGGAGAGGAAGACCTTCGATGAGATGGATCGATTGTGTGACTGGAGTGGTGGGAATAAGTGCGTTTGAGATGGCTAGGTTGGCACAGGATAGAACAGCGTTTAGAGCTCTTGTCCATAGGGTCGCTATGAGTCACAAGCGACTCTATGGCACATAACCACCACCACCACAACAACAACAACAACATAACTATTGACATTTATCAAGTTCATAGAGTCTCTGAAGGTGTGTTGTTTAGGAAGTGGATGCCACTCCTACTTCCAAACCTGTCATAATATGTTATTGTTCATTGAGTCACCTGTGATGCATAGCGAGTCTATGTACAGTAGCTCTGAACCCTTCCCTGTCCTGAGCCAATCTCATTAACTCCAACACACCAACCCCCATCACTCCTGTTACTGTATCAATCCATCTCATCCCAGGTCTTCCTCTCTTGCACTGTCTATCCACCCTTCCGAGCATGATTTCCTTCTCCAAGGACTGATCTCTCTCCTGGCCATGTGTCCAAAGTAAGTGAGGCAAAGCTTCAAAATCCTAGCCTCCAAGGAGAGACTTAGTTTTACTCTCTCCAAGACAGACCAATTTGTTTTCTTGGCAGTCCATGGTATGTTCAAGACTCTTCTCCAGCACCACAACTCAAAGGCATCTATTCTTCTTCTGTCATCCTCTCTGGACGCATAACAAGTAATTGGGAAGACCATGGCCCAGATTAGGCACACCTTTGTATCTAGACTGACACTGTTGCTCTTCAGCTTTCTGGAGAGGTCCATGAAGCTAATTTTTCCTACGCAATTCATCTTTTTATTTCCTGACTGTATATGTTAAGAGTGTTGATTGTGGATCTGGGCAAGCTAACCATTAGTAATTGCTAACAACCTCAATCTCTTCTCCATCTATTATTGTGCTTCTAATTGGCCCAATGGTGAGAATCTTTGTCTTCTTGGTATTGAGCTTCCATTCATTTTGAAGACTGCAGTCCTTGACCTTTTGCAGCAAGTGCTTCAGGTCTTCTTCCATTTCAGCAATCAAGGTTGTGTCATCTGCATATCATGAGTTATTAATAAATCAATGGCTAGGAGAGTAATTTAAAAAAATAAACCTTTGTCAACACGGATCCACACAGCCAAATGTCTTTTCATAGTCCTTAAAACACAAATAGAGGTTCTTCTGGTACTCTCAGTTTTCACTCAAGATCTGTCAGACATCAGCAATGACATCTCTAGTTCTGCAATCTCTTCTAAATACAGCTTGTATTTCTGGCCATTCTCTGTTGATGTACTTTTCTAGCCATATATGGATAATCTTCAGCAAGAGTTTGCTTGTATAAGATATTACTATTTTTCAAAAATTTTCACATTCTGTTAGATCACCCTTTTTTTGGAAGTGGAAATAAATATGGATCTTTTCCATCTGTTAGCCAGGTAGCTGTCCTCTGAATTTTTTGACCCAACCTGATGAGCCTTTACAGGGCTGCCTCTCTTTGTTAAAATATGTCCATTAGTAGTTCTATCAATTCCCGGGGCCTTATTTTCAGTGCCCTTTAAAAAACCATTTTATACTGGTTTACTTATAAAGTTCAAATGCATTGTCTTTCACACCAGATCATGCCCATTGCCTTCACCCTCTCCATCAAATTGTGTGACCCTATGATTAACCCCCCCCCACCACACTCCACCCAACATCACTCCTCTCCTTCCTTCTCTCCACCCCCTGTCGAATCCTCATTCTCATTCTACAATAATGGTCTTACACAGTATTTGTCCTTATGGAACTGAGTTAGTTTACTCAGCATAATGCTCTCCAGTTCCTTCCAAGTTAGTCATTTACAATATAATTGGTCCCGTGTGCTGCATAGTATTCCACTGTATGAATGTACCACAGTTTCTCAATTCATTCAATTTTAGTTGGACATTTGGGCTGTTTCTATGTCCTTGCAATGGTGTTTCAGTGCCTTATTATTGCTAATGCCTTCAGAGCAGCTTGAACTTCTTCCTTCTTTGCCACTGTTTCTTGATCATATGCTACTTCCTAAAATGTTTCTGTGTCAGCCAATTCTTTCTGGTACGGTATCACACTTTCTTTAATGCTTCCTGGATCTTCTAAGATTCTGTCTATAGCATCTTTCAATATTGCAACTTAGAGGTTTGAATTTGTTCTTTTAAATCCTTCAGCTTGAGAAATGCAGAGCAAGTTCTTTCCTTTTGATTTTCTGATTCCACTACATTGCACATTTCATTATAATATTTTGTTTTCACGAGTGGCCTTTTGAAATCTTTTTTTCTGCTCTTTAACTTTGTCAGAGCTGCTTAAAAAATCATTGTGGCATCATTTGTAAGAGGAGATGAGAAAGTGAATGCCATTAAGCCTAGTTTTGACATTTTTTTCTTAAAGGCAAAAGTCTTACCATGATTTACCATTCTTTGAAGTGAATACATCTCAACAAATCATTGCATTCTGCTTGCTGAGATTCTATAAAGAGATGCCCAGTGGTGTTGGCAACAGCCCAGACTATCATCCTTGAAAAAATAAGAATGGCTCTGATCTTTGTGCTGCCAGATGCCATGTTGGAGACAACTGTTATAGGCGACTATAAGAACTTCAAAGCTGCTTGTACAAGAGGGATTCATGAGACAGTCACTGTGACATTAATTTGCTTCCACTATTTGATTGTTTTTCATGAGAAAAAATAAATGCTTCCAGGGATTTTGTCATTGTGAAGGGCAGTGGGGAGTGATGTAGAAAGAGGAGAGGGGCAAAACTGGAAGGCAGGTAGAAGGAAAGAATATGGAAAAAGGAATTCTATTCATTACCGTTATAGCTTTTCTTCCAGAAGTAAAAATGCTTGAATACAAATGCAAGTAGATTATTTCCTTTAGGCTATGTTAAATAGAGCCTAAATAAAATGGAGTCAAGTGTTGATTCAATCAGTGTCTGTTAGCATTACAGTAGATATTTTCTTAATTTCTGAAAACAGAATAGGAAAATTCAAAAAGCAACCCAGTGCTCAGGAATATTTTACTTACTATTTTAATAAACTTTTGTTTATGCCTAGAGGTGCTGTTAAATTACCAGCCAGACATTAATATACAGCTCACTGGGGATCAGCAAGTATGCCATCATTACTGCTGTGTGTTTCACTTGGGGCTCACTCACTACTCTGTTTATACACAGCGACTGGACAGAAGATGGGGGGGGAACCAAAGGCTGGGCTTTATTTATAATCAAGACTCTTTTGCTACTGTACCTAAAAATGAATAGAGAGCTATGATGTAGCCAGAGTTGCAGTTACTCAAAAATTTTTAACTCACCTTTATAAGTTCTTTCAGTGATTACAGTAGGATAGATAGATAGATAGATAGATAGATAGATAGATAGATAGATAGATAGATAGAGTTGTTGTTGTTGTTGTTGTTGTTGTTGTGTGCTTTCGAGTCACCTGTGACTCATAGTGACCTTATGTAGGATATATCTGAAGCCTGCCCTATCCTGAGCCAGTCTCACTGACTCCAATACTCTTAACCCATTACTCAAGTTACTGTGTCAATCAATCTCATCCAGGGTCTTCATCTTCTGCATTGTCCCTCCACCCTTCCAAGCATGATGTGCTTCTCCAAGGACTTGTCCCTCCTGGCCAGGGGCCCAAAGTATGTGAGATGTACCTTCAAAATCCTTGCTTTCAAGAAAAAACTTGGTTTCATGCTCTCTAAAACAGAATTGTTTGTTCTCTTTGCAGTCAAAATATATGTTCAATATTCTTCCCCAGCACCACAATTCAAAGTCATTGACTCTTCTTCTGTCATCCTTAGTCATTGCCCAGCTCTCTGATGCACAGCAAGTAATTACAAAGACCATGGCCTGGATCTGGCACACCTTAGTCTCTAGACTAACATTGTTGCTCATTAGTACTCTGGAGAGGCCCTGACAGCAGATTTTCCTAGTGTAATTTGTCTTTTGATTTCCTCACTGTTGATGCCAAGATGTTGATTTTGGAGCTGAGCAAGCTGAAATTCTTAACAACCTCAATCTCTTTTCCATCTATCATGGTGCTGCCAATTGGCCCAGTGGTAAGAAATCTTTGTCTTCTTGATGTTGAGCTTCAATCCATACTGAGCTACAGTGCTTGACTTTCTGCAGCAAGCACTTCAGGTCTTCTTCAGTTTCAGCAAGCAAGGTTGAATACTGCTAGTTGATGATGAGTCTTCCTACAATCCTGATGCCACATTCCTTCCTCATAAAGCCCAGCCTCCCAAATTATCTGTTCTGCATATACATCGAAAAAGGTATAGAGGCAGGACGTATCCCTGATGCATTCCTTTCCTGATTTTGAACCATGCAGTGTTTCCTTATTCTGTTATGATGTCTGTTTTTCCTTATTCTGTTCTGATGACTGTTTCCTAGGCTGAGTATAAGTTTTGCATGAGCACAATCAAGTGTTCTTGGACTCCCATTCTCCTTAAGGTTAGCCACAATTTATTGTGATCCACACAGTCAAATGCCTTTAAATAGTCAACGAAACACAAATAAACATTTCTTTGGTACTCTCTGCTTTCTGCCAAGATCCACCTGCTATTGATGATAATGTCTGTAAGAGCGTCAAGGTCTCTTCTGAGCACAGCTTGTATTTCTGGCAGTTCTCTGTCAATGTTTGCTTTTAATTAGAGTTAACGTACCAGGTGCATCCAGGTTTGGGTTTCATGATCATGTTCTGACTGAACTTTTGAAGTTCACTGTAATTGGCATACATCTTTCCAGGTGGAAACTGGAACCTCATCTGTTATCCTCTGAGGTATAATCCTCTGAGGCTAATCCATGAGTTAATGGCATTACATTTCTTTGATGGACAATCTTGATTTGTTTTATTTTGTTTTTCAGCATTTACCAAAAAAAAAAAAAAAAAGAATCCTATCAGGAAGCTGAGATTCATATCTCTAAACTGTTTTTTATTTAAGTTTATAACACAAATCAGGTGGCAAGGATTCTGAAGATTCCTCTGACATACTTTGGACATGTTGCAAGGAGGGATTAGTCCTTGGAGAGGGATGTCATGCTTGGGAAGGTGGAGGGACAGCACAAGAGAGGAAGACCCTCGTTGAGATGGATTGATTCAGTGACTGGGGTAATAGGGATAGGTGTGTGAGAGACAATAAGTTTGGCAAGAGATAGAGCAGGTTTTAGAGCTATTATACATAGGGTTGCTATGAGTCGCATGCAGCTCGATGACACATAACAACAATAACACAAATCAGCACATAAAGAAATTCTATCTTATGATTTAAAATACATTTTTATACGGCTTTCAGCAGCTAGACGCAAATGTCACTACAGTATGATGGAACTGAGACAGCAGTGCTGGCAAAATGGAACTATTTTTTCTCTGCTAAGTGCTCAGGCCTTTCATTCATAGGGTCGCCATGAGTTGTCTATGATTGACGGCACCTAACAACAATAACAACGATGACACGGAGAGAGCTACATTGGCCTAGTGGACAGAAAGTTATGCTACCAAGTCAAAGGTGGGTGATTTTAATCTGTGGTCCTCAGGCCGGGTTAAAATTGTTTTCCTGTCAAACATTCTTCTAGGTGGTATAGCACTGGTCTGTGTGTTGCTGTACAGAGGTAACTCGTGGTTGCTGTGATGCTGAATACCGTGACACTGATGTGCCAAACGTGGTAGTGGGAACCCATGGTGGACAGTGCTGGCTGGAGCTTCCCAACTAAAACAAGCCTGGAAGTAGGAGAGGCATCCACTTCCGAAATAGCTTGCCTCTGGAAACTCTATGTACGAACAGTGCTCACGCCTTTTGTTCATAGGGTCACTATGAGTCATCTAGGACTCGATGGCACCTAACAACAACAAGCAGAGTGTAGTGAGTATTCTAAATTTCAGGAACTAAGGGGAATGAGTGGGTATCTCCTCAATCTACTCTCAGTAGCTGTTGGCTAATTTCTTATTATCTGGATCCATAGCAAAGATTTGGAAATATAAAAGCCCTATCAGCTGTTTAGTCATCACTGGACATATAGTGTAGATTTTTCTCTTTCAAGATAGTAACAATGCAGATATGTGGTTAGTCATCAGGGGAAATGCCCTTTCAAGATGGCTGTCCTCTAGAAAGTCATACAGACATTACTTACTCACACAGCGTCTGAAAGCTCTTAGCAGAATTGAAGGTTGGAGGGCGTGCGCTTGTGCCTTGTGAAGTTGAACGCTGGCCTTCTTGATCTGAACTATCTCAGGAGGAAATAAATTTCTTTGATTCAACACAAATAGGGGCAAATAGGAAAGTTTGTGACTCAGAGAAAACCTAGCATTTGTTCTTGTTTTTAGAGGCCATCAAGTCCACTATGATTCATAGTGATTCTTCTGAGCATGATGTTTTTTTCCAAGTCTTGGTCCTTCCTGGGAACATATATGTCAGATGAAGTTTCAGCATCCTTGCCTCTAAGGAGCACCCTGGTTGTTTCCGCACCAAGACAGATTAATTTTTTCTTTTGGTGGTTTATAGGATATTCAACACTATCCTTCAAAGTCATCAAGTCTTCTGTCATCTTACTCACTGTCCAACCTACAGATGCAATTGACAAAGAAGAAATTGGCAAGACAATACCTGGATTTAGTCCCCCTTTTCCCAGGCAAATAATTGAGCTGGTGGAAGATGACAGAAACATAGAAAGATCTACCAAGAACGGATCTCCTGATTTTAGCCTGGTTATGTTCTGCTCAGAAGAATAACAATCCCACCCAACACAAGTCTACTCTTTGTCAATGCATGCAGTTAAGAGAGACAGAATAGGGGTGAAAGAAAAGATAGATTTTTTTTTTTTTAGAAAAGATAAATCCAATGAATGAGCTGGCCTTTTAGAAGCAAGGGTGGGAAAAGGCACTTTGCCAGGTGTGATATGGCTTAATATGAAGGACCAGCTTCACAGTATACTGTTGTTATTAATTGCCATCATGTTAAGTACAGCTTATAGCAACTCTATGAAGAACGGATCTGAATCCTGTCCTATCTTGTGCCATCCTCACAATCTCTGGTTTTCTTGAGCTGGTTGCTGCAGTCACTCTGTCAGTCTACCCACTTGAGGGTTTTCCTCTCACCATCACTCCACCTTTCTAAACATGATGTCCCTCTTCAAGGAATAGCCTCTCCTAGCAACATGCCCATAATACATGAGATGAAGCTTTAGCATCTTTGTCTCCTAAAAACACACTGGCTGCACCTTCTCCAAAAAAAGAACAACCTATTGGTTCTTCTAGGATATTCAGCCCTCTTCTCAAAGATCACAGTCCAAAGGCGCTAATTCTTCCTCTGCCATCCTTATTCACAGTCCAGCTCTCAGCAGCACAGCAAGTGATTGAAAAGACTGGTCAGAACCGGGTATGCCTTAGTCCTCAAACAAATACCATTGCTCCTGCATCATTTGAAGAGATCCCTGACTGCAGACTTCTTCCATACAGAATGTCTCGTGATTTCTGATACCAATTGTACTGATTCAAGTAAGGTGAATTTTTTGACAGTTTCAAACTTTTCTCCTGATATTGCTTGTTGGTCCAGTGGTGAGAAGTTTTGTTTTCTTGATGTTGAGACGCAATTCATATTGAAGATAGCCATATTGTCCTTTCATCATTTCTTCCAAGATTGAGTCTCCCTTGTCCTGATCCTCGACAGAGCTGATTATTGTCTGTGCATTCTACTTCTTCTTTCCACATACCTCACACCCTGCAGTTACCCTCTTGTTTTTACAATAATAGTCTTACGCAGTATTTGTCCTTTTCTGCTGAGTTATTTCACTCAGTATAATGTCCTCTAGATTCAGCCATATTGTGTAGGCTTTTATAAATATGTTGCTTTGATTTGTCAAAATTTTTATTTTAAAGAAATACTTTTCCAAGCTTGAAACATTCTCTTCCATATATTCCTATTTAGGTGGGGAAAAATAAGATCTACAGTCCTATTATGCAAACTTTTACTCATCCATTGTTATTGAGTCAGAACCAACTTAAAACTTACACTTCACTGGCTTTCTAAGGCTGTAGTCCCACAGGAGATTTTCTATCTATATATTGATAAGCTGCTATATGATTTGAATTGCTACAGAGATGTGACCTTTGAAGTTAGCAGCATAACTTGCTAAGGTCTAGGCCACCAAAGTTCCCCAAACTCTTACTAGGAATTTTAAAAAAAAAAGTGACTTGCTTGTTAACTCAGTGCTAACACAGAATGTTCCTTATGGGAAAAATGGTGAAATATCATCTCACATACTTTTAACGTGTTGTCAGGAGGGGCCAGTCCTTAGAAGAAAGCATGATGCTGGGAAAGAGAGGGCATCAGCAAAAAAGAAAACAACCTCAAATAAATGAATTTATACAGTGACTGCAAAAACGGGCTTGAATATAGTGAACAATGGTTATGATGATGGCCTAGGTCAGGACAATGCTTCAATCTGTTGTTTGTAAAGTTATTATGAGTTGCAATTTTCTCCATGGCAACAACAACAGCCCTAGACAGAGTTCACAAAACACATCACGTCTCCTTATTAATAAAATGTGATACTAATATAAAGCCTGACTAGGATCCACTTCCTAAATAACATGCCTCCAGAAACTCTATGAACTTTGGCAAATGTCGATAGTTGTAAAGGGTCTTCAGGCCTTTTATTCATAGGGTCACTATGAGTAGTGCTCGACTCAAAGGCAATCAACAACTACACAACAATGCTATAACATAGTC
Organism: Elephantulus edwardii; assembly: GCF_000299155.1. NCBI lineage: Eukaryota > Metazoa > Chordata > Mammalia > Macroscelidea > Macroscelididae > Elephantulus > Elephantulus edwardii. The sequence continues at coordinate 6,068,669 of NW_006399803.1, forward strand.
AGGCTTGATATTGTTGTGTTGCTGTTGATTGCCTTTGAGTCAAGCATGACTCATGGCAACCCTATGAACAAAAGATGTGAAGCCCCTCTACAGCTATCAGCATTTATCAAGGTTCATAGAGTTTCCAAAAGCGTGTTATTTAGAAAGTGGATGCCACTCCTGCTTCCAAACCTGTCATCGTATGTAATTGTTTTTATGTCCATCGAGTCCCTTGCAACGTATATCAACCCTTTGTACAGCAGCTCTGTCCTAAGCCAGTCTCACTAATTCTGACACACCAACCCCCATTACCCCTGTTACTGCATCAATTCATCTCATCTGGGGTTTCCCTCTCTGCGCTGTTTGTCCACTTTTCCAAGCATGATGTTCTTGTCCAAGGACCTCTCTCTCCTGGCCACATGCGCAAAGTGAGGTGGAGCTTCAAAATCCTAGCCTCCAAGGAGAAACTTGGTTCCACCCTCTTGAAGACAGACTGATTTGTTTTCTTGGCAGTCCCTGGTATGTTCAAGACTCTTCTCCAGTACCACATTAGGAGAATCAAATTAATTCATGGAGGTTTTCATAGCTATAAAGCCTTACAGTTATGTGTAGAATATAGTAATTACTCAGCACAATTTTAAGAAAATAACAGTATCTTAACATCCAATATCCAATTCAACATCTTAACAACACTATATACATACATATATATATTATATAGTTGTTTGTTGTTGTTATGTGCCATTGAGTTGTTTGCGACTCATAGCGACCCTATGAACAACAGCCCTAAACCCTGCTCTATCCTGTGCCAATCGCACTGCCTCCGACACACCCATCCCGATTACCCCAGGCACCGAATCAATCCATCTCATAGAGGGTCTTCCTCTCCTGTGCCGTCCCTCCACCCTCCCAAGCATGATGTCCCTCTCCAAGGACCTGTCCCTCCTGGCAACATGCCCAAAGTATGTCAGACGAAGCCCCAGAATCCTTGCCTCCAAGGAGTTGCTTGGTTTAATCCTCTCCAAGATGAATCTATTTGTTTTCTTGGCAGTCCATGCAACATTCAGTACTCTTCTCAAGCACCACAGCTCAACGGCATCAACTCTCCTTCTATCCTCCCTAGTCATTGTCCAACTCTCTGATGCATAACAAGTGATTGCAAAGACCCTGGCCTGTATCAGGCGCACTTTAGTCTCCAGAGCGACACCGTTGCTCTTGAATACTTTAGAGAGGTCCCTAACAGCAGACTTTCCCATCGCAATAGGCTTTTTGATTTCCTGACTGCTGGTGCCAAGAGTGTTGACTGTGGAGCCAAGCAAACCGAAGCTGTGAACAATCTCAATCTCTCCGCCATCCATCCTGATGCTACCAATTGGTCCAGTGGTGAGAATCTTTGTCTTCTTGACATTGAGCCTCAGTCCATACTGAAGGCTTCAGTCCTTGACCCTCCGCAGCAAGTGCATGAGGTCCTCCTCAGTTTCAGGAAGCAGGGTTGTTTCATTTGCATAACGGAGATTGTTAATAGATCTTCCACCAATCCTGATGCCACAATTCTCCTCATAGAGCCCAGCCTCCAGGATAATCTGCTCTGCATACATGTTGAAAAGGTATGGAGACAGCACACATCTGTGGCATACACCCTTCCCAATTTTGAACCATGCAGTATTACCCTGCTCTGTTCTGACTACTGCCTCTTGGTCCAAGTATAGGTTTCGCATTAGCACAATTAAATGTTATATGTGTGTGTGTGTGTGTGTGTATGCATATATATAAAGTTAGTGATAATTTTTAAATATACTCTGTTCTATTGAAATGCCAGAGTCATTAATTTCACAATAAGCAAGAATAATCAAGTTCAAGTGTCCATTGGTTAGTATAAGCCTCAGAACTCAGAAGCTCAGTTCAATACCAGATCAAAGCTAAGTCCTGTTCGGAGCCAAAAGGCAAGCTCAGGCTGCTGAAATACTGTAATTCTGGGGGTTATCCCTCCCTTTGATGCTTTAATAAGGCTATTTTTAAAGAGAAGATCTGGATAGGATATCACATGATTGAAACTGATGCTTGGTTTTTACAACAACAAAAACAAAATATAACTGATGCTAGGCATTAATGGAATAATTACCAACAGAGAATAGCTCATGCAGGGAGGACTAATGGGATTTTCCCCAACTTCGCAATCTAAAGACTCTTGTCACGTCCCAAAGGTGTATTAGGCCTAGGCTGGCCCAGTCCATCTAGTCCCCCTGGTGTAGAGTGAGATCTTTGTCTCTTCTATTAAATGAAGTGTTAGAAAATTCCCCTGTACTGGCACCAGACTTTGTTTGCACTGAGCTTTTAGATGCTGGCATTGATAGAGGTGGCAGTTGAAACAGGAAAAACACCTCATAAGCTCTTCTGGAAATGTTAGTGAGACTTCTTAAAGAAGCAGGCAGCTGAAAACAAGTCTTGCAGAGTGAGTAGAGATTGTCTAAATGACAGAATGATGCCCTTTCAGGGAGTTCTGAAGCAGCTGCACAGCAATCCGGAAGGCACATGGTTTGAATCCACCAGTTGCTCCTCAAGAAGATGAGCAATCTCCTCCCATGGGATTAACTACTTCTAAAAATCTGCTGAAGCTTCAGCTATGGGATAGTTCTGACTCAACGGTAAACAATAGTCCTTTGTGACAGTCTGAACTTTCAAACACAATCTTAACAAAATTATGTGGATCTTTTGTCAATTTTGTTCTGGCCCTCTAGAAAATCTTCATGTTGGACCTTTGTGGGTTTGGTAACGATAGGGGGGAAAAGGAGAGCAAATATAGGCACTTCCTCTTACAGTGATGTTATAAGGATAAATGAAATAACATTCACACAGCACTCTCGAATGTTCTTATAAAATGTACCTTTGTAAATATGAAGTATTTTAAAATGCCAGTGACTGGAACTTCAATTTAAAATGAAAACTGCTGACAACAATTTCAACCCTGGAAAGCAAACACATCAGCTTTAAATGGAAGTGCACTTTGCCAGGTAGCGACAGGCTGAGAGCCTATCTGAGTCCTTATCACAAATAAGACTGAATACTAGCTGGCATGAATAGCTATGTGTGGATGCAGTAGCCCATCTTGCTTAGCTATTTGGGAGCTTTAAAGGGCTCCTACATTTTTTGTGATCCAGGAAGCTCTACAAAAATGAGTCAGCCTTGGTATATTACACTCTATCTTGAGAAGAAGATTAGAGTGATTTTGTGGCAAGATGTTAATCTAACCCTATGAGAAACTGAGGTCAGTCAGGCAGGGCACATGAAAGTCATCCCATCAGGGTTAGTCTGAAAGCTGACCACTGTGTCTTTCAAGAAAGCATTCCACCCAGAGTTGGGCAAAATTCTTTTCTCTCAGACACTGCTTCTGGAATGTTTGGAGCTATGCATATGCTCCTTAGAGGCAAGGATGGTGAGACTTCATCTCACTTTGGGAATGCTAGCAGGAGATGCCAGTCCTTAGCAAAGAACATCATGCTGGGAGAAGTGAAGGGTCAGTGAAAATGAAGACCCTAAAAGAGATGAATTTCACCTAAAAGAGAAGCTCCATCTCACATATTTCAGCCCATGTTGCTAGAAGGGGCTATTCCTTGGAGAAGGACATCATGCTTGGAATGGTGAAGGATCAGCTAGAAAGAAGATTTCAACCAGGAGGATTCAGGAAGTGAGAGGATAGCACCATATGGGACAAGATTCATCTGGTCACTATGTGTCTTACTTGATTCGACAGCACCTAACAACAACAAATGAGATGGCTTGACCCAATGACTGCAACAATGGGCTTGAGTAAGGTGGACCAGGTTCCAATCTGATGTTTGCTGAGTCACTGTGAGTCAACTCACTGGTTTGCAAACACCATATTTTGCCTGCTTAGAGTATAAAGTGGTGGAGAGGAGAGTGTTATGATATTGTCACAGACCTCAAGTGCTTAGTATCCTAAAAAGCAAAAGGTAAGCTAGGAATGAGTCGCAAACAACTCGACGGCACATAACAACAACAACAACAAACTAGGAACATATGAGATCAGGCATTAAATGAGCATGTTGGTTATAGAAGAGGAGGAACTGCCCTTGCTAAAGCCTATGTGACCCAACAGAGGAATAAGCCAACAAATGCAACACGGAAGACTAGAAGAGAAATGAATCTGGAGCAGTGTGGTTCTGGCTGGGATCTGGGCAAATGTGCAAATAGAACCTGACTCTGGATTGTGAGTTAGAGTAAGCCACAAAGATACGGCAATGGAAAAAGTGTGAGGCGGAGGGCAGTGATAGTAACCATAGAAAATCAACAGCTTCTTCAGCATCTAAAGCCACAGGCACTTGCTTCTAACCTCACTCAGTTCTCCACTGTGAAATTCTCTGTAAGCCTCCTGTTTGCTCTCTTGAACTAAATATATAATCAACTCAACTGATTGCAGTCGAGTCAGAACTGACTCATAGCTGAGCATCTAGTGGGATTTTGGAAGATATAAATTGCAAGAGACTGCTCATTTTTCTTCTTAGGAGCGGCTGGTGGATTTGAAGCACTAGAGCTATACCTTTGGGTTAGCAACACTATAGCCGACAAACTACACCACCAGAGTTCCCTGGACATATAATTATTGTTGTTATTAGGTGATGTTGAGTCAAATATGCCTCATAGTGACTCTATGGACAACAGATCTTTACTCTGCGCCATCCTTATCATCTCTGACACACTTAAGCCCATTGCTGTAGTCACTGTGTCTGTCCGTTTCATTGAGGGTCTTCTGCTCTTTAGTTAACCCTCCACCTTGCCTAACATGATGTCCTTTTCTAAGGAAAAGCTTCTCTTAACAATGGGCATGAAGTGTGTGAGACAAAGCTTCACCATCCTTGCTTCTGGCTGCACTTTTCCCAAGACGTATCTGTTTGTGGTTTTTTTCCATAGTCTGTGGAATATTCAGTGGTCTTCTCCAACACCACAATTCAAAGGCATCAATTCTTCAGCCATCCTTAGTCATTGTCCAGCTCTCAGATGCACAGGACAAGTAATTAGATATATATTTTAAAAAGTCATAAGTTATAAATATGGCATAAAAATAACTAATTAGTCATTATACGACTGTTTACTGATACCATGCAAATGTGATGAGTAATGTCTCCATGAAAAATGCACTTGCTTTTAGAGGCTTGGGAATTTTAATGCTCTTTTTGGATCTGTTCTTAAGTAACATCTGAGAAGGCATCAGCAGCTAGGTGCTTCAACTTCTGTCTTTAAAATCAAGGTAATTGTATGACATTCATCCTATGAGAAGATTCTAGAAAGGAATATCATGTAGCAATCATTTTTGTGTTTCTCATTAAAAATCTGAGATGTTCACCCAGATTTTTGTCGTCATATATTAATATTTAGACTGTCATGGATTGAATTGTTTTCCTCTAAAATAAAAATATATAATGGTGCTGCAGTCCTTACTGCAGCCTTTGATATGGATGAAGCTCAAGTTCAAGAAAACAAAGATTCTCACCACTGGGCCAATTGGCAGCATCTTGATAGATGGTGAAGAGATTGAGATTGTTGACAGCTTCAGTTTGCTTAGCTCTACAATCAACACTCTTGGTAGCAGGAGCCAGGAAATTAAAATAGAAACTGTATTTGCAAAGTCTGCTATCAGAAACCTTTCCAAAGTACTGAAGAACAACAATGTCAGTCTGGAAACTAAGGTGCTCCTGATACAGACCATGGTCTTTGCAATTACTTGCTATGCATCAGAGAGCTGGACAATGACTAGGGATGATAGAAGAAGAGTTGATGCCTTTGAGTGGTGGTGCTGGAGAAGAGTGTTGAATAGACCATGGTCTGCTAGGAGAACAAACAAGCTTGTTCTGGAGAGGGTGAAGCCTGGCTGCTCCTTGGAGGCAAGAATTCTGAAGCTTCATCTGACATACTTTGGACATGTTGCAAGGTGGGGTCAGTCCTTGAAGAGGAACGCCATGCTTGAGGGTGGAGGGACAGTGCAGGAGAGGAAGACCTTTGATGAGATGGATTGATTCAGTCACTGTGGAAAGGGGGTAGATATGTTGGAGACAATAAGATTGTCAAGGGATAGAACAGGGTTTAGGGCTGTTGTGCATAGGGTCGCTATGAGTTGCAGGCTACTCGGCACATAACAACAACAATGATATAATGTGGAAGTTATATAATGATCCCCTATGATCTGATGACCCAAATGGTTGGAGGGGGATTAAGGGTAGAGTTCCAAACTCCTTAATTCTATCACAATCCTAATCAAATTTCAGAGGAGTTCCCCTAGGGTATGACCCATATTACCTTTTATGTCACTCGAGACAAAAGAGGAAGAAAGAGAGTCCAAAGGAGAGGGCCCTTAGTACTACCAGGAAATAATTGCCAGAAGTGGAGAATGTCTTTTTTGAACCTAAGTCTCTGCCAAAGCACGGGGGCTGGGGGGGGGGGAATCTCCAAGAAATACCTGACCCATAGGTGCTGAAAGTAATAAAGCCATTCCTCCACCATTCAGAGAGACAGCAGGCCTTCCCCTGTAAGTGGTACTTGCAATTAGAAATTCTAGCTTTGTAAACTGTAAGAGAATACATTTTGCATCTTAAAGTAACCACTGTGGAGTCTTTGCTGCAGCAGCCATAGATAACTAAGACAGGATCACTATGACACTATCTTCTCTTTAAGAACAAAAAATGACAGAAAGAAAAAAATATTGACTGACCTTTAATCCTGTATTTAGCTTCAAGACAACCTCATAAAGGAGGTATTATTAACTATGACAGATTTCATTGCGATGAGAAGAGTCACTCATTTTTCAAGGAGATAGTGTTAAGGATTACGCAATTCTTAAAAAAAAAACAAACAAGATTTTTCTTCCCCAAGAATTAACATTTGCCAGCTATTTAAGGCCTCTCCTTGACTTTTCTGTTGTAGTAATAAAGTAACAGACCTACACTGCACTTGGTTATTTACTCAAAGGGTATAAAAATTTCACACTTTCACACTATTTTTCACTGCTAAGTGCTGCATAGTAAGACATTTCAAATTGCTTTAGGAGTACATTTATCTGTAATTACCATTTGGCCTTCAAAATAAATTGTCAGGTAGATGATTAAAATGATCATGAGAAAATCATAAAGCATGAAGATGGAATTGCTTAAAACACACTTGCTTTATCCCTATTTTAAAAAATTTTTTCAGAGGGTCTAGTTTTAGAAATTTCAGCAAGCATAACTAATACTATGTATAATAGAGGCCAGTTGTTTGTAGTGTCATACCATAGCAATAGAAAGAAGAAGCCGGTTGTTTACAAAGTACCTTCTTATTATTCTTTCTCATGTTCTTCTAGAAAGCAATATAAAACCAGATTTGTCTTGATTGTTGTTGTTGTTGTTGATATTATGTGCTGAGTGGCCTGTGGCCCATAGCGACTCTATGTACAACTCTGAACCATGTCTTGTCCTGTGCCAGTCTTATTAATTCCGACACATCAACCTCTGTTAACCCAGTTACTGTATCAGTCTATCTCATCTGGGGTTTTCCTCTCCTGCTCTGTCCCTCCACCCTTCTAAGCATAATGTCCTTCTCCAAGGACTAGACTCTCCCAGCCACGTGCCCAAAGTATGTGAGACAGAGCTTCAAAATCCTAGCCTCCAAGGAGAAACTTGGTTTTATCCCACCAAGACAGATCTATTTGTTTTCTTGGCAGTCCACGGTACGTTGAAGACTCTTATGCAGAATCACTACTCAAACGCGTCTATTCTTCTTCTGTCATCCTTAGTCATTGTCCAGCTCTCTGAAGCATAACAAGTAATTGCTAAGACCATGGTCTGGATTAGGTGCACCTTAGTCTTTAGACTGACATCATTGCTTTTCAGCACTCTGGAGAGGTACAGGTCTTGTTTAGGGTTCAGCTATTTAATAAGATCTTACAGTTTATACTATATACTTTTCTATGAAGTTAGATGTTTGGTGTGGTTTGGCATAGCTGTTCCTATGCCATGCTTCAAGTATAGAAATCTGTATTTATGAAGAGATCATAATATTTTCATTCTTAGTTCTTTATTGATCTAACCTAGCATATCAAATCATGTAGTGGACATGCCACATATCCAGTGGAAGTGAAGGCCTTACTCTGAGCAAATTCAGACCTGTTCACAAGTACATCAAAGTAGAGAAACAGATATAGCTTTACAAAAGGGTATTTCTGTTGGAAAAAAAAAGATGACAAGATGAAAACTCAGTCCCAGAGCTGTCTAAGGACTAAGCTACTAAATATTAGTAGATTGCAGAAATGTTTATTTCCTAAATAATGTAATTATTGTTCTCAGACCTTTGTGTTTATTGTTTAACCCTGCTACTTTTATTGATGACTAATGGTTAATAAACAGAGCCTTCTCCCTTTAGTCTAACTTGAATATTTACGGATCAGGTCCATTAGTCCTTTGAAAGCCATTGGGTGAATCCAGCTGGTGCCAGCTGAAGAAGAGATGTAAAAAAAAAAAATAAAAAATCATCTGACACTCTGGGAAAACAAGTGAATGTTGTCAGGAAGAAGTGCAATTGTTTAACCACAAGGAAACGCTAAAATATAAATGCCATTATCTCTGGAGGCCTAGAGGCAAGAAGCTGCACTGCAATCCCAAAGGCACAAGGTTCAAGGCCACCAGATACTCTGTGGGAGAGGAATGGACAATCTCCTCCCATACAATTAATTGCCTCCGAAGACCTTCCAGAGGGTCAGCTATGGGTTGACCAGAAAACATGACATCATTAATACTCTTATCTCCTCCTCCTCCTCCTCCTTCTTCTTCTTCTTCTTCTCCTCCTCCTCCTCCTCCTCCTCTTCCTTCTCCTTTTTCTTCTTCATCATTTTATGCTAGTTTATTTATAAAATTAAAATACATTGTTTTTTAAATCAGATTCTTTCAATTTCCATCACTCCCTCCAGCAAATTGTACAAGCCCATGATTAATCTCCCCTGCACATCCTCATCCCTCTGCTTCCACCCTCTCCCTCCCCTCCTGGATCCTTATACTCATTCTACAATAATGGTTTTATACAATAATTATCCTTGTGAGACTGAGTTAGTTCACTCAACATAATGCTCTCCAGTACCTCTTAAATTAGGTAATAATTTATAAAATCATTGCTCCTCAAATATATACTTTTGATCTTCCTTTTTTATTATAGTTGCTAAGATGCTAATCTTTACTAAATTCCATGTTCTTAAAGTGACTTCAAAAGAGACTGTAGTAATACAGTAGTTTAGTACACCTTAAGGATAATATATTGTGGTGCCAGAAAGTTTGTAAATTGGCTTTTCTAGCCATCATCTTAGCCTCCATTGGAGACTGGGGCAATGTCTCCAGCTACCTAACTGCAAACACATGGTCCTGCAAATCATCAACAGCTATGGGACCAATATAAGAAAGAACGCTTTCTATACTGGAGGGAGACTGTGAAGACACAGTGAAAGATGATTGTGGAGAGGATGTTGGTGGAGAAATAGTGCAGAGACTGTGGCAGTGCTAAAGTAACTGGCAAAGTGTAACCAGAGGAACCTTGGAGATGGAGCCACAGTTAAAGATTTTGCTTGATGGACGATTGAATGAAAATGTGACTTATAACTGCTCTGAGATAAAGTTTGCTGCATGATTAAACAAACCAGAGGTTTGTTTGGGCTGCTGAACAACTTTCACTTGTTGACTGATAAGCTGTGTGAATGAATTGAGACATTATGCCTTGTTAATCTAGCTTGGAACTGCTGGACTAAACCGGGACTTGAATTGTCTGTTACACTTTTGCTTCCCTCATTCCTCAGTGTATTTCCCTAACAAACTACACAACTGCAAGTAAAACCTGTGAGTCAATTTGCAATCAACAATGGACCCTATGATTCATAGAAATAGGTGTAGAAGCAGGTGGGATGGCATATCTGGCCATGTAGCTATTTGTTTAGTACTATGGATATTATTGCTGGAAGCAGGAGCTGCATCCACTTCCGAAATGGCTTGCCTCTGGAAACTCTATGTACGAACAGTGCTCAGGCCATTCGTTCATAGGGTCACTATGAGTTGTCTACGACTTGACGGCATGAAACAACAACAACAACAATGGATATTATTGATGGGGACAGTTCCCCCTTATGAAGTGGACAGAAGTCAGACTCATCTTCTCCTTTTAGATACATACTTTAGCATTTAGTATGCTGTTGTTGTACACTGGTGAGTTGATTACAATTAATGGTGGCGCTATAGGACAGAATAAAAGTGCCCCAGGAGATTTTCTGGTGTAACCTTAATGGAGGAAGTTAGGTGTACGGAGTTGCACTGCCAAACCAAACAGAGATAGTTTGAATCCATTAGTTGCTTAGTGAAAGAAAGATGATGTTGTATTAAGGGCTTATTGTTCAAAATGGCTTTCCTAGTCAGTGACTTAACTTTGATATGTGGATAAGTGGGTATATGCAAATATGTATGTTCATCTATCCAGAAAGAGGTTGTCATTAAATTGAGCAGATTCAGTAGCAGATTATGGGAATCTCAACATGAGGAAAGAAGAAGCTTAGAATGTAGAATGTGCATTGTTCTAGGCCAAATATTCCTGCACCACTCAGACTGAGTCCTACAGGAGAAGCACCTGCAGCTGCAGCAAAGAACCAGAGACCGGACATGAGACAGAATTGAGTTCTAGCCTACTAAATCACGGAACAAGAGCTAAGTGATTTTACCCAAGTTTCTTGGACAACTAGGGGGAGAACCATACTTGGCAGGACTAAGAGTTTAGCAACTATGGTCTAACGTTGCAAGATTAAAGGCTGAGGTGCCTGCGAGCACATTTTGTAAGCTATCCTGACTTATGTGATTATCCTGACTTGAGTGATTGTATTCTACTGTCCACCTGAAATATAGCCTGTTTACTTCCTTCATAAAACCAGATTAATGAGGAACAATGTTAGCTTGAAGACTAATATGTACCTGATTCAGGCCGTGGTCTTTTCACTCACTTGCTATGCTGCTGAGAGCTGAACAATGAATAAGGATGAGAGAAGAAAAAACTATGTGTTTGAGTTCTGGTATTGGAGGACAGTAGTGAATATCACGTGGACTGTCGAAAGAACAAACAGGTCCTGGAGAAGGTAAAGCCAGAGTGCTCCTTGGAGGCAAGGATAGTGATGTTTCACCTCACATTTTTTAGGCATGTTACTATGAGAAGCTATACCTTTGAGAAGGACATCATGCTTGGGAAGGTGGAGGGATGGTGAAGGAGAGAAAGATCTTAAAACAGGTAAATAGACACAGTGATTGCAGCAATGGTTCAAGTATGCCAGAGATTGTGAATTTGGCACAGGATAGAACAGGGTTCAGATCTGTTATTCATAGGGTCACTATGAATAGTAGTATGCGTCAGCTCCTAACAACATAACAACAACAATAAATGTTATAAAAGTGAGTATGTTTCTGTGTGATCTGTGAGCTATTCCAACAGGCTTTGAACACAGCCAGATAATAAGATTGGTGCTGGAATTAGTAGAAAGAGGTATGGGAGCATGAGAGACATGTCTGACCTATGGGAATTGATTTTGTGCTGTGAATGATACTGGTAACAGCAGTTCCCCTTTGGGGAGTTAGTACAAGTCAGATCCCCTCTGGGGATTTAGTAGAGATCAGACATGGCCATCTCCACATGGCTCTTGCTCTTTTAACAAATAGACAATCTCTTTCTATATGATTTACAACCTCTACAAATCTACTAGAGGGTAAGCTGTGAGTTGGTCCAATTCCTTGGTCACATAACAACAACAATAACAATCTTTATGGAGCAATTCCATAAAGTGGCTAGTGGCTACTGAGCTTAAGCAATTGACTTTGTGCAATTGTGCCATTAGGTCTCTTTTTGTTAAAAAAGGAGGAAGATGTGTTAAGTTAAAAATAAAAGAAAGAAAAAGGAATGATGTTTCTGTTAGGGGATCTTGAATTGGTGTCTACAAAGCCAGGTATGACACAGCATAGTTTCCTTGGCTGTAATCTTTATGGGAACCGAGTGCCAGGTCTTTCTCCCCTGAAGCTGAATTCAAACCATTAACCTTACAGTTATCAGCCAAGTGCTTAATCATTGTGTAACTAGAACCCTTTAAAGAAAAGGCCAGATAATTTAATTACTGGAAGTAGAAAATAAAAAGAAAGACATCACACTCTGCCGAAATGTATTGAAAGGACACAATAATGAAAACATTCAGATATTTTATTAATTATTCACCATACAAGCAAAAAGAAAAATAATTATTTTCCCCTTCTTTAATCTTATTCTGAAAATGTGTTTAAGACATAAATGTACCACTATTTTCAATGTAGCCATGGTCTAATAGTAGCTACTATTACTAATTACTAAATTACTAACACTAGCCTACTATTAGTGTTAGAGATTAGTGAGGATAGTTCAGGAAAGGACAGGGTTCGGATCTGTTGTTCATAGTGTTGCTATAGGTCATAAAACAACCACCAAGTGCTTAGCCATTGTGTCTAATTAGTAATTAGAAGATAGGGACACCAGTTAGTAATTTGTTGTTGTTGTGTACTATCAAGTTGGAATTGACTCAGAAAGGAGTTTTAGAGGCAGTAAAATGCACAGGATAAGACTGATAAGACTGCCCATCTTTCTCCCAGTGAGCAGCTGGTGGATTTGAACTATGTACCTTTAGTTTGGCAGTTCCATTGCTTATCCTAAGCCATTAGAGCTTCCTTGTTAGTAATTAGAAGATACGAATTTAAGAACTCTCTTTTGATAAGTTGTATAGAGTTGGAAACACCATTGGCTGTTAGCTGGCTTGATAGCTATAAAATGAGAGGTTAATTTAATGCTTTTTGATCATTCAACAGTTTGTTTCTGTTGTTGATGTTGTTATTATTATGTTATATCACATTAAGTTCGAAGCAACTCATTGCTGACCCTCTAGTGAGTTTTCAGAGGCTGTAAATCACAAGGGAGGAGACTGCCCACCATTCTCTCATCAAACAGTGGTGGATTAAAACTGTGTGCCTCTGGGTTGTCAGCATAACTCCTTACCACTAGCCTACCTACAACAGCCTAGAAGTAGGAGAATAAATGGATTCTGTGTTTGAGGAGAGTAATAGTTGTTGTGGGTTTTTTCTCATTGATCAAAAAAGTGTCAATCCCAGTGTTTCAGAGCCAGTCTGAGCTTGCAAACCAGGTTCACAATTGATCTGAGGATGCCAAATAAATGAAAACACAACAAAACAAACCCAAAACGTTTCTGGATACCTGCTGTGATATGGCGCTATGGTGTTTGCAGATATATTTTCTGGCTTTCAACTCAGATTTTTTTTTTTCAAGTATGGAAAAATTATCTATTGAGACAGACAGGGAATCACAATAGAAAATCCTGAATCTAAATCTTTGTTTTCTGCTTATTAACTAATCAAGAGTGATTCAGTTTCTACTATGTTCAAAAGAATCTATAAATGGAAAGAAATCAATTAGGCATTGAGTCAATTACTCTCAAGTAATTCTGACTTACCCCAAGTATGTCAGATTAGGGCTGTGCACCAGTGCTTGATTCAGTAAATTCAGTAGATGCTGTGAAATCCTTTTTTCTAGGTGTCTTCAGATGGGCTTCAACCTCCAGGCATTCAGTTAGAAGCTGTGCACCTTACCACTGTTTGTACCACTCAGGAACTTCAATTAGTCCAGCTTACCCACTGTCATCAAGTCAATCCTTTTTCTGAACATCCTTTACATTAAGAGATCACGGCTCACTTTTCCAGTTTTCAGAAAAACATAGCATATTATTAAGATTAGCTTTTTCTATAAACAACACAAACCCCAAAATAACAGTGGGCAAAATATTTTAATTTTTTTTTTATTTTATACTAATTTAACAACAAACTTTGAATACATTGTTTTTCGCACAAGATCCTTCACATTTACTTCGATGACCCCATCAAATTGTGCAACCTTATAGTTAATACTCCCCACCATCGTCACCCCTCTGCTCCCACACTCCCCCCCTTGTATGCTCATACTCATTCTTTAATAATGGTTTTATGTAGTATTTGTCCTTGTGGGGCTGGGTTAGTTCACTCAGCATAATGCTCTCCAGTTCCTGCCACGTTAGTTAATAATTTACAAAATGATTGCTCCTGCGTGCTGCATAGTATTCCTTAGTATTAATGTACCACATCTTCTCAATCCATTCATTTGTGGTTGGACATAAGGGCTGTTTTCATGTTCTTGCAGTAGTGAATAATGCTGATAAAAACATCGGTGTACAAGTTTCCTTTTGAGCCTTAGTTCTCATTTTCTTGGGGTATATTCCAAGCAATGAAATAGCTGGGTCCTATGGAATTTCTATGTTCAGCTTTTTGAGGAAGCTCCAAAGCGCCTTCCAGAATGGTTATACCATTTTACAGTCCACCAACAACGTTTGAGAGTTCCTATGTCACCACATCCTCTCCAACATTTATTACTTACTGTCCAGTTAAACTTTGCCACTGCTACTGAAGTAAGATGGTATCTCATTGTAGTTTTGATTTGCATCTCTCTTATTGCTAGTGATTTGGAACATTTCTTCATGTGTCTGTTGCCCATTTGAATATCTTCCTCTGTGAAAATTCTTTCCATGTCTTTTGCCCATTTTGTAATTGGATTATCAGTCTTTTTCATGTGGAGGTCCAGGAGTATTCTATAAACTTTTGTTATGAGACTCTTGTCTGAGATGGTATTGCCAAATGTTTGTAGGCAGGTTTTCTTTTCACCCTGGGGAAAGTTTTTGATGCACACTGGGATTTAATCTTTTAGAAGGTCCCATTCATCAATTTTATAGTCTTCATAGTATACATTTCTGGCTGTATTTGGCAGTCTCTCTGTACTGTAGAGTAGAGCTTCTAAGCTTAATCCTACTTTGTATCTTATAAACTTTATGATTTTGGGGCTTTACTCTCAGGTCTCTGACCCACCTTGAGTTGATTTTTGTGTTTGTGAAATGTGGATCCTGTTTTCAGTTTTCTGCAGGTAGCAGTCCAGTTTTGCCAACATCATTTTTTGAAGAGGTTGCCATTTCCCCATTTGATAGGTTTGATTTCCTTGTAGAATATCAGTTGACCATAGATAACTATTTCTGGGTTCTCAATTCTGTTTCCATTGGTCTGTGTGCCTGCCATTATACCATAACCATGCTGTTTTGGTTACTACCGCTGTGTAGTAGGTTTTGAGATCAGGGAGTGCTATGCCTCCCACTTCATTTTTGTTTCTTAGAAGCGCTTTGCTTATTTGGGGTCTCTTGATTTTCCAAATAAACTTGACAATTTCCCTTTCAATCTCCTTGAAAAATGAATTTAGTATCTGTACTGGGATTGCATTGAATATATAGGTTGCTTTTTGCAGGATTGTCATTTTCACAATAATATAATCAATATCTACATACTTTCTGGAAATAGGCAATGTAGATCTAGTGTGGAAACTCCAGGATAATAACTTTTTTGCTGTTGTCCTTTTTCTTTCTGCTAACCTCAGTGGAAGATGGTAGCTGGCATGTCAGTCTTCATACTTGTCTTATACTTTACAAGAGAAATGAAGGAACAAAGAGGTGATTGTCTTTCTCCTGTAAATCAGACACTTTCAATTATATTGATGGAACTGAGTCACATATCTACTTCTTAGCTGCAAAGAAAGCAGAAATCTCTAGTTGACAGTCATATTCCCAGTTAGAATCAGGGGTTCTATTACTAGTAAAAAGGGGCTCTGGTGGCATAGTCTGTAGGGAACTTTATACCACTAGCTCTGAAGGAGAAAGACAGGTAATTTATAGCCTCCAAAAACCCACTGGAGGGTCATCTATGAGAAGAAGACTACTACAGAAGAAGGAGGTTATGGGAGATGAACAATAATCTCTATTGTCTATTTTAATTACAAAGCCCTGTTATTATTCGGCTCATTCAGTTGTTTGAAATGTATGGCATTTGGAAGCTTAATTAATCTACTGTAACACATCAAAAACCATTTGCTAGCAAGTTGATTTTGACTCATGGCCATTCTGTATGTATCAGAAAACAACTGCTCTATAGTGTCTACAATAGCTGACTTCCCCTACCCCCAAAGTAGATTGCCAAGACTCTAATTTCTGAGGGTTATCTGGGGGACTGGAGCCTCCAATATTTCTGTTAACAGCCAAGTACAGTAGCTGGTTAAACCCTTCCTTCTCCAGGAACTCACTGAAATCTCAGAGACAAATGGCTCTCCAAATTTCTTTTTAGATCTTTGTTCTTTCATAAAATGGACTCGTAACTATAATTGAATTTCCACGACAGAAGAAGCTCTGGTATACAGCTGTGCATTATTTTCTAGGAGGAGATAAAAAGCACCCTCCCTAAAATTTTACTTGGCTTAATATAGTTCTCTCATAGAAATATGAAATAGGGAACCACTTGATAAATGAACTGTGCCTGGCTCTAGAGGAGTACAAGTAGCTATCTTTCCCTGGAAAACAAAAAAATTTACATAGGTAGCTATTGTATTGTTTAATTAATTTTAAACAACAAAACCTTTATGACTAGCAGCATCTTCTGCACACAGACACAGAATTTCCCCTTTTTATTCTAGTCATCCTTCATTAACCAAGTTATGTCTTTGTTTTTGGCTCAGCTAGTTTTCCAAGTGCTTCTGTGATATTGTTATGCATAGAGCGTTGGCTCTATTTCTTCTAGTCTTTCCATCCTTTATGATTTATTAATGACACAGATTGCATGATGAAGAGTTGTCAACATTATCATTTTTCTATATTTACAGGTATAATAACTGTGTTGAAGTGGATTTGTCATCTAATAGCCTTAAACGATCCCTCCCTTTCGGGTTGCATTTCCTTCCATTATTTACTATGTCTCCCAACAGCTCTCATCTACTGCTACCTACTATTCTCTTCGTCCTTAATTTCCTGAGACAGCTTTCCACTTAAGAGCCTGAGAAACTATTACATGCAGAGTTTCTACAAACTACCAGAGCATAAGGTCTTCTGTGAAGAGACATATTCACCCACTGTGGGTTAAAGAAAAGAAAGTGACATTATATCATCCTCACTGACAAACCTAGTAGTTATCAAATGTGAAGCGAGCATAATCACATTTAAATTGAGGAGATCTACATGCATAACTTGCATATAACAAAAATACTAAGGAAGTGAAATGCCTAAATTCTTGTGCAGAGAAAGGAGAAGTGATTATCCCTATAGTTTAATGTAACATGTAGCCTCCTTCATTTGAGTTGGAATTTTCATAACTATTTGACATCAGTCTGTGACTTGTTCTAAGGAGAAGCAGTATTAAAGAATGAAATTGTACTTTATTTCCGTAAAGAATTTTAGCACTGTTCAGAGAAGCAGACTACAAGACATTCACTTAGGAAATTAGTTAGCTAGCTATAATATATTTTCAAATTAAGCAAGTGTTGATAGTATTCTGTTGTAATTGGCAAGGCTATATTATATAGATATTTATTATCTCTTTATTTAGAATATGGGGAAAGAAGCCATAATTTCTGTGCAAAGTAGTAAGTTGAAGCTCATGACATTCTATAACATAAAAAGTATTCCTTGACCAAAAGAGTTGTTCAAGTATGTATTTGGAAATGACATATTCCTTTTGTTGCTCATTTCATTTAATTTGTAATTACCTTAAATGATTTTAAAAGTATGAAAATAAATGTGATACAGTAGGTATTAAAATTAACATAATTCAACAATATGTGTGAATGGCTAAGTAAAAAATTAATTTGCTTTGTAAACCTTGACTTCAATAACAATTTAAAAAGAATATAAATTGCTTAATTTTACAAAAGAAAAATATAAATTATGCTGTCATGTCATACAGTGTTTTCACAACTTATCCACCACCAACAAAGAAATGATATAGGTTGACAATTCACCTAATTTTTCTGTCACTGCTGTGAAATTGAAACCACATCATAGCTGACTCCCCATTGAATTTCAAAGGCTGTAAGTCACTTAAGGAGATTGCCCATCTTTCTTCTACATAACAAGGTAGTGCAATTCTTTAACGACTAGCTACTGGAGCTCATTCAACCAAACACAATTACCTAAATTATGTTTCTATACACCACCAATAGGAAGTCCAATGAGAGTTGCTCTGCTAACCCAAAGGCTGTGTCCCTCTGATGGTTCAAATCCACCAGCAGCTGAGCTGGAGAAAGAGGGCCAATCTCCTCTTGTGCAATTCATTGCCTCTGAAAACTGTTGGAGGGTCAGCTGTCTCTCATTTTTTACTCTACGGCAATGAATGTGTGAGTGAGTGATGCATTGCCAACAAAGGTTTTTCATTTAACCTTACTGAAAGAGTTAGCAATTATGCCAGTTTAAAGATTAAGGTGTATCTTATTCACAGCATCTTCTTTTCAGTTACTACCTGTATATCTAAATGTTGGACCATGAATAAGGATGACAGAAGAAGAATCAAAGTCTTTGAGTTGTGGTGTTGGAGAACAGTACTCATTATATAATGGACAGTCAAAAGAATAAACAAATATGTCTTGGAGAAAGTGCAGACAGAGTGCTCCATAGAGGCAAGGATGGGGAAACTTCTTCTCATACTTTGGGCATGTTGTTAGAAGCCATTTCTTGGGAAAATGTAGTATCAGAGAAAGAGAGAAAAACCACAATGACTATAGCAATGGGCTCAATTATCAGGCATAGTGAAGATGATGCAAAATAAGGTAGGGATCATATCCTTATTTATAGGGTCTCTATGAGTTGTAGTTGACTTTTTAAAAATTTTCTTCTTTTTGGGTTTCTTATTTTTTTAATAATTTTTTTTATTTTAATGAAAGTTTACAAAAAGGCTAGATTTTCATTCATTCATTGTTGCACATTTTACCTCCTCTCTCTTCCTTTCCTATCCTCTAGTTCACTTTAGTTTTTCAAATATTCATTCATTGTTGCACAATTACCTTCCTCCCTCCAGCCTCCCCCCCCCACCCCCCCACCCCAGTGCTCTTTGCAATGTACTTCTTATTCTGGGCTTTTGATGTGTGTATAATACCTAATCATGTTTCTTTTAAATAGTTCTTCCCTTCATCTGTTCCAATGCAGTGTTCATTATTTATCCCCTCTTTTCTTACTTTCTCTCCAACCCTCATGTTAGTCTTCTTTTATAATAGTGGTGTTATGCAGTATTTGTCCTATTGTGACTGAGATATTTCACTCAGCATAGTATCCCCAAAGGCCATCCATGTTGTGTAATATTTTATTAGTTCCTTGATTTTCAGTCCTGCATAGTATTACATTGTACGAATATACCTAGTTTTTCCTATTTATTCATTCATTGATGGACACATGGGTTGCTTCAATTTCTTTGTTATTGTGAATAATGCCTCAATAAATGTGGGTGTGCATATATCTGGAATAGCTCTGGTTTCTTTAGGGCATATTCCTAGTAGTAGAATTATCATCTCACCCCAGTAACAATAGCAAAGTTCAGCACAGCAACGAACAATAAATGCTGTTGAGGTTATGGAGAGATTGGAATCCTTTTTCACTGCTAATGAGAATATAACAGGGTGGAACTGCTGTGGAAGGCAGTATGGCACTTTCTCAAAAAAAAAGTAGTTGACTTTTGATGGCACCTAACAACAACAATGAATAGCATTGTGTATCTTTAATAAGATTATACTAAGATTTGAGAAGCGGTAGGTGGCATAGTCTGTAGCTAGTGTTTTAAATGACAGAAGAATCTATGGTTTTGAGTTATGGTTTTGGAAAAGTGTACTGAATTATCTCATAGACTGTCAAAAGAACAAACAAGCGCTTGTCTTAGAGGAAGTGTAATCAAGTAGCTTCTTAGAGGCAAGGGTAGTGAAACTTCATCTAACATACTTTGAACAAGTTGTCAAGAGGGGCCAGTTCTTGGAAAAAGACATCATGCTGGGGAATGTGGAGAGTCAGATAACAAGAATAAAATCCCCCAAAAGACAGACTGACACAATGACTCTAACATCGGGCTTATCATGAGGATGGAGCAGGATGGGGCAAGATTCAGACGACAATAGTTCATAGGGTTACTACTGAGTTGTAGATGACTCAATTGCACTAAAAACAGCTATGAGATATATTTTTATCTGTGAAGAATTAGTCAAAGAGAGGTTAAGTTGCTTGTCAAAAGTAAATGGCTACTAACGAACATATTCCACATTTGCAAGCAGTTTCATATTTATTGAATTATTGAAATAAATCAATACGAATCTACAGCCCATAGTAATCACTTATGCTATCATTCTCAGTTTACCATTCAAACTAAATGTTTACATACTTTAGTTTTATTTATCATCTGAGTCCTTTCAAACTGATAAAGAATGGAAGTTACTTATTAGAAGGTCTCAGCTAATGAGAGTGGGTGATGGCTACAATACAAGTTTTTTGGCTCTTTGTTCAGCATGGCTTCCACTCAGTACTACTCCACTTCAATCCTGGGACAGTTTTTACTTCATGACTGTTCCAACCATCTAGGGGACTTTGTAACTATTTGGACTTTAAAAGTCATTAAATAATCACAAGAATATATCTTCACTAACATCCATTTCAGTAATGGATAAATTCTGTTGCTTTCCTTACTTTATATTTTGATTCTACACCAACTGCTTAAATCAATAAACTTTTATCTATTGTTATACACCATCAAGTCAGAGCCAACTCACAGCTGATCCTATTTTCAGTGGCAATATGCCACATGAAAGCAGGTTGTCTATCCTTCTCCCAAAAAGCAGCAAGTGGATTTGAGCCACCTGCCTTTGGGTTGGCAGTGCAACTCCTTATTGCCAGGCCAACAGAACTCCCTCCTATTCATTTATGACTTCTTATATCTCATGGCTCTACCCTAGCTGGTGTGGGTAAAAAGCAAACATACATCCTTACTCTTAAGAAATTCCCTATATAGTTGTAGAAAAGGTTGTACACAAATAACTTCTGGTAGCTATTAAAAACATGTAAAAGAAAATTTTTGTCTGACTCAAAGAGCAGGAAAAACTTTTGTAAGAGTTAAGATTTACTGTGGGTCAGAATAAAGGGTAAACAATGCTCTAAATAATTTTTTTAAAAAATATTTTTAAAATCCAGACAGTGCTAGTAATAATTTAATACTTTAAAAAAGACAAATTTGAAGCTTATTACATTTATTTAATTCTACTTATCATCGGAACAGCATATATTAGGTATCTATTTTTGACATTCATTATCTTTCTGATACCTTTACTTATCATCAGAACAAGACAGATGAGATAGTATAATAATCTCCCATTTTCTGATGTGAAAACTGAGGCTAACGAAAGGTTAGTAGCTCTAGGACACACCTGGTATCATGGTTAAGATTGTGTGTCAAACTGGCTGTTTATGCTCTTTTGGTTTAGTAGTTATGCTGTGTCCATTCTCTTGATGAGATCTAATATAAGTAGTCATTGCATGTTGAGTCCAAGCGTAGTATTCGCCTGGTAGTCTCCGCTTAGAGCTAACACCCGTTGATTGTCAGCAATAATATCACTTCTCCCAAATCTTTTCCTGAATCTAGAATGAATTTCAGGCAGTTCCTTATCAATGACTATTCCAGCCATTTAAAAAAATAATCTTTAGTGAGCTTTTACTTGCATGTAGTATTAATGATTTTTTTAAAAAATTATTTTATTAATTTTAATGAACATTTACAGAGATTTTGGATTTCCATTCATTCATTGTTGCATGTTTTTCTCTACACCCCCGCTCCCCCCCCCCCCCCCCCCCCCCCGCCCCGGTTCGTTCCTCTCTTTGAAAAGCAGAAGATAAACTTCTTCATTGTGGATGCTGTTGATGGGGACAATTTCCCCTGATGGAGTTAGCAGAGGCCAGACTTGGCCGTCTCCAAGCTGACCCCGCATATTTACACCACTTGAGAGGTTTGTATTTTGGCACCATGTCAGACCAGGTTCTCTTGCTATTCATTGGGTCTTCAAAGGCTCATTGTTTCAGAAGTGGATGGTCAATCTTATTTGTGTCTCTTACTTTGGAAGCTCCACTGAGACCTGTCCACTATGAGTGACCTTGTTGGTATGTGAAACACTTCTGGTATGAAAGCAACATATCAGCCAACACAGGATGACAATCCGACAGATGAATCATGGAATCTGTGCTTGTTCTTGTGAGGAGCCCTTGAATAAATTATGACTCATAGTGACCCTAAGAACAACAGATCTGAACCCTGTTTATCGTGTGCTATCCTCATCATCTCTGCCACACTTGAGCCCATTGTTGGCCAATTTTTAGTCATTGTGTGTCAATTCATCTCTTTGAGGGTCTTCCTCTTCTTTATTGATCCTTCACTGTTCAGAGGTTGATGTCCTTTTCCATGGACTGACCTCTCCTAACTACACAGACATGTGAGATAAAGTTTCATCATCATTTTCTCTAAGGAACACCTTGCTTGGATTCTCGCCAAGACATATTTGTTTGTTCTCTTGGCAGTCATGGAATATTTAATACTCTGTGCCACAACTCAAAGGCATTGATTCTTTTTCTTCTGTCATCTTTATTCACTGTTTAACTCTCACATGCATAGCTTGTAACTGGAAAAAAAAAAAAAACAAACCAACACCAAACACCAGCAACAAAACATAGCTTGGATCAGATGCACCTTCATTCTTAAACTGCTTTCAGTGCTCTTCATCACTTTTGAGAGTTCCCCGATTGCAAACTTTCCTAATGCAACATGTCTTTTGATTTCCTGGTTGCTGGCTCCAAGATTGTTGATTGTAGATCTAAGTAAAATGAAATCATTGACTATTGGCCCAATGGTAAAGACTTCTGTTTTCTTGATGCTGAGCTGTAATCCATATTGAAGGTTTTTTCTTACACAGCAAACATTACAAGTCTCCTTTACTTTCAGCAAGCAAGGTATGTTACCTGCATAATTCTCCTTATTTAATGAGACTTCCTTTGATCCTGATACTACACTCTTCTTCAGAAAGTCCAGCTTCTTGAATTATTTGCTCAGCATATAGATTGGGCTGTTGTTGTTATATGCCATTGAATTGACTGCAACTCATAGCACCCTATGTACAATAGATCTGAACCTTGTCCTATCCTGACCCAGTCACACTGTCTCCAACACACCATCCCCTATTATCTCAGCCACTGTGTCACCCCCACCACCTTCCCAAGTGTGATGTCATTCTCCAAGGATGGTCCCTCCTGACAACATGCCCAAAGAATGTGAGATGGAGCTTCAAAATACTTGTCTCCAAAGAGCAACTGGGCTTCACCTTCTCCTGAAGGTGACCTGTTTGGCAGTCTAGGCTGTGTTCAACATTCTTCTCCAACACCACAACCCAAAGACAATTCTTCTTTTGTCATCCTTATTCATTGCCCAGCTTTCTGATATGCATCAAGTAATTGTGAAGATCATGGTCTGGATCAGGCACACCTTAGTATCTAGACTGACATCACTGAGTAGGTATGATAAAAGGATACAGACCTGAAGTACACTTTTCTTGATTTTACACCATGCAATGTTTCTTTGTTCTGTTGGAATAACAGCTTCTTCATTTAGATATAAACACAATTACGTGTTCTGGGCTTCCTGTTCTTCTTAAATTAGCCGCAATTTGCTATAACCCACACAGTTAGTGCCCTTACCTGGGCAATAAAACACAATTAGCCATCCTTCTGATACTCTCTGCTTTCAGCCAAGATCCATCTGAATCAGCAGTGATTTCCCTGGTGTCACAGGCTCTTCTAAATCCAGCCTGAAACTGTGATGGTTCTCTGTCAATGTACTGTTCAATTCATTTTTTTAGTAATGTTCAGCAAGATTTTACTTGTATGTGTTGCACTTAGGGGACTCAGATAAACTCAGATTTATGTGATTTTTACCATCCTCATATCATTATCCTACAATCTCTGGCACTAGGAGATCTGATGATCTAGTCCATAAGGAGTGGGTGTACTGACCTAAAGGTGGCACCTCTCTGGGAGTTCAAATCCACCAGTTGTTCTGAAGAAGAAAGTTGAGCACTCATCTCTCATGTGATTTACAGTCCCAAAACCTCACTGGAGGATTATAGGTGGTCGACCCATACAAAATGGCAACAGGTTTGAGTATTATGTCATTATCTCATAGTTTTAGTAGCCATTCACATACATTCTTCAAGTTTCTGTTTATACATTTTAGAAAAGTCAAGCACTTTTTTTATAGTGTAAGTTTTGTTTATGTTATTATGTACCATCGGTTAACCTGTGCCTCATAGCAACCATATATATGTACAACAGCTCTGAAGCCTGCCCTATCTTGAGCCAGTCTCACTGACTCTGACACGCCTCACCCCATGGCCCCAGTTACCATGTCAATCCATCTCATCTGGAGTCTTCCTCTCTTGTACTGAACCTCCACCCTTCCAAGCATGATGTCCTTCTCTGAAGACCGATAGGACTATACAAATATGAGTTTGTGGCCCTATAGGGACCCTCTGATGATATAGTCTGTAAGAAATTGTGTTATTCAAGGGGGAAAAAAAGAGGAACAAACTGGGGGGTTGGTAGAGAAAATAGTGCATCAATGAATGAATGGAAATCCAAAATCTCTGTAAATTTTCATTATCATTAAATTATAAAATTTAATTAAAAATCAGGAAAAAAAGAAATTGTATTGCTATCTCAAATGCCACACCTCTCTGGTGATTATAATTCCACGGTGGATTTTCTCTGCCATGATTTTCAGCCTTATAAAACCTGCTGGAGGCACAACTATGAGTTGATGCCAATTGGACAGCAGTGAGACTGAGTGGATGTGAAGGAAATTGGATAGCTTGCTAATAATTTAAATAAGGCAAATAACACATTTGGGGTGAAAACATGCAAATAAAGTGTGTAGACCAGTAGTGTTTGGTCAGAGGCAGACGACAGCATTCTGAGGCAAGAAAGTCCTACATTAACTTGGAGTAAGACCGAGACCAAGACATAGCACACCAGACAGCAGAAGTGCTAATGACAGTGGTACCAGCAGCAGAAGTATTAGCAGAAGCAAAGGTAAAGGAGAACCACAGACCTGTGTGAAACAGAACTAAGCTAGATTTTCCACTCCACAGAGCCAGAGCCCAGTGTCTTTTCTAGGCATACTAGTGGAGTTGGCAGTGAGGCATAGTGTTGACTGAACTAAAAGTTTTATAACATTTGTTTACTCTCAAGGCAGGACCAGAAGCTGCACAGCCAGAAGGAGGATTGTTTGAAAGTATACCTAAACCACTATCCTTCCTGAGGAATTCTCTCTTGAGTGTTTCCAACCTGAACTGCAATCTGCTATTTCCTTACTAAACCCTACACTTGTATTTCCTATGAGTTTTATATGATATTTGTAAGGAATTTGCAGACTTAGTAGACTAGTAAGAACTGTAGGAGGTGTGATTGATATTAGAGTTGATAGCAGAAATTGTTAAGGACATGGAGTGGTAAGGAGGTTGTTTGAATTTTTTTTTAATAATTAAAAAAAAATTGTGTGTGTGTGTGTGTACCATCAAATTGGATCTGACTGGTACAGGAGGGGAGATCACCCGTCCTTCTCCAGCAGAGGATCCAGTGGATTTAAACCACATAACTCAGGGATTGCAATGCAGCTTCCTGCCACTAGGCCACCAGAGCCCCTGGGTTGTTTGACTTATTAAGAGTTGGCTTTGTGTTGCTGTTGTTGACAAGATTTCTTTTCTGTGTAGTATTACTGGAAGTCAGAAGCTACCATTCCCACCACTGCCACACTGTTTTCACTAAAGTCAATTACAATTAGATAGCATGATTCACAAAGCCAATGTTCTACATTCTACTTGAGTGGATAGTGAATGGGGTCTTAAAAGTTTGCAGATAGGTGCATCTATAGTCAAAATATTGGGTGGGCTTGGTGTTTTATTTTTGGTTTTTTGATGTTGTTGTTGTTGTTTTGTCCAGAGCAAAGAAGAGTGATAAAAATCAGGGTTTTAGTCCAAAGGACTAATGGATTATGTTAACATCAATTTCGAGGACTCAAGACCAGAAGAACTAGACCGTGCCCAACTACCACTACTGACAGCTGGGCAAAGGATCACAAAAGGTTCCTGATAGAGTAGGTGACAAATGTGGTACAAAATTCAAAATAATAAAAGAGATCAGAGTCGCTGGTCTGACACAAACCTATGACTCTTAGCCACCTTTAACGTCTGGAACTGAAGTCAGCCTGTGACGCAACCTACCTCCAAAAAACAAACTATAAAGTGATTAGAAACATGAGGTAACAATTCATTCCTTAGGAAAAATCAACCACACAAGACCAAAAGAGCAGCATTTGCCTGAAGGTAAAGATGACAAAGCAGGGAGAGGAAAGGATGAATGCCAACAGGAAACACAGAGAGGAAGTGGGAAGCCTACTGTTACCATGTGGTGATTATAATCAATGCCATGAAACACATAATGTATATATGAACTGTGGAACAGGAAATCAATTTACTCTATAAATGTTCATTGAAATAACAATAGTTTAAAAATATAAAGAAAAAATGTTGTTGTTGTTGTTACGTGCCGCCGAGTCGCTTGTGACTCATAGCGACCCTATGTACAACAGCCCTAAACTCTGCTCTGTCCTGTGCCAATTGCACGGTCTCTGACACACCCATTCCAATTATCCCAGTCACTGAATCAATCCACCTCATAGGGGGCCTTCCCCTTCTGTGTTGTCCCTCTACCCTACCAAGCATGATGTCCCCCTCCAAGGACCTGTCACTCCTTGCACATGTCCAAAGTATGTCAGATGGGGCCTTAGAATCCTTGCCTCCGAGGAGCAGCCCAGTTTGACCCTTTCCAAGATGAATCTGTTTGTTTTCCTAGCAGTCCATGGTACTCCCAATACTCTTCTCCAGCACCATAGCTCAAAGGCATCAATTCTCCTTCTATCCTCCTTAGTCATTGTCCAACTCTCTGATGCATAACAAGTGATAGCAAAAACCTGTATCAAAGGCCTGTATCAGGCGCACCTTAGTCTCCAAAGAGACACCATTGCTCTTCAGTACTTTGGAGAGGTCCCTAACAGCAGACTTTCCCATGGCAATACATCTTCTAATTTCCTGGTGGCTGGTGCCAAAAGTGTTGACTGTGGAGCCAAGCAAACTGAAGCTGTGAACAATCTCAATCTCTTCACCATCCATCCTGATGCTGCCAATTGGCCCAGTGGTGAGAATCTTTGTCTTCTTGACATTGAACCTCAATCCATATTGGAGGCTGCAGTCCTTGACCCTCTGCAGCAAGTGCTTCAGGTCCTCCTCAGTTTCAGCAAGCAGGGTTGTGTCATCTGCATAATGAAGATTGTTAATAGATCTTCCACAATCTTGACCCCACATTTCTCCTCATAGAGCCCAGCCTCCCGGATGATCTGTTCTGCATACACGTTGAAAAGGTATGGAGATAGGATGCATCCCTGGCATACGCCCTTCCCAATTTTGAACCCCAAAGAAAAAGTAAACACCAAGAAAAGTCTTGCTTAATAAAAGAAAACATGTTATTCTATTACCACTCTGCAGAGATGTAACTAACCTCCACTCAAGCAGAATGGCCCCGCTCTAACCAAAGATCTTAAATAGCTTCATGTTTCCTTAGCCTGACATAGCCTAATCTACATTTTGAATTTTATATTCTATTAATCCCTTTTGCACAATATAAGGTGGAAGAGATCTATATTTGTTCCCATTCCAAAGAAAGGTGATCCCTAATTTCCAGAATGTGGAAATTATTAAACAATATCATTAATATCACATGCAAGCAAGA
>NW_006399803.1:6096778-6120286 GCF_000299155.1 Elephantulus edwardii
TCCTATCTCCATACCTTTTCAATCTTTATGCAGAACATATTATCCAGGAGGCTGGGCTCTACGAGGAGAAATGTGCCATCAGGATTGGAGGAAGACTCATCAACAATCTGCATTATGCAGATGACACAAACCTGCTTGCTGAAACCGAGGAGGACCTGAAGCACTTGCTGTGGAAGGACAGGGACTGTAGTCTGCAATATGGATTGAGGCTCAATATCAGGAAAACAAAGATTCTCACTGCTGAGCTGATTGGCAGCATCATGATGGTGAAGAGATTGAGATTGTTCCGTTTTAGTTTGCTAGGCTCCATAGTCAACACTTTTGGCACCAGCAGCCAGGAAATTAAGAGACATATTGCGATGGTAAAGTCTGTGGTCACAGACCTCTCTAAAGTACTGAAGAGCAATGATGTAAGTCTGGATACTAAGGGTGCCTGATACACACCATGGTCTTTGCAATCACTTGCTATGCATCAGAGAGCTGGACAAAGACTAGGGATGATAGAAGGAGAATTGATGCCTTTGAGCTGTGGTGCTGGAGAAGAGTATTGTATATACCATGGACTGCTAAGAAAACAAACAAGTTTGTCCTGGAGAGGGTGAAGCCAAGCTGCTTGTAGGAGACAAGGATTCTGAAGCTTCATTTGACATACTTTGGACATGTTGCAAGGAGGGACCAGTCCTTGGAGAGGGATGTCAATCCTGGGAGAGTTGGAGGGACAGTGCAGGAGAGGAAGACCCTCTATGAGATGAATTGATTCAGTGACTAGAGTAATGGGGGTAGGTGTGTCAGGGACAGTAAGATTGGCACAGGATAGAGCAGGGTTTGGGGCTCTTTCACATAGGGTCGCTATCAGTCGCAGGCAACTCGATGGCACAAAACAACAAGGTGAGACTGCCTGCCTCTCTACTTTTTCCAATGCTGTTTGATAACCTAAAAATTCTCTGTTGACTTCCTAATCTCCAATTCCTACTTTCAAATCCCTACAGTATTATTTATTCCTCTGTGGAGCTTTTTGTTACTAATTTTCAGTTATGAGAGACTTCTTTTGCTCTCTAACTACATAGTATTTTATCTCTAACTCTACAAGACATATAAGCTCATTGAGGGTCTGTAAACTCTGATTAGCAGCCACATACATTACCTGTTTACATCATCCAGGGACTCTATAATACATATAAATAAAAACAAATAAACAAAACCAGGTTGGCAGTTTAAATGCATGAGACAATCCTTAAGAGAATGAGGCAGCTTGCTGTTTGGCAGGGGGAGCAGTCTTGGAAAGCCCGAGTGTCAGTTCTGCCTTGCCTTATAGGTCAAGATTAGCTGGAATTCTATAGATGGTTTCAAGTAATAGGAGGACACTACTACACATGCCAATATCATCTCCACCTAATGGCATTTTCATTGCTTGTTCACCAGTTGTTACCTCCACCTAAGGTTGTTGTTAAGTGCCGTTGAGTTCTAGATGACTCATAGTTACCCTATGAATGAAAAACCTGAACACTTGTATAACTTTTATCATTTTTACAAGTTCATAGGGTTTCTGGAGGCAAGCTATTTCAGAAGTGGATGCCACTCCTGCTTCCAAGTTTGTTGTAATTAGGGAGGCAAGCTATTTCAGAAGTGGATGCCACTCCTGCTTCCAAGCTGGTTTTAATCCACCATGGGTAAACATTATGACATTTGACATATCAGTGTCACAGGGTTTCGCATCATTGAAACCATGGGTTACCTCTGTACAGCCAATGGACAGACCAGTGTATGCCACTTAGAAGAATGTTTGACCAAAAACAATTAAAACCAGGCCAGAGGACCACAAATTAAAATCACCCACCTTTGGCTTGGTAGCATCATTTTCTGTCCACTAGGCCAACAGAGTAAAAGTATGGAATGTTTCACGAATTTGTGTGCCATCCTTGCATTGGGGTCATGTTAATCTTCTCGGTACTCTTCTAAAAATCCAAGCATAGTGGACGTTTTCTCAGTTGTTATACGTTGTTTTTCTTATGTGCCATTTTGTTGACTGTAACTCATAGTGACCCTGTGAACAACAGATTGGAAACTTACCCTACCTTGCACCATCTTGGTGATCTCGGCTGTGCTCAGTCAAGTCCATTGTCAAAGTTGCTCCATCAGTCCATTGTGTTGAGGGTCTTCCTTTCTTTCTCTGACTTTTCACCTTTCCCAGCATAATGTCTTATTCCAAAGAATACTCCCTCCTGACAACATGTTCAAAGTATGTAAGAACAAGTTTCACCATCCTTGTACTTTTATTTTTTTAATTTTTTTTTTCATCCTTGTACTTTATCTGAGACATCCTTGTTCTTTGGCAGTCCATGGGATATCCAGCATTCTTTGCCAACACCACAATTCAAAGAAATCGATTCTGCTTCTGGCCGCCTTACTCTTTGTCTAATTTTCATATGTATAGGAAGCAACTGAAAAGACCACAACTTGAATCATTTTGCACTATTTGCACCTTCATTTTTTAAACTGGCATCATTGTTCTTTAGCACTTGGAAGATGTCCTTGATAGTAGATTTGCCCAATGCTACAGGTCTTTTTATTTCTTTCCTTTTACCATGAGTGTCAACTGTGCATGCAAGTAAAAAGAAATTGTTGACCACTGAGTGGAGAAAATTTATATTTGTTCCCATTCCCAACATGGGTGATTGAACAGAATGTGGGAACTGTTGAACAATATCATTATCACATGCAAGCAAAATATTGCGGAAGATCATCCAAAACAGAGAACAGCCAGAAGTTCAAGCTGGGTTTAGAAGAGTCCGTAGAATCAGGGATATCATTGCTGATATTAGATGGGTCATGGCTGAAACAGAGAATACCAAAGGAATGTTTATTGTTTATCTGTGTTTTATTGACCGTGCAAAGGCATTTAACTGTGTGAATCAGAACATCAGCAATGATATTCCTGGTGCCATGGCCTCTCCTAAATGCAGCTTGAATTTCTGGCAGTTCTCTGTATTAGTTCTACTCATTTTTAAAATAATCTTCAGTGGAATTTTGCTTACATGTGATATTAATGATATTGTTAGATAATTTCCACATTCTGTTGGATTGCCTTTATTGGGAATGGGAACAAATATGGATCTCTTCCAGTCAGTCCACCAGACAGCTCTCCTCTAAATTTCCTGGCATAGACTGGTGAGCATGTCCAGGGCTGGATATATCATTTGTAATATGCCAATTGGTATCCCATCAATATCTGGGGCCTTATTTTTTTTGCCAATGCCTTCAATCCAGCTTGAATGTCTTCCTTCATAACCATTGGCTCTTGATTATATGGTACTTCTTGAAATAATTCAGTGTTGGTCAATTCTTTTCAGGGCAGTGATTCTGTGTTTTTCCTCCAATTTCTTTTGATGTTTTCTGGATCATTCAAAATTTTGGCTCTATCATCTTTTAGTATTGCAACTCAAGGCTTGAATTTGTTTTTCAGTTCTTTTAAGAAATGTTGAGTGAGTTAGTCCCTTTTTACTCTTGATTTCTACGTCTCTGTATATTCTAATACTGTGCCTTGTTTTCTTGAGCTGCCCTTTGAAAACTTCTATTCAGCTCTTTTACGTCTACATCTTATTTGTTTTGGCTTCCAAATGCTCTGGTGCAATTTTCAGGGTCTTTCTGACATCCATTTTGGGTTTTTTTTTCTTTCTCCTCTGTCTTTGTAGTTATCTTTTGCTCTTTTCATGTATGATATCTGTACTTCAGGTACTGGTGTTAAATGCTTCAAATCTATTATTTTTAAGCTCAGGTAGGACAGAGGAGGACTTGAAGTGCTTACTGTAGAGGATCAAAGTGTACAGCTTTCAATATAGATTGCATCTCAATGCCAAGAAAACAAAAATTCTCACCACTGGACTGACAGGTAACATTATGATAGATGGAGAGAAGATTAAAGCTGTCAATGACTTCATCTTACTTGGATCTACAATCAATGTTCTTGGTACTAGCCGTCAGGAAAACAAGTATTGCAAGTGGGAAACCCTGCAATCATGGATATCTTCAAATTACTGAGGAACAAATGTTGCTAGTTTGAGGACTAGGATATACCTTATTCAGGCCACAGACTTTTCAGCCTCTTGTTTTGTTGCTAAGAGCTGGACAATGAGTGAGGATGACAGAAGAATTGATGTCTTGGACTGTAAGAGTACCGAATGTCTTATGGACTTCCAAGAGAACAAACTGGTATGTCTTAGAGAGGTTGCAGCCAGGGTGATCCCTGGAGGCAAAGATGATAAAGCTTCATCTCACATACTTCAGGCATGTTGTTAGAAGAGGCTATTCATTTAAGAGGCACATCATGCTTGTGAAGGCGCAGTGACGATAAAAGCGAGGAAGATCCTCAACTAGGTATATTGTGGATCGACACAGTGACTGCAGCAATGGACTCAAGTGTGTCAGGAATTGTGAGGATGGCAAAGGATAGGACAACAGCAATATTATGAAAGAAGAAATGGAACATGTCATAAAAACCATTCCCAACCAAAAAAATTCTTGGTTGAGATGGTTCACTGATGAATTCCACCACTGTTGGGCAAAGGTAAGACCAACTCTACTAAAAACATTTCAGAATACAGAAAAAAAGATGGAATAAGCATAAATTCTCTGAAGCTAGACAAAAAAACTTCTTAAAAAGTAAAATTTTAGATCAATATCCCTCATAAACCA
The DNA here is from genome assembly GCF_000299155.1 of Elephantulus edwardii. Taxonomy (NCBI): domain Eukaryota; kingdom Metazoa; phylum Chordata; class Mammalia; order Macroscelidea; family Macroscelididae; genus Elephantulus; species Elephantulus edwardii. Next base: position 6,101,471 of record NW_006399803.1, read on the forward strand.
ACATGCAAAAATTATCAATAAAATCTGATAATAAAATCTAACAACATATAAAAAAACTAATTTATCATGATCAAATGTGATTCATACTACATATGTAAAGATGGTACAACATTAGAAAAACAATCAGCATAAACCACAATATGAATACAACAAAAGAAAAGAGCTCATAACCATTTCAAATGATGCAGAAAGGAATTTGACAACATTCAACACCATTTTCTAATAGAAAGCCTCAACAAAATAGGAATAAAGAGGAAATTTCTCAAAAAAACTAAACCCATATATACAGTCCCAAAGACCAAGATTACTTGCAATGAAGAGACTTAAAGTAAATGGGAACCAGAAAAGGATGCCTTTTATTATTATTCTTATTCAATATTATACTGAAAGGTGAAAAAAATAAAAGGCATCCGTATTGTCAAAGAAAAAGTAAAACTATGTCTATCTGCAGAGTATGTGAACCTATATGTATAAAATCCAAAAGACTCAGCAAGAAAATCACTGGATTTAGTTGGACTAGAATTGAAAATTCAGAAATAAATCTATCCACCTACAGATGATGGAATTATTTATTTATTACAAATAAGTTTTATCCGAAAACCCAAACAAAACAAAAACAACACAAACCTAAATGACTGGTGCAAGGTTCAAACTTGCTGTTCATAAAGTTGCTATGAGTTGGAGTCGATTTCATGGAACCCAAAGGCACACAGTTTGAATTCACCAGCTCTTCCGTAGGAGAAAGATGAACAGGCTCTACCTATGCAATTTACTACCTCTGAAAATCCACGGGAAGATCAGCTATAGGTCGGTTCAGACAGATAACAATAACAACAACAAAATGCATGGATTGCTGATTTTTAACAAAGGATGAAATCCATTAATTGTAGAAAAGAAGACTTTTTAACAAGCAGAGCTAGCAAAACTGGGTATCTACTTACATAAAATTGAAAGAAGAGCCATACCTCATACTATAAAAGAACCTAGACATAAAATCTAAAACTACAAAGTACATCACAGAAATTTGGGCAAACTCAGGAACCTTAATCTACATCATAAATTGACTATCAAATATAAAAGAAAATGTAGAATTATCAGAAGATAAACTAGATAATTAAGATCTAACAAGTAAATCCTTGTGGACATCAAAAGACTTTTCAAACAATGTAAAAAGAGAATGTAAAGAGTAGAGGGGGAAAAAATGACAACACCACATCTACTAAGATATTCATCTCTTTATAGAAAATTTATAGAAAACTCCAACACTTCAACAAGTAAAAGACAATTACAAAATGGCAGAGAACATGAAAAGGCACTTTACCAAAGAAGACAGTCAGATGACCAACAAACACAATCATTAGCTGTCAGACAGATGTAATCAAAGCAACAATAAAGTATCATTTCACTCTAGTAAAAATAGCAAAGTTCAATAAGACAAAACCAACAAAGATAAAAACAAAACACAACAAAGCTGTCAAGGGTGTAGAGACTGAAACTCTGAAACATTGCTGTTGGGTATGCATAATGGTGCACAGTGCTATGGAAAGCAAGATGACAGAGTTGTTGTTGTTAAGTGCTGTCGAGTCGTAGGTGACTCATAGCAACCCTATGAACGAAAGGCCTTAACACTTGTATATCTTTCATCCTTTCTCCAGGTTCATAGGGTTTCCGGAGGCAAGCTATTTCGGAAATGGACATCACTCCTGCTTCCAAGCTTGTTTTAATGGGGGAGCTCCATCAAACACTGTCCACCATGGGTAGCTATTCTCACATTTGACACATGAGTGTCACAGTGTTCAGCTTGACATCAACCATGAGTTACCTCTGTACAGCAAAGTTGGGAATAGAAATATCATTTGATCCAGCAGTTACACTACTAGATCTGTATCTCAACGAAATAAGAGCTTCCAAAGACTGATATACCCAAACTCATGTTTATGGTATCATTATTGAAAAAAAAATTATTTGGAAATGAGTTGGAAACAACTCATTTATTCATGAATGAATGAATAGGTAAAACCTGTGATAGATTTACACAGTGGATTATCATGCACCACTAAACAGTTAATAAAAATTTGTGAAATGGTGCTCAACAATAAAAGAAACTAGAGGAAATTGTGCTTAATGACATTATGTTGTTGTGGTGATTATGGGCCAGTCAACTACAACTCATAGCAACCCAGGAACAATGGCTCTGAACTTTGCCCTATCCTGAGCTGACCTCACCATCTTTAATACATCTGATCCCATTGCCACAGTGTCACTCCATCTCATCCAGATTCTTCCTCTTCTTTATCCTCCTCCAGAAACGGTCCTTCTTGACAATATGTCCAACATAGGTGAGATGGAGATTCAAAAGTGATATATGATTGGGTATTACGTGTTTCATTGATTATGCAAAGGCATTTGACTGTGTGGATTGTGGCTGACTCTGAGAAGAATGGGAATCCCAGAACATTTAATTGTGCTAATGTGAAACCTATACTTGGACCAAGAGGCAGTAGTCAGAACAGAGCAGGTAACACTGCATGGTTCAAAATTGGAAAGGGTGTATGCCAGGGATGTGTCCTATCTCCATACCTTTTCAACCTGTATACAGAGCAGATTATCCGAGAGGCTGGGCTCCATGAGGAGAAGTGTGGCATCAGGATTGGTAGAAGATCTATTAACAATCTGCGTTATGCAGATAACACAATCCTGCTTGCTGAAACTGAGGAGGACCTCATGCACTTGCTGCAGAGGTCAAGGACTGCAGCCTTCAGTATGGACTGAGGCTCAATGTCAAGAAGACAAAGTTTCTCACCACTGGACCAATTGGCAGCATCAGGATGGATGGCAAAGAGATTGAGATTGTTCACAGCTTCAGTTTGCTCAGCTCCATGGTCAACACTTTTGGCACCAGCAGCCAGGAAATAAAAAAAAAAAAAAACCATATTGCAATGGGAAAGTCTGCTGTTAGGGACCTCTCTAAAGTACTCAAGAGCAACGGTGTGTCTCTGGAGATGAAGGTGCTTCTGATACAGGCCATGGTCTTTGCAATCACTTGTTATGCATAAGAGAGTTGGACAATGACTAGGGAGGATAGAAGGGGAATTAATGCCTTTGAGCTGGAAAAGAGTATTGAATGTACCATGGACTGCCAAGAAAACAAACAGATTCATCCTAGAAAGGGTTAAACCAGGCTACTCTTTGGAAGCAAGTATTCTGGGGCTTCGGCTGACATACTTTGGACATGTTGTAAGGAGGGACAGGTCCTTGGAGAGGGACATCATACTTGGGAGGGTGGAGGGACAGTGTAGGAGGGGAAGACCCTCTATGAGGTGGATTGATTCAATGATAGGGGTAATTGGGATGGGTGTGTCAGAGGCAGTGCGATTGGCACAGGATAGAGCAGGGTTTAGGGCTGTTGTGCATAGGGTCGTTATGAGTCGTAAGCAACTCAATGGCACATAACAACAACAACAACAACATTACAGTTATGACAAGAGTCCAGAATGAAGGTTGCATAGTGGAGTGTACTGGGGGTGTGGTGGGTGGGAGGAGATTGTATACCAGTGAAGGAATTCTTCTTTTACTTTTCAAAGAGAAGAGTAAACTGGGAGAGAGGAGTGGGCAGGTAGAAAAGTGCAACAATAAATGAATGGAAATCCAAAAATCTCTGTAAATGTTAATTACAATTAATAAAATTTTAAAAAAATCCTTAACTCCAAGGAGCAACATGGTTTCACCCTTTCCAGGATAGACCTTTTTATTCTCTTGGTGGCCCATGTTCAATAGTCTTCTGTAGCACCACAATCCAAAGGTATCAGTTCTTCTTTTATCATTTTTACCTCTAAGGATAGTAGTACCAATGAATTGATTGTGAATTAATTTGCTACCAGTAGTCAGGAGATCAGAACACATATTGCTTTGGGAAAGTTTATAGTCAGAGAACACTCCAAGTTATGGAGGAGCAATGATGTCAGCTTGAGGACTCAGGTTTGCCTTATTTAGTATTTTCAATCACTTGCTATGCATCTGAGAGCTGGACAATTAATAAGGATGAGAGAGGAACTGATATCTTTGAAATACAGTGTTGGAAAGGAATGATAAAGAGGAACGTAATGCTTGGGAAGTTGGAAGGACAGTGAAGGAGAGGAGGATCCTCACGTTGGTGGACTGACACAGTGACTGCAGCAAGTCACTGGGCTTGAGTGTGTCAGAGATTGTGAGGATGGCACAGGATAGGGCAGGGCTCAGATCTGTTGCTCATAGGGTAGCTATGAGTCATACTGAGCTCTATGGTCCCTAACAACAACTACTTCTAAGGAGCACCTTAATTGCACTTTCTTCAAGACCTATTTGTTTGGTTTTTTTTTTTTTTTGGAAGTCCATCAGATATTCAGTACTCTTCTCCAACACCACAATTCATAGGGATTGATTCTTCTTCTCATTGTCCAACACTCAGATGCACTGCAAGTGATTGAAATGACAATGGCTTGAATCAGGTGCACCGTGGCCTTTAAACTGACATCATTGCTCCTTAGCACTCTGAAGAGGTTTTTGATAGAAGACTTTTCCCAGTGCAAGACATCTTTTGTTTTCTTGACTGCTGGTGTTGCTCATGGAACCAAGTGATTACATTGTTGTTGTATGCTACCAAATTAGATTAACCTATAGCTCTCCAGGGTGTTTTCAGAGGCAGTTAACTATACAGGAGGAGATGAACAAAACAAAGCATGTATGAAGGACTGAATCAAGAACCCAACCAATATGATCGGTAAACTTTCAATTAAAAAAAGGGAAAAATGTTCAATAAAGAAATATTTAATGAACAGATATTGCTATGTGTCTTTTTACAGCAGTGTATGTGTGTATCTCAGTTGAGATTAAGTTAGATGAAGTGGCAGAACTTCAAAGAAAAAAATAAGCGTTGAAGAGCCAAAGGAAAGACAGGAAAATTACAACAACAAAATGAGTGAGACAAATGGATCATGTTATCTCAATTGAAATTATTTTTGTTGTTAAGTGCTGCTGAGTAGAACTCGTAATGACCCTATGACCAACAGATCTAATCTTGTCCTATCCTGTGCCATAATTGGAACTAACTGACCTGCCAGCAGGTTTTGAGAGACTGTGAACTGCACGGGAAGAGAATTCCCATATTTCTCCTCAGAGCATTTTTTGGATTCAAACTGCCTCCCTTTGGGTTGGCAGTGCAATTCCTTACCACTAGACTGGCAGAACTCTGTAATTCACTATTATATAAAAGAGGCAAGAAAAGGTTCTTTAAAGCCTCCAGAAGGTAAGTGACATTGTAGAACCATGATTTTTTTTACTTCTGGCCTCTGGAACAATAAGATAATTTATTTGGTTGTTTTAAGCCAGTTTTAGACATATGTTATAATAATCACAGAGAATATAGGCATTACCAGAATTCACCATATATTGTTTCTTTATTGTTTTTGTTGTTGTGTGCTGTCAAGTTGGAACCCATCCATAGTTAACCCTCCAGCGGGTTTTCAGGGGCAGTAAATCCCATAGAAGACAGTCCATACTTTGTTGAAACAGCCCAGTGCATTTAAATCTTGAGCCTTTGGGATTGCAGCACAGCTCCTTACCACTAGGCTACCAGAGTGCTGTTGTTGTGTACCATAGAGTCAGAACCCACCCATAGTTGACCCTCCAGTGGATTTTCAGAGGCTGTAAATCGCAAGAGAGGAGACTGTCCATCTTTCTCCGTGGAGCAGCTGGTGGGTTTGAATTGCATGCCTTCAGGACTGCAGTGCAGTTTCTTGCCATTAGGCCAAAAGAGCTATCAGAGAAAATACCATTAAAAACAACCCAAAATTCCTTCCCTTGAGTTAGATTCTGCTTCAAATAGATCAAAGAGCTCTTAGTAAATAAGAATTTGTGAACAGCCTAAAGATAAAGGAGCTCAATTTCTGTACACATAACATTTAATGATCTTTTAATACAACACCATTCCTTCAATGACTGAGATCTATGAATCTTTAAAGGAGAAAGAAAGTGAGAAAGTAATTGTGCTGTAAACTATCATTCATGTATCTCCACTTATCTTGTGACTGCCTGATAATTAACATCAGATTTTATCACACTTCATGTGCTTCCTTCTTCTTTTCAGTTTAAATTATTTAATGTCATCTGTGTCTCCTGATTAGGTTCTTTTTATCTTTGGATGTACTTTGCTTCATGTTGCCTGAATGTGGTAGAGGAGATACTAAGTGTTGCTAACCAGTAACCTGCAGTTTGCAGTACACAATCTTCTAAGACATTTAGTTGTTAAGACAGCAAGTTAAATGACAGGATGAGTCTCTTTCCACCTTTAACTCAATTCTGAATCTAAATCTGCCGTCACCAAACAATCCCAGAAATCTCATTTAAATAATTAATTCCATAGTTAATTTTTATAGTTCACCACTGCAGTGGCAGGAAGGTTTCTTCAAAATGTCACACACTGAATTGCCTAACAGAAAGGAGTTGGTACTCCTGACAGGGTCTATTGGCTTTTTCTTGAAATTATCAGTGCTATTTGTCATTGATAACAATGACACTTTTAAGTGTTTTCTGAGAAGCTGAAGCAGAGAGAAAAATTAGAAACCAGCAGTAATAGAGGGTGGGAATCCCTACCACACTAACCCCTTGCTTAGCCTTTACCAGTTTTGCCTAGGGGGTCTCTGATCCCCACTTCAAAGTTTTCCGGCTCCTTCAATGGGCCAGCTCTGGGGTTCCAGGCCAGCTAGCAGTGTGCGCCCTAAGATTCTGTAGAGAAGATTCAATTTCTTCCCCACGAATGTGTTAGACAAAATACTGTTGCTAATCTGACTTGCAGTTTGCAGTTATAGTAAAGGGGGGGGGGGTGAAAGCTTGCACAATGTTGCCTCGCCTTCATCACAAATCGCTCAAAAGGAGCCCAAATCCGCGCATTCCTTTCACTCCAGGGGTGAGTGGGCAGAGTCTCGGGGTCCGAGAGCCCACCTGCAGGCGTGGCTCACCTGGCGTGGTCCGGCCCACCTTACCAAGGCTGCAAGGGATGATGGACAGAGAGGACTATACGAATTTGAGTTTTGATTGGGGACCAACTTTTTTTTCCCAGTAGCCTCCCATCCACCACCCTCGAGGAACACTGCGGTCGGCGGACCACCAAAACACACCCAACTCCGGGGACTTCAGCGGAGAACCCGGAGGCTGAGAGCCGCCACCTCCCCCGCGCAAACGTCATCCGGGCGTCGCGAAGTATTTTAAAGCCTCGAAGAAAAGCGCATATGAAAAAACGCCCGAAACAAAATACTTCGCATCCCGCCGTTTTTGCAGCCTACAGAGTAATCTTTGTTACATCCATACCTTAGTTATTTCTGTATGAGCTCTCCAAGGTTATGCTCCCAAAGCACAGGTCAAACTGATTTGTTGGAGCGGGATGCTCGAAGATGCTCAGTGACTGTGGCTCTTTATGTTGCCCCTCGCTCCGCAGCTGGTCTTGGTGACAGCAGGTCTATTAGTTCTTCGCCGCTCTCAGCTTTCCCGCTGGCCTGGCCCGAGCTCACAGTTCCTGTATTTGGGAAATGGCCTGCTGTGGGTCCCGGTGAGTGCGCGTTTATTAGAGGTTGAGTGGTAGTGATGGCGGCGCTCGGTGAGACTTTCCTGTCACTGGATACTACTACTCCCAGCCCTCCTGAAAGCCGCCTATGCAACCCCTGAGTCTTTCGTTTACAAGTGGCAATTTGGCTTGCTCTGCTGCATGTCAGGAGGGATCGAGCAAAGTGTGGAGTCGCCCCGGGAAATAAGGGATCGCAGTTTGAAAAGAAAAAAAGCCAAACAAATAAACAAAACCCACCCACCCTAACAAACATGGGGCTGCTGGAGAGAATGAGGAAAGAATGGTTCATGGTCGGAATAGTGTTGGCGATCGCTGGAGCTAAACTGGAGCCGTCCGTGGGGGTCAATGGGGGTAAGTGATACACTACCGCGATTTCCACTTAAGGACTAATTTCGGAATCTGAAAAAAGGGGAAACTGTGTAATTGGGAAGCATCTGTCTTTTTTTGGGCAGTGATCATCCCAGAGTACCCCTTGACCTTTTTGCTGATTTTTCAATTTGCCAGCTCCAACAGGGAGCTGAATTTGAGCGCTAGTTGTCTTTTCCGCCTACCATCAATGACTATCCAGGAGTGTGGTTACGGAGAATGAAACTTACTCCTCTTCCTTTCAAAGTAGTAACCTATCCCAAGGGACATTAGGTTTCCAGGAACTCCTTGTCTATCTTGAGGTGGAGATCATTAGCTTCCCTGTCAGTCTATTATGCCATTTCCCACTCTCTGAATTGGAAGAAAAAAAAGTAAGAGATAAAAGAGGGAGAAAAATGTAAATAAGAACTTCCACCACCACCACCAAGCTCAGGTTTTCTTGGCCCACATGTTGAAGAGTGCTGATTTGCTCTCTTGCTGCTGCTTCTGCAACTCCCAAGCCTACTGACACGTTGCATTTTTTTCTTTACCGGACAGACTTCCGTGTGCTTCACCAGCAGTCTAACAGATATGGACTGTATTAGAGCTCGTGCAGTGTGTTTTGGCAAGGAAATGCAGGAGTGCTAAAATTTACTTAAGATTTTTGAACAGAGTGATTCTTGTAATGTGAGGCTGGGCATTAGGGGAAACAAACTAGAAGTATAATTAGCCCACTGGAACCCCTATATACCCCCTTATAAAATTATTTCTTTAATACATTAACCCTTTTTGATTTTGCCAGTTAAGCTTATTCATAAATTTATTTGGGCAAATAAGGCACAGATGAGCACACACAACCTTGTAATAGAAATATGCACAAAAGGTAAAATTATTATAATGAAAATAATTTTATGAATGCATTCTTTAATATTTATCATCTTTTTCTAAACATGATAGAAAGGAATGAATTTTTTTTTTCTTTTTTCAGGAGCTCTCCTCTTTCCTCACTACAATTCCTCTACTTTTAGAAGTGAATTCTGGGAATGTTTTGAACAAAGATTATGGAGAGTTAAATTTTGGGTTTTTAAAAAAAATTAGTTTTACCCTTTATATTTAACTTCGAATACAAAAGATTCAGAATGTGTAAATTTAAAAATAAAGTGGTTGCTCCTTGTAGCTTCTCCTTCCGAGGAGCCTTGGTAGTGCAGTTGTGAAGTACTTGGCGGCTAGCTGGAAAGTAGTCAAGTGGTCATAGGCTTCAGCCCACCAAGATCTCTGCGAGAAAGCAAGGCATGACAGTCTGCTTTCCGAAAAGGTTTACCACCTTGGAAAGCCTACAGGACAGTTGTACCCTTTCATGTTGTTGTGTACCATAGAGTCAAAACTAACCTATAGCTGACCCTCCGGTGATTTTCAAAGGCAGTTAATGTGTGTGTGTGTGTGTGTGTGTGTGTGTGTGTGGTGTGTTTGTGTGTATGTGAGTGGGGGTGTGTGGAGCAGCTGGTGGCCTCAAACATACCTTCAGGATTACAGCTGCTTCTTGCCACTAGAGCTCCTTACAAGATCATAATCTTTGGCAGAGACTTGGCAGGGAATCGGTGTGTTTGTTTTGACATAGCTTCTCTGGAATCTTTTTGAAAGTTCAAGTGAATACTGATGCTTCACATTCTCTCTTCTCTCCCTTCTCTTTCTCTCTCTCCCTCATTGCCATTGAGTCAGAACGGATTCATAGCTGACCTTCCATTGGATCTTCAGGGACTGTCAGTCACATGGGAATGCACTGCCCATCTTTATTCAACAGAGCAGCTAGTGGATTCCAGTCACCACAGAGCCCCTACCTTTGGGTTAGCAGTGTAGCCTCCTACCCATTAGGTCAGGATCTGTAAAAGGAAGAGACTTTTTCCCTGGATGCTAACTTGATAGTAAGAATTAGAGCTAGGGGGCAGTGAAGAAAATGGGAAAGTACTGGTGTGATAAACAATGTATTCGAACTTTGTGAATAAACCAGTATTAAAAAGAAAAAAAAAAGTCAAAAGTTAGAGGAGGCCTTTGTGATGATCTGAAACATTTCACTACTTTTAACTTCTCGCTTTTGATCTCTTTTTTTGCTCAGTTTTAAGGTAAACTCATAGATGATGCATAATCTTTAAGCTTAAATTCACAGATGCTGGTTTTGGTCAAATACTTTTTATCCTGTATTCCCGGAATATTTTGCGAGGAGAAAGGTTTTTGAGCCCTGAATCATTTATCTAGGGCTTCCTGTCCAGTGACGGGTATGAGCAGCTTTAAGTTATTGTCTTTATTTCCCCAAACTCTGCTTATTAATTTTTTTGGAGTGCAATTTTTGTTGTTACGTGTCATCGAGTTGTCTGCGACTCGTAGTGACCCTATGTACATTAGCTCTGAATGTTTCCCTATCCTGCGCCAATCTCATCATCTCTGATAGACCTAATCCCATTGCTCCAATCACTGAGTCAATCCATCTCATTCTGGGTCTTCCTCTCCTGTACTCTCTCTGCACCCATCCACGCTTGATATCCCCCTCAAAGGACTGGTCCCCTCCTGGCCACGTGCCCAAAGTATATGAGACGGAGCCTCAAAATCCTTGCCTTCAGGGAGCAAACTTGTTTCACCTTCTCCATTACAGACTTGTTTATCCTCCTGGCAGTCTGTGGTATGTTCAACACTCTTCTCTAGTTCCACAACTCAAAGGCATTGATCCTTCTTCTGTCATCCTTAGTTATTGTCCAGCTCTCTGATACATAGCAAGTGACTGCGAAGACAATGGCTTGGATCAGGTGCATCTTAGTCTCCAGGCTGACATCAGTCACTGCCTTTCAGTACTTGAGAGAGGTCTCTGACAACAGACTTTCTCAATGCATTTCACCTTTTGATTTCTTGACTGCTGGTGTTGAGAGTGTTGATTGTGGACCCAAGTAAGCTGAAGTTATCAACAATGCCATTTTCTTCTCTGTCCATTATGAAAACTGTCAAAAGGCTCAGTGGTTAGAATTTTGGTTTTTTGATGTTGAGCTTTAATCCATATTGAAGACTACAGTCCTTGACCTTCAGCAGATGCCTCGTGTCTTCTTTAGTTTCAGCAAGCAATGTTTTGTCATTTGCATAACGCAGACTGTTGATGAATCTTCTTCCAATCTTGATGCCACATTCCTCCTCATAAAGTTCCCCGTCCTGAATGATCTTTTCTGCATATAAATTGAAAAGCTATGAGATAGGATGCATCCCTGATAAATACTTTTCCTGATCCTGAACCATGCAGTGTTTTCCTGCTCTGTTCTGATTACTGCTTCCAGGTCCAAGTATAGGTTTTGAATAAACACAATTAAATGTTTTGGGGTACTCCTTCTCCTCAAGCTTAAACGCAATTGTTGTGATCCACAGCATCAAATACCTTTGCACAGTCAGTGAAACACAGATAGACATTGCTCTGGTACTCTTTGCTTTCAGCCAAGATCAATGTAACATTGACTATGATGTCCCTAATGCCACAGCTTTTTCTAAGCTTAGCCTGCACATCTGGCAGTTTTCTGCTGAGGTACTGTTCCATTTGTTTCTGGATAATTTTTAGCAAGATCTTACTTGCATGTGATATTAGTGATATTGTTTGATAATTTCTGTTGGGTTACCTTTTTTTGAAATGAGAATAAACACAGATCTCTTCCAGCCAGTTGGCCAGGTAGTTGTCCAGATATCTTGGTATAACCTGGTAAGCGCATCCAGGGCAGCATCTGTTTGCTGAAATATGTCAGTTGGTATTCCATCAATTCTTGGGCCTTGTTTCTTGACAATTCCTTCAGAGCAGCTTAAACTTCCTCCTTTATCACCACAGGCTCTTGATCATATGTTGTTTCATGAAATTGTTCTGTGTCAACCAGTTCTTTTTTATATAGTGCCTTTGTGTACTCTTGCCATTTCTTTTGATGCTTTCTGGGTCATTCAACATTCTGCCTCCAGCATCTTTAATTATGGCAACTCAAGGCTTGAATTTATTCTTTAGTTCCTTCAGCATAAGAAATGCTGAGTGAGTTTATCACATTTGATTTTCCAACTCCAGCTTCTTGCACATTTCATTTTAGTACTTTGCTTTGTCTACCTGTGCTGCATTTTGGAATCTTCTGTTCAGCTCTTTAATGCCTTGATTTCTTCCCTTTGCTTTGCCTTCTCAGCATTGTAGTGCCATATGGAGAGTCTCCTATGATGTCCATCTTGGTCTTTTCTGTCTCCAGTCTTTACGGTGACTTTTTACATTCTTCATGAATGATGTTCTTGATATCCTTCCACAGCTCCTCTGGTCTTTGCTCATTAGTGCTCAAGGCTTCAAACCTTTTTCTGAGATGGTCTTTTCTAGTGAGGTCGACTTGAGGCCAAACTTTGATTCTTGTGGATTAGATTTTATTTAGTCTCTGAATTTGCTTATGACTAGTTATTTGATGGTCTATTGGAATGCAATTATATCTTAGAAATAGTTTCCCCTCCCTCTTATTTTTCTTCTCATGCTATTAATATAGGATAATTTCCTTCCTTATTTAGTTATAAAAAACATAGAATGTAAGAACTGAAGTGGATATTAAAGACCTTGAAAGTACTTTAATCCAACTTACCCATTTTTATTTTATTTCTTTTAACATTTGAACGTACTAAGGTCTGAGGGGATGTGACTCAACCTAAGTTAGTTAGCTCAAAAAAAAAAAAAGAGAATGAACTAGGCAACAAGACTCTTCCAGTAATAAAGTTGCAAAATTCATAATAGCTGTCCTGGAAAAAATGTGTAGAAGGTGAATAACCATAATAAAGGAGGGTGTTATGTAATAAAGACCATTCCCATGCCTTGGCATTTAGCCCCAAAGAGCAAAACAAATTCAACTAATATTAGATAATGCACTGCTTTTGATTTCTTTGGTACCTGTCCTTGAGTAAAAGTTGTGTTTTCTAAACCCAAAAGGTAAATAATTGAATAAGTGTTTGGAGTTGATTTATATAGGCTGTTAGGCCAACTTGACACTTCTGCTGAGGTTTTATTAAACTTCTCTATCTGTAAAACTTCTTAAATAGGTACAAACCCAGAAAGTGGCAAATGGCACACTGTTCACTTCTTGAGCTCGTTGCTGTTCTTAGATGCTCTCAAGTCAGCTCGAAACACTTTCTGGTCCTACAACATGCTTATGGTCATTGTTGTGTGTGAGCTACTGTTGCAGCTGCCATGCCAGTCCAGCTCTTTGAGACTCTTCCTCCTCTCTGCTGACCCTCTATTTTATGATGCATGAGGCTCTCCAGGGCCTCATTTTTCTGATAACATTCCCAGAGTAAGTGAGATAAAACTCACTATCTTCATTCTGAGGAGCATCACTTCTCCCAGGACATACGGGCTTTCATTTCTAACCATTCCTGATGGCATATTAAATGTTCTTCTCCAACACTATGATTCAAAGACCTCAACTCTTTTTTTTTTTTGGTCTTCCCCAATCATTTTCTGGGTTTTACATACAGGTGTTAATGAAACTGATCCATAGCTGACCCTCCAGCGAGTGTTCAGAGGCATAAATTGCACAGGGGGAGATTGCTCAGGTGGATTTGAGCTACATGCCTTTGAGTTGGCAGCAAAATCACGTATCACTGAGTCACTAGGATATATGAGGCCATTTAAAATACCAAGGCTTGACTCAGGCATACCTTAATCCTCATAGTGACCTATTTGTTTTTTAGTACTTTAAAAGATCCTTTTTAGCAGACTCATTGCTAAAATATCCACTTCACTTTTACCTGGATTAATACTTTAAGGAATATGTATGTTGTTGTTTTGTTGTTATGTGCTGTCGAGTTACTTGTGACTCATAGCGACCCTATGTACAAGAGCCCTGAACTCTGCTCTGTCCTGTGCCAGTCACACTGTCTCTGATACACCCATCCTGATTACCCCAGTCACTGAATCAATACACCTCATAGAGGGCCTTCCCCTCCTGCGCTGTCCCTCCACCCTCCCAAGCATGATGTCCCTCTCCAAGAACCGGTCCCTCCTTACAACATGGCCAAAGTATGTTAGAAGGAGCTTCAGAATCATTGCCTCCAATGAGCCACCTGGTTTAACCCTTTCCAGGAGAAATCTGTTTGTTTTCCTAGCAGTCCATGGTACTCTCAGCACTCTTCTCCAGCACCACAGCTCAAAGACATCAATTCTCCTTCTATCCTCCTTGGTCATTGTCCTACTCTCTGATGCATAGTAAGTGATAGCAAAGACCATGGCCTGTATGAGATGCACCTTAGTCTCTAGAGAGACACCATTGCTCTTCAGTACTTTGGAGAGATCCCTAACAGCAGACTTTCCCATCGCAATACGTCTTTTCATTTCCTGTGATGCCAAGCAAACTGAAGCTGTGAACAATTTCAATCTCTTCACCATCCATCCTGTTGTTGCCAATTGGTCCAGTGGTGAGAATCTTTGTTTTCTTGACATTGAGCCTCAATCCATATTGGAGGCTGTAGTCCTTGACCCTCTGCAGCAAGCGCTTCAGGGCCTCCTCAGTTTCAGCAAGCAAGGTTGTGTCATCTGCATAATGCAGATTGTTGATAGATCTTCCACCAATCTTGATGCTGCATTTCTCCTCATAGAGCCTAGCCTCCCGGACAATCTGTTCTGCATACAAGTTGAAAAGGTATAGAGACAGGACACATCCCTGGCGTATGCCTTTTCTAATTTTGAACCAAGCAGTGTTTCCTTGCTCTGTTCTGATGACTGCCTATTGGTCCAAGTATAGGTTTCTCATTAGCATGATCAAGTATTCTGGGATTCCCATTCTTCTCAGAGTCAGTCACAGTTTGTTATGATCCACAGTCATACGCCTTTGCATAGTCAATGAAAAACAGATAGACATTCTTTTGGTATTCCCTGCTTTCAGCTAAGATCCATCTAACATTATCTACAATATCCTAGTACCACGACCCCTTCTAAACCCAGCCTGGACTTCTGGCAGTTCTTTGCTGAAACATAAGACTTTTAAATGTAAAGTGCCACATCTATGATCTAATTAGACTTAAAAAAAATTTAACACTCAACTGATCAGTTAAGTGAAGCAGAAAAATTTATAGATGTGTAAACATTTAACATTTGAGAAGCTGAATAAATATATGGCTTTCTGAAGGGAAAGAAGTATCTAAAAACTCTCGTTGCCATCAAATCAAAACCGCCACGTAGCTGACTTGCTGTTCGGTTTCCAAGGTGTAAAACATACTGGAGGAGTAAGTCTGTCTTTCTCTGACCTGCTGGTAAATTAGAACCACCAGAGATGTGTGGCTTTTGGGTTAGCAGTACAGCTCCCTATGGGCTTCACCACTAGAGCTCCCTGAAATTAGGCTGTTGTTGTTATGTGCTGTCAAGCTGAGTACAACTCATAGTTACAACATAGAACAACAGACATGAACCCTGTCCTATCCTGTGTCATACTCATCATCTGACATCCTTGCACCCAACACTTCAGTCCCTCTATCAATCCATCTGGTTGGAGATTTTCCTATTTTCACCAACTCTCTACTTTTCCAAGCATGATTCACTTTCCAGTGAGTAGCTTCACTGGTCTTTTGACTATA
Organism: Elephantulus edwardii; assembly: GCF_000299155.1. Lineage (NCBI taxonomy): Eukaryota > Metazoa > Chordata > Mammalia > Macroscelidea > Macroscelididae > Elephantulus > Elephantulus edwardii. The sequence goes on from NW_006399803.1 coordinate 6,117,015, forward strand.
TTTAATTGTTAAATATAGAGAAGATTAGAAGTAAAAAAGCTATAGGAGGTTTACAGATAGATTTTTAGTTTTGGATAGTATATATACCGTAGAGGTTTTCATAGTTCATCCATTGTCTAAAAGAGAGAAGCTTGCTTCTTTGGAAGTATACAGTAAGTATCTCATTTGTACTTGCATCTAATCATTCATTATTGCCATCAATAATGCATTAATCTTAAAAGGAATCTTATTCTTTTTTCTTTTAATAAAAACACAGTCAAGAGCATGCAAAAAATTAAGTATGTTAGCATGACTAGCTTAGATTACGTTTAAAACTAATTTGCTGTGATAATGAGTAGATTTCTGTGAAACGGTAATAATAGTTCATTGTAATTGTAATCATTCTAACGTCTGTCTGTTTTCTTCAGTTGGGGAGCATGGCCTTTGCAATTTCCCAGTGTATGTCATATGAAATCTCATACCTACCATCCTTGCTTCTAAGGAGCATTCCAGTTTCACTTTTTCCAAGAAAAATATGTTTGTTATCTTGCCATTGAGTGGTATATATTCATTGTTCTTTGCTAGCATCACATTCAGAGACATTAGTTTTTCTTTTGCCTTCTTATTTATTGTCCATTTTTCACATACATATGAAAATACAGCTGAAAATATTATGAGTTGGCTCAAGTACACTTTTGTTTTTAAATTGTCATCCTAGTTCTTTGGCCCCTCAAAGAGATCCTTGAGGGCAGATGTGTCCAATGCAATATTCCATATGATTTCCTTACTGCTACTTGGGACAATGTGATTAGGTGTATTGGGGTTAGACTGGCTCAAGAGAGGTCAAGGTTCAGAGCTGTTGTACATATGGTCTTTATGAGTCACAGTCGATTCAATGGCACATAAAACGACACTTTGTGGGCATTGATTTTCTATGCAAATAAAAGGAGATTCTTTACAACTTTAATTTTTTCTTTTTTTTTTTGTTATACTACTTATTGGTCCAGCTGTGACATGTGTTTTTTTTTTTCCCCCTTGATGAAGTCTAATCCATACTGAAGGCTACATAAAGTCTTTAACTTTCATAAGTAAGTGCTTCAAGGCCTGTTCACTTTCTGCAAATGATGAACTGTGTATTGGAGAACTCTGGTGACTTAGTGGTGAGGAATTGCACTACCGACTCAAAGGCTTTTGGTTTGAGAATCTGTCAGCTCCTTCTTGGGAGAAAGTTCTCCCTGGAATCTCCTCCTATCAGATTTCCTGCCTCTAAAAACTCACTGGAGAGTCAGCTGTCAGTAGGTTTCAACTCGACTAACAACAGTAACACTAAACTCCAATCTTAATACTATACTCTTCTTCACATAGTCCAGCTTCTCAGATTCTCTGTTCAGCATACAGATACAACCTTGACACACACCTTTCCTGATTTTAAACCACATTGGTGTCCCCCTTGTTCTGTTTGAACAGCTGCTTCTTGCTCTACACTTAGGTTTCATATGAGCATAATTAGGTGTCCTAGAATTAACATTTTTCAAAATATAGCCGTAATCTATTATGAACCACTCAATCTAGTGTCTTTCCATAGTCAGTGAAATATGGGCAAGCATCTCTTGGTAAGGAGTTGCACTGCCAATCCAAAGGCATGTAGTTAAAATTCACCAGCCACGCAGTGGGAAGAAAGTTGGGCAGTCTCTTCCCGTGCAATTTACTGCCTCTGAAAACCTGCCAGTGGGTCAGCCATGAGTCAGTTCCAAGGCGACGATACATGACAGCAATAACGACTAGCATCTTTCTGGTGCTCTGCTTTGACTGAGTGATGCCTTTTGTCAGTAATGGTCTTTGACCTTTTCTCAATCCAGCCTGAATTTCTGGTAGTTCCCTGTTGATGTACTGCTCCAGCCATTCTTGAGTAATATTTAGCAAGATTTTACTTGTGTGTTACAGTGGTGTAATGTATAATTTCTGCGTACTGTTCAGTCACATTTCCTTAAAATTGGAAATATCATGGACCAGGTAGCATTCTCTAAATGTCTTGGCATAGATGACTAAGAGAGTCCAGCATTATGTCTGTTGAAATTTATGAGTGATAATCTGTCAGTATGAATCTTTGGTATGGCTTATACCTTGGCATCAAGAAAACAAGACCAAAAGATAGCATCTTGGTAAAATGGAGAAAAGATTTGAGGATTTCTTTTTACTTGGATTTATAATCAAGGCCCATAGAAACAACATTCAGGAAATCAAAAGATATGTTCCCTTGGGCAAATCTGCGGTCAGAGACCTCTTTAAAGTGCTAAAGAGCAAGAATGCCAGTTTAAAGATTTGGATGCATATATCCATCCCAATACCAAGCCACGGAGTTCTAGGGAACTCCAGTGGCCTAGTGGTAAGGAATTGTCCTACCATTCCAAAGATTTGAATTCACCAGCTGCTCTGTGGGAGAAAAATGGCCAGTCTCCTCCGTCTCTGATAACCGGTCAGAAAGTCAGCTGTGAGTCAGTTCTGACTTGTTGGTACATAACAACAGCATGATGTTTTAGATGCAGTCAGGAACGTTCAGGGTGGTATGGCGTAGACAACAACAACAACATGATGTTTTAAATGGCTTCATATACACATGAAAGTTGGACAGTAAATATGTTGCTCTTGCCATCGAGTCATCTGTGACTCATAGCAACCCTATGTACAACAGCCCTAAATCCTGCTCTATCCCTTGCCAATCTTATTGTCTCCAACACACCCATCTCCATTACCCCAGTGACAGAACCAATCAATCTCATCGAGGGTCTCCCTCTCCTGCGCTGTGCCTCTACCCTCCCCAGCATGACGTCCCTCTCCAAGGACAGATCCCACCTTGCAACATGTCCAGAGTATGTCAGACAAAGCTTCAGAATCCTTTCCTCCAAGGAGCAGCCTGGCTTCACCCCCTCTAGAGCGAACTTGTTTGTTCTCCTAGAAGTCCATGGTATATTCAATGCTCTTCTCTAGCACCAAAGCTTTAAAGGCAACACCTCTCCTTTTATTATCCCTAGTCAATGTACAAGCTGTATCTGCAATGTGCCCCTTCGCTATTATCTGAGGTGACTTCCACCGGTGCGCAGCTTCCAGGCTTCCCCTCTGCCCAGGGGCACGCTCTCCCTGTCCCCCCAGCACCTCCTCCCGACGGCTCCACAGTCAACACTCTTGGCACCAGCAGTCAGGAAATCAAAAAGCGTATCGCGATGGGAAAGTCTGCTCTTAGGGACCTCTCTAAGGTACTCAGGAGCAACAGTATCTCTCTGGAGACTAAGGTG
>NW_006399803.1:6121304-6123119 GCF_000299155.1 Elephantulus edwardii
ACCCTTTCCGATTTTGAACCATGTAGTGTTTCCTTGCTCTGTTCTAACAACTGTCTCTTGGTCCAGGTATAGGTTTTGCATAAGTACAATCAAGTGTTCTGGGATCCCCATTCTTCTCAGAGTCAGCCACAGTTTGTTATGATCCACACAGCCTAATGCCTTTGCATAGTCAATGAAACACTGATAGACATTCCTCTGGTACTCTCTGCTTCGGCCAAGATCCATCATTAGCTATAATATTCTTAGTGCCATGGCCTCTTTTCAACCCAGCCTGCACTTCAGGCAATTCTCTGGTGATGAGCTGTTCCAGTCATTTTTGGACAATAAATAAATATAAGGAAGACCAAAGGAGGATTGACTTCTATGAATTGTGGTGTTGATGAAGAGACTTGATTGCCAAAAGAACAAGCAGATCTGTCTTGTAGGAAGTGTGACTGGGATGATCCTTAGAGCTAATGATGGTGAAACTTCATCTCACATAATTTGGTCATATTATCAAGAGATGCCAACCCTTGTAAAAGGACATCATGCTTTAGAGGGTCAGTGAAAGGAAAGGAAGACTTTCGCTGAGATGGATTGACACAGTGACAACAACACCAGTGGGGGTCAGCACAGTGGAGAAAGCGAGGGTGGTGCAGGGTTGAGCTAGGTTTTGGTGCATAAGGTCACTCTGAGTGGCGGAGTCACTTTGACATCACCCCACGCCAACAGTGGGATGGTGAGCATTCTGTTTCCTGTTGTTGTTTGTTACTGAGTCTTTGCTGATAATGACCACAGAAGACAAAGAAAAACTGCCCTATAGTCTTTTCTTGACTATAATTTTTACAAGAGTTCTTTACTAGGTCTTTTCTTTTTCAGAGCTGTTAATTGTTCAATCTTTTGACTTTACAGTTAGGAGTCAAGTGCTTAGCTAATGCGCTACCAGAGAGGAAGGCCCTCTATGAGGTGGATTGATTCAGTGACTGGGGTAATAGGGGTAGGTGTGTCAGAAACAGATTGGCACAGAACAGAGCAGAGTTTAGGGCTGTTGTACATATGGTTGCTATGATTCACTTGTGACTCGGTGGCACATAACAACAAGGGCTTAGTGGTAAGGAGTTGAACTGCGAACTCAAAGACATACAGTTTGCATTCATCAGCTGCTCTGCAGGAGAAGAAGGGGCAGTTTCCTCCCATGCAATTTATTACCTCCGAAAACCCACTGGAAAGTCAGCTCTGAGCCAGCTCCAACTTAGTGGGACATAACAACAACATATGGAGCTCTGGCGGTGGAGTCCATAGGAAGTTGTGCTGCTCACCCAAAGTTAGGGCCTCTGAAAGATATCCACCAGTCACTCTTTGGGACAAAGATAGTCAATCTCCTCTTGTGGGATTTCCAGCCTTGGTTAACGACTGTTGAGTCAACCATGAATTGGTTCCAACTTACTGGCAATGAGAAAAAAAAATTTAGAAATTTCTTTTCCCCATTAGTTCTGTTGGTTTGGGGAATTTTGATTATTTGTGGAAATGAAACTCGTCGTATCACTGTTGTTATTACGTGTCATTAAGTCAGGATTGACTCGGAGCTAACCCTCCCATGGGTTTTCAGAGGTAATGACAGCACAGGAGGAAATTGCTCATCTTTATCCGGTTGACTAGCTAGTGGATTCAAACTGTGTACCTCTGGATTGGCAGTGTGACTCCTTACCACTAGTCCACCAGAGCTCCCTAGATACCACGAGGATCCGAGGACCCGTGTTAAAAGGATGGCTGATGTGCTCAACTGCTAATCAAAAGGTTGACCGGGGTAGGGGGTGGGGTTTGGGGAGGTGGGGG
>NW_006399803.1:6123601-6129736 GCF_000299155.1 Elephantulus edwardii
TTCTGGGGATACTATGCTGAGTCAGATAGCCAGCATTCTTATTCTAACTTTATGCATTTGATTATGCATAGAAAATAGTCTTCTGGGGCCAAAATGAATATTTAAGGACCATTTCCCTCCTCCAGTAGGGTTCCTTCTTCATTCCAAGTTATCTACTGGATATTCATTTGTAACAGTAACTCATTTTTCTCTTTTTAGGACCACTGAAGCCAGAAATAACTGTAACCTACATTGCTGTTGCAATAATATTCTTTAACAGTGGACTGTCATTGAAAACAGAGGTACTGTAATTTAACAACAACAACAACAACTGTAATTTATGGGACACATGAAAAGGAGGGAGAAAAATTGAAGTAATATTTAATGATTTTGAAATTTTAGGGTCATTTTTGTAGAGCTATTTGTAGCTATAACCTTAATCCTACACTGTAATAGAGGATGAATTAAACATTAGTGAAGAGCTTAGATTTTGTTCCTATATATTCTAGAAAATTCAGAGTTGAGTAAAATGTACTGTAAAGATCTTATAATAATGTTGTTGTTACGTGCCATCGAGTCGCTTGCAACTCATAGTGACCCTATGTACAAGAGCTCTATATGCTCCTCTATCTTGTGCCAACCTAGCCATCTCAAATGCACTTATTCCCACCTCTCCAGTCACAGAATCAATCCATCTCATCAAAGGTCTTCCTCTCCTTTGCTGCCCCTCCACTCTGCCAAACATGATGTCCCTCTCCAAGGACCAGTCCCTCCTTGCAACATGCCCAAAATATGTCAGACGAAGCTTCAGAATCCTTGACTCCAGGGAACATTCTGGCTTCACCCTCTCCAGGACAAACCTGTTTGTTCTCCTACCAGTCCATGGTATATTCAACACTCTTCTCCAGCACCACAACTCAAAGGCATCAATTCTCTTCCTATCTACCCTAGTCATTGTCCAACTCTCTGATGCATAGCACATAATTGCAAAGACTATAGCCTGGATCAGGCGCACCTTAGTCTCCAGTCTGACATCGTTGCTCTCTTGAGAGGTCCCTCACAGCTGACTTTCCCAATGCAATGAACACTGGCCTGGTGCAGCTGCTTTAGGTATTCAGATTATTGTGGTAACTACAGGGGCAGCTGCTGTGCTGGAGGATGTCTGTGCTGTTGAGGTTTAAGTGGAGTTTCTACAAGTTTTATAGGGAGCATAGTCTGTAGGGAGCTGCATTATTAACCCAAAGGCAGGACCTCTCGAGAGGTTTGAATCCACCAGTTGCTCTGAGGGAGAAAAATGGGCAATTCCCTCATGTGTGATCTGTAGCCTCCTGAAAAACTGCTGGAGGGTCAGCTATGAGTTGATTCCGACCAATGTCCTTGAGATTTAGTCTTTAACTTTGATCAATCACTTTTTGTTCCCAGGATCCATGCTGCTCAATTGATGTTTGTTATAACTTTCAACTAATTTAAAAAAGTTTCTATTCTATGCTAATGTATTTATTAATTATTACTAGATGCTTTACTCTATTTCATGTTGGCTCACCAGCCTCCTTATAGATAATACAGTTAATGTTCTTGGTTAGGCTATGTTTCATGACCATGAGATTCTCTTGGAAGTAAAGGAATGAAGATTTAAGTCTCAGAATCATTAGTAGAATTCATGATTCTCTTTTGACTTCCAGCGGAGGAGAAAAACTAGGGGAAAAGCTCATTTGCATTTTGAAGAAATGATGTCAAGTTTTAAAAGTTGTCAGTCTAATGTTTGCTCTTGTTTATATGGAAGGAGCCCTGGTAAGGTTTTGGGTTACGTGTTAGACTTTTAAATGAAAGATTGGCAGTTCACTGTCTGGAAGAAAGTTAAGGCAGTGTCCTCTGTAAAGATTTATAACTGATGGTTTGAATACCTGAAGGAGGTCTCCATGAAGGCAGTGGGATTTATTTATATGTAAAAAAAAAGAGGATTTTTTTTGACAAATCCTTTCCATAGTTATTATTTTTCATCATTTCTTATATTTATTGTAAGAATTTCAGAATTTTTGCATTGCATTTTACTTTTATGTAAATAAAAGAGAGGGTGGTTTTTTGTTTTTTGTTTGTTTGTTTGTTTGTTTTTGTCAGTGATTCAAATGAAGACCAAATATAGTTACCTTCTTAGATAATTTTAGGAGAAAAACATACAGAAAAACAATTTCCTGAATTTATGTACTCTATTTCTCAGCTTGGTATAAGTCTTTTAATTGGCATATTTTTGCTATGTAGGATCAGTGTCTACAGTTCTTATGATATTTATCTTAGGAATTATAAATATACTTGTTCTTCTGAAAACAACGGAGTTGAGACTTTTCCCCCCAATATATCACACTCCAGCTATTGCAGATTATATTAGAATGAAGAAAAACCACTATAAATAGCACGTATAGGCATCTACTTTTTCTGTCAATTCTAATACCGGTTCTTAAATTTGAGGTACGTTGATGCACAAGTTCACTTGCCACTGCCCTGGTGCTGGGCTGATCTTAGTTTGAGGTCTTCCTGCTTGCTGGCCTTGGCTAATGGAGCAGCTGCCTAACCCAAATCCTGTACTTGGGATGTTGCTCTTACTACATCTCCTGGTGGCTGCTTAATGGCTGCAGCTGTTTCTTATGCCGTGGGAGATCTGACAAAGAACTTGATTTCTCTCACGCCTTACTTAATACTGTTTTGTACAACAGCCAACTCTGTGGGATGCAAGAGCTGAAGAAGGAAGAAGGCCATGCTTTCTGTGTCCTTTAGGGACTGACTTCCTCTGAAAGTACCTTGGAAACCTTCAGAGTCATCCAGCTAATTTGGATCTAATGATGAAATGCCTTGATCCTGTTCTTTATTGCAGTATCTAAGTAGCCATCAAAGCCACCTCCATCAAAAGCCCTTTTCAAACTAATACATTAAGTCATTTTCAAAGCCGTTTAACTTGAGACGCCCTAGATTGCATCATTGTGTAATGTTAAACCATCTCTAAGTCCTGCTAATTTCCTGGATGTCTAAGCTCCCAGGCAATAGTTTATTGATGTTTTTCAGTTAGAAATCTCAAATTCATTTCAGCAGAAACGACTCTTTTTGCATCTATTAGGTCTTAGAATAAGGCATTTTTCCACATTTACTTTAAGGCGTAATTTATTATAGCTGAGTTTCTTTTGAAAACATTTGTGTTAGACTCATCCAAGTCTGATTTACATCAGTTTATGTTGAATAGCTCATATATTGATTCAATAACATATATTCTACAATCTTTTATTTTACTATTATGTTGCTAGTTATGTGTGCTAACACAAGACCAAATCTTCAGTTTTATGACTGTTGTTGATTCCTAATTTTTGGAAGACCTGTTGAAGTAGTTTCTGAAATTTTGTCACATTAAAGTGAGCTAGAGTCACATTTGAAATATATCTTGAACTGCAATAATCCTAAACTTCTTGTTTCAAAGGATTTGTCCTTTAAAAGTGTATGGCAGTACTAATTAGAAAGAGCCCTTGTGACTTAACTGATCTGGCTGTTGAAAAAGGTCAGTGGTTTGAATCCACCAGGCACTCCATGAACAGTTCCCTCCTGAAAAGATTTACAGTCTTAGAATCCTGATTTGAGGGTCCCCGAGAGTCTGAATTGACTGGATGGCAGTAGGGTTAACTCAACTAGACATTTACCTCTAACTCCTATAATTACGTGCCTATAACTCTGAGGCATTGTGTCTGGGATAGGTAAGAAGATGAGCTAGAGGAGCAGGGTCCCAAAACAAGTCCCCAGTAAGAAAAAAACCAATGCAAATTCCCCATGTTTTTCTAAGCAGGTTTATTTTTTCCATTTTATCCTATTAACATAGAAATAAATATAATAAATTCTAAACTTTAGGGTCATCTTGCTTTTCTCAAGACCAAAGCATTCAGGAAATGAAATCAGATAAAGGTCAAATAAGAGTTGGAAGGGAAATTGGTATGTAATGAAAATATTTCTATATCCTAGCCAGAGCCTCTGATTTTAAGCTTTTCTCAATACTGTCGGTGAGATTCTGGCATAATCAGTGTATTAGATAGAGTTTCTCCTTGAGTTTATTGTAATGGAATTTGACCAGCATACAGGTGAATAAACAATGTGTGCAAAGTCATCTTTTCAGTTATTCATGACAGTGTTGATATGATTATATGACCTTATAGTTCAGACAGATATATATGGAATAATATTGTTTTGAATTTTAGAGTATTTACTTACTTTCTGTTTTTTTTGGGTTAATTTATTTTTTCTTTATCCTTATAGAAAGAAGGAAGACACAGAAAATATATAGTGGTTTTTATGACCATCTGGAAAACTTTTCTCTTAGGAACACTTTCCGCTTGTCACTTCCCTGTCATTAAGAAGCCCCTCCTGACCCAATGTAGTCTCTGCTCTGTGACAAATTGTAGTATTTAATACTGCTTGAAAATTATCTTTTTAAAACTTAACAGATCTTTGAGATCATTTATTGCACATAAAGAATTTCCTGTTTCTTTTTGTAGACTGGGAAGTCCTTTATTATTGATGAACATTTAGGTAATTTTTAAGATTTTATATTACAAACAATACTAAAAGGAAGAGCCTAATGTACCATTTCCCACATTGGGGAGCAAATTGGAAGGATAACATTCCTTAATTAGAATTGCTAGACCAAGTTATATGTGGAGTTTAAACTGTTAGACACTCCAGGCACCTGCCCTGGCTCCAGGTGCTCAGTGTTTGTTGAATGAATTGCAGATCATTCTCTATAGATTCTGTCAATAGACCTTCTAGCTAATAAAGTAGGAGAACCCAAGTGATTCCTAATTCTTGTCAGTACAGGCTTCAACATAGCTTTTGGTAGCTCACAGCAAACTCTTTATACCAAATTATTTAATTATTTTTCTTTTTCTTTTTTTAAGATTTGCATGTTTTGCTCTAACATATAATGATGCGATAAATTTTGTATATAAAGGTTTATAATAATTTTTATATCCTTGCCATGAAATTATTGAATTTAAGAATGAGACTGAATTATAGCCTTTGATACGTATTCTCAAATTACTTTTCAAAAAAGTTACACTGTTTTATTTTTCTACCATGTGTAAATGTAAACACCATACATATATCCTACATTATGGCTACATCATTTTAATTAGAATAGTGTTTGAAATAAAAATAAGCACATGGTATGCTATGTCTCTGAGTATGCTTAAATGCTTGCTGTGAAGTCTCTGTGGGATTGGTGTGGGACCTTAAGAATTCCTAATCAAAATAGAAGATTGACTACATAATTACATCAAAATGAGGAATTTGTAACCATTGCAAAATGGAATACTTTAACAATATAAAAAGGATAATGCTTATGAGATCTTAAGTGGAAAAAATGTTTACATATGCAAACCAATATAAAATTTTAAAAATGTTTACAGTATGACTAATCTTCTGTTTTGAAATATTTAGGTCATTCCCAATTTTGGTTGTAATAAACAATGCTGTCTATAAAACTCCCCCCTCCCGGAAAAAATCCCAAAAAGAAAAAGAATTCTTATTCAGATAACGGATGTTTCACTTTGTTTTCTAAGAGTTAAGTTTGATACACATGCCCTCTGTGGCCTCTGTTCTACCTACTGTTGCCAAGTGGCCCTGAATGAGACTCAGATTGTCAGGCACTTAGATACCCCCTAGTTCATAGTGAGTTGCACTGCTGACTCTGAAGACTGCACTTCTCTGGAGGCTTGGAGACCCTAGTACCTCCACGGGAGAAAGCGAGGCAGTGTCCTGTGCAATTGATAGCCATGGACACCAGACAGACTTTGCTATGAGTTGTGATGAGTTTTTGACATACTGCTAAGGATATCCTGTGACCAGCTATTGAGTGTAGTGATCAGTGAATAAGTCCATATTAATTTATTGTTTATTTAAACTGATAAACTTTGGCTAAAGTCAGTGATCTCTTAAACTTCTAATTTTGTGTAGTCTACAGGGTGCAGTTGTAGTGCTACATTTGCAAGCAGTGAATTGTGGGTATCCTGAATATACCTTCAAGATTGCCTACATGTTTTAAAGGATTGTAATTTTTATATTATTTTCTGAATTGAGACCACATAACTAAAAGAATTCATATGCAAATGTTTGATAGTTTGGATATGT
>NW_006399803.1:6129836-6131883 GCF_000299155.1 Elephantulus edwardii
ATATATATTAACTGTAAGACTTCTAAAATGTACTTGGTTTGTCATATTTAAAGTTTACTTCTTTTTCCCTCTCAAAGTTAGCTGTGGGATATAATGGAAAATGCAGGAGTGAGTTTGAGAACATGCTAGAAGAGGGTTTGATTCTGAATTTAATTGTAGTGGCTCTTAGCTTTCAATTTTCTTATCAGTGAAGTAAGAATAATAATATTTGTCTAATGAGTTTATTGTGAGAGTTATATTAGATAACATACATAAAGCGCCAAACTCAGAGCCAATCATATAGCTGATGTTAAGTAAATGTTAAAAACAAATCTTAGAGTCATTTTGGGAGAAGAGCCATTTTGCTTTTTTAAGAGTTAGTATTTTCTTTCCAGATTGAGGCCTTGATAGAGTAGCTTTAGTGAAGAAATCAAATCCAATGTTGATTTGATTCAGACTCATAACACCACTCCATTGGGCTTCTGAAGCATTGAACCTTTACAGAAGTAGACTACCCTTCTGTCTCTTGAGGAGCAGCTGGTGGATTTGAACTCCTGAGCTTTTGGTTAGCAGTACAACATGTTACATATTATGCTGCTCAGACTCTTTGTTTACTGAATAGAAATGAATTATATTGCATTAAAATGTAATTTGTCCTGCTAAAGTTTTTAAAGGTTATTTTAAATGCTGATAGGCATATATATTGTTCACAGTGTTAACAATTCTCAAATTGATACTAGTATAAAGATAGTATAGTCCTCATCCAGAATCTTATGAGTCTGAACTCCTGAGATATGTTCTATATTTAAATTAAAATTTTCTAAAGTTTTAAATAAAAGTAGTTATCTAATTATTATAAGTGACTTTATCTTTAAAGTTCTATCTCGTAGCCATATGCACCAGATGAAATATTTGGTTATAGAATAACTACATTAAACTAATTTATTTGCTATTATATTAGTGACAATTTCTATTCAGAAATATTCTTATATTTGTTATTCTGTGTCCTTCATTTTTCCAGGAGCTGACCAGTGCTTTAATGCATATAAAACTGCATCTTTTTATTCAGATCTTTACACTTGCATTCTTCCCAGCAACAATATGGCTTTTTCTCCAGCTTTTATCAATCACACCCATCAATGAATGGCTTTTAAAAGGGTATGTTTAAATCTTTTGAGGGGTTCACTTTTAATAGGGCGTCTTTAAGTGACTTTATTGTTCATAAGGTAACTATATACAAAGGAGCTTTTGTACAATATAATAAAACAATTTTTAACATTATTACTATCTTTAAAATAATATCATTTCCTTGAGGAGACCAAGCAGACAATTTTAAAATGGGATCTTAAAATACACTATCATGCTTAATCTCAAGCTTCTGGAATTGATACTTTTCAGAGAATTTTAAAGAGTAATAATTGAGAGAATAGAATGGACTAGATGACCGAAGATCGCAATGCATCTGTATCACATAGACTGTCAATTGGATTCTTTAACCTTTGCATTCAATTTTTTGCTAGATGCATGCAGATAATGAATGAGCAGAGTTTGTGTTTTTAAAACATAAAGAGGCTATATATCTATGTAACATGTATATAACAGATACAAATAAAGCCTTTACTTTTCCATTTTATCTTTAGTATAATAGTTGAATTAACAATAGAGTTTTATTAGAATATTTCTTCCAGTATAAATATACCATGTCTATTAAAAATACATTTAGTGGATTAAAAAAGTTATTTGAAGGAATTTGAAAAAGTAACTTCATTGCAGCATTATAGTATAATAGCAAAAATACTCATTTAGAGCCCAGAGATTGAGTTAGGAATTTTTGTCTGTCTTTGACTTGTTATGTAATATTTTTAAAAATCATTTAATTGAAAGTTTATAGAATATATTATTTTACCACTCAATAATTTATCCACAGTTTTTGGTTACACTGGCAGCAATAACTTCTGTGTAACAGCACTCTTCCTCCCACTCCCCAGGTAATTTCCCATTTGCCCTGATCATTCCTGTCTTCTGAACATTTTTTTTTTTTAGTAAATGTTGCCCTTTTGATTTCATA
>NW_006399803.1:6131983-6153420 GCF_000299155.1 Elephantulus edwardii
TTTCATTTTGGAATTCCATTCATTCATTGTTGCACCCTTCTCCCCCCCACCCCATTTGCTCCTCTCCCTAAAAAACAAAAGAAAAACTCCCTCATTGGTACACAATCCACCCCGCACTTCCCCCAATCCCACCCCCAACCCCAAATATAATCCACATTTAATGGTTTTAAGCAATAATTTTCCTGTGTATAAAATGGTGATGACTATACTTTTTCGGCCTCCTTTATAACAATACTGAGGATGTAAATTGAGATAACTTCTTCATTTAATCACATCATTTGACTCACTAGTGTGTGACAGGAAATTTGGAAAGCAGCTATCTTGCCAACTGGTTGGAAGAGATCCATATTTGTTCTCATTCTCAAGAAAGGTGATCCAATGAAACGTGGACGTTATTGAATAATGTCATTAATATTGCATGCAAGCAAAACATTGTTGAAGATCAGCCCAAACCAGCTAGAAGAGTACATTGATAGAGAATGGCTGGAAGTTCAGGCTGTTTAGAGGCTGTGGCACCATGGATAAAATTACTGACATTAGATGGATCCTGCCTGAAAGCAGAGAATACCAGAAGAATATCTGTTTATGCTTTATTGACTATGAAGAGGCATTTGACTGTGTGGATCATAACAAACTATAGCTAATATTGAGAAGACTGGGAATCCCAGAATACCAATGTGTTCATATGAAACCTATACCTAGATGAAAAGGCAATTGTAAGGATAGAGCAAGAGAACACTATGGAGTTTAAAATCAGGGAAGGTGTGTGTCGGGGTTGTATGCATTCTCTGTACCTGTTCATTCTGTACGCTGAGCAAATTATTTGAGAAGCTGGACTCTAGGAAGAAAATGTGGCATCAGAATCAGAGGAAGATTCATCATTAACCTGTATTGCACAGATGAAACAACCTTGCTTTCTTAAAGTGAGGAAGACTTGAAGCACTTGCTATAGAAGATCAAAGACTGGAACCTTCAATATGAATTACATCTCAGCATCAAGAAAACTAAAGTTCTCACCACTATACTGATAGGCAAGATAATGACAAAGAGAAGATTGAAACTGTCAATGACTTCATCTTACTTAGATCCACAGTCAACACAGTTGGTACCAGCAGTCAGCAGAATAGGAGACATACTGCATTGTGAAAATCTGCAGTCAGGGAACTCTCCAAATTACTGAGGAGAAATGACAGTAATTTGAGGACTAAGATGCATCTGATTCAGACTAAAGCCTTTTGATTTATTTACTGTGCTGTTAAGAACTAGGCAATGAAAACGGATGACAGAAGAAGACTAATGCCTTTGAGTTTGATCTTAAAGAATACTGACTACCTCATGGACTACCCAAAGCACAAATAGATATGTCTTGGAGAAAGTGCAGCTGGTATGCTTTTTGAAGGCTAAAATGACAAAGTTTTGTCTCTCATATTTTGGGCATGTTTTTAGGAGAGGCTATTCCTTAAAAAGTATAAAAAAGAGGAAGGGTTGCATGGGAACAGCCATATCTTACCTTTTCCAACTTCACAAAGGGGAACTTTACCCATCAAAAATAACAAAAGCAATTCCCTTGAGGTTGGACATGACTCCCATGCTTCCATAACTGTTTCTACTCATCTCAGCACCAATCTTACTGTTTTACTGGATCCAAAATATGATGTGACAGCTCACAGATCACAGAGAACCATATTGGGGAAGTCAAAAGATTATAATGCAATTTAGTAGCATAATAAAGTTGGAACAGCTCCCAAAAAGTACTTGTAGTTGCTTCAGCCTTGAGACTTGCTGCTTTAGGTAGTTGTTGCAAAACTCTCAGTCTTGCCAGTTATGGTTCTCCCCTCACCCTAAGATGTTCAACAAACTTGGGCAAAGGCTCCTAGTTCTGGTTGCACAGAGGGTAGCATTCCCAAGGTCAGCTCTGTCTCATGTCAGGTTTCTGGTTCTCTGCTTTGGCCACTGCTGCTCTGCTGCTGTCAATATAGCTGGTACAAGACCCTCTAGGTCAAAAGGGCTCACACTACATGCTTGCTTCTTCTTTGCTGGTGGTGAGACTCGAATCTCCTGGAGTTTGCTCAGTTTAGTGATGAGACTAACCAGTTGCCTGTGTATAGGCTAACACACCCTTAACCACATGTTCCTGTCTATCCACATGGTAATGTCAAATTTAATGGCTTGGAAGGCACTTTGAACAATAAACCCTTAATGCCACAGAAAGGGACATCATTCTTGGAAGAGTGCCAGTACAAGAAAGGAAAACTCTCAGAGATGAATTGATACATTAACTGCAGCAGTGAGCTCAAGTGTGTCAGAGATGATGAGGATGAGACAGGAAAAGACAGGGTTCAGAACTGTTGTTCATAGGATTGCTATGAGTCGTACTTGACACCATGACACCTTACAACAACAATAACAAATATGCCAGATTTATTATAGATATTAAGAAAAGAGCAGTGACCATCATTGACAGGATGAAAATTTTGAGTTTTGTGGAGATTCAGGGGGCATGATTATCAATATAGATATAAATAGGTAAGCAGGATAATTATAAACATGAAGACTGAACTATGTGATAGAATTGGTAGTGGTTAGTTGGAAAAAATAGGGATACCTTTAGATTGCAGAGTTCTGCGTCCAAAATATTCTAGACAAAGGAGATAAAATATATGAAGGCTCTTCATCAGGAACACCTGGTTGGTACGTTCTAGTTTTAGTCATGATGGGCAAAGCCTGCTGACATAGCTGGAGAATGAAATGATTTAGGATTGGAGACTCAGGAGTCAGATCACACAGATTCTTGGAAATCAGTAAGAAATATTCAGTTTACTCTGAGTGTTAAAGGGAGTTATTATATGGGGGTTTTTTTCTTTATTATTTATTACTTATATTGTTATTTATTTTTGTTTTTACTATATCTCATTTGAACTAGAGTTGCCATAATTTCTAAATGAATTATGTTTCAAAATATAATCTAGACTAGTGAATCATGTATTAATTGTTGGAATGATTATCACTCACTTTTATACAATAGTTCATATACTTTGTTTCATTCAAGTACATTTTGTTTATACAAAAATTCCTGTACATTGTACAATCTGTAACTTCTGTTGATGGCATCAAAATGATAAGGAACTGACAACTGCTTGTGGAGATACAATAAAAATTGCCTCACAACTACCAACAAGAATCTCACATAATGTCAAGCAAGCAGCAGCCAGATTAAAACATTCTGATAAAACAAGCCTTCTCCTAAAAAAGCAGATCAGATTGGAGACTCAATGAACACACCAGGAATAGGAAGGCAGAAGAAATATATCCATGTGAAGGTTTTAGAAATGGTACTGAAAAAGGTTCATATTATGGGTGAAAGAGTTCGAACTTTAAGAACAAAAAGTGGAAAAAATCATTAACAGAGAAGATACAAACAAAACAGTGCTAGAAACAACAGAAAAGCATCAAAATATTACCAGGTTTTAAATGATGGAATGATGTGGTCTGGTTTTTATTGCTGGATGATGCATTGAAGGCCTAGAAAGAAACCTATATGAGAGAGCAGTTTGGAGACTAATCTGTTGAAGGTTCAATAGAGATAATTAGATGCATGCTGAATATATTTTAAAATTAGTGTACACTAGTGGGTATAGGATGTAGCAAGGGAAGGAGAGAGAAGAACCAAAGATGGCATCTGTGTTTTAGGTAGGAGCCACTGGATGGCTTGTTAGGTGCTGCTGAGTCAGTTTGAAACAATGATCCTGTGCATGACAAAACAAAACCCTGCTTGATCCTGCATCATCCTCATAATCACTGCTGTGTTTAAATCTATAGTTGTGCCAATCCACCTCATAAAGTATTCAAAACAAGTTGATAGAGATAGATAGATAGAGAGATAGATAAAAATTGGCCTGAAGAGTTTGAGTTTGCAACTACTGAAGATGGATAACATTTAAAAATGCTGAAAGGAGAACTACTTCTTAGAAAGTGGTCATTAAGAATTTTGTAGCATTGTAATGGGTGTCTTTTGAAATGATAGTACACTGAATGTAACAAATATACATCTTTCACCTAAAAATGGTTGAACTTAAAGGAGTATACACTAGTCTAACTTAGAGAAAGTTCTTATCCGACTTTCCCACCATCTTCTTACCCAGTTTGAGGCAGTTGTGACTTCTACCTCAGGTTGATATGGAAATATATATATTCTGAGCATATTCTTTATTTTGTGATGTTAAAGGAAAGTGGATATACGAAGACCATTCATCAGGCATTTGTAAGTCTGTATTTGGCAAAGATGTAAATTACAGCAATAATAATAGAAAACAGAAAATTGGCTGTGGTGACAGATTGATTTATGAGGAAAATGAAGAATCAGATACAACTCTGAAGTTTCAAATTGTATCATCGGGGGGGAAAATTTTCATCTCTTTGAAAGAAATTGGTAAATTCAGAAGAGAAATGGATTGGCTATAAAATACATAAACTCAATCTTAGGCATGTTTAGTTTAGTTGAGGGAGCTCTAGTAGTGTAGTCTGTAGGGGGTTGTGCTGCTAGACCAAAGGCCACACTCCTCATCCACTCCCTGCTCTGTGGAAGAAAGAGGAACTGTCTCCTTTCATGTACTTTAAAAACCAGCCTCTAAAAACCTCCTGGAGGGTCAGCTATGAGTTGGTTCTAACTTGATGGCAGTGTTTTTTTTTAATTTGAATTTGCAGTGGCAGCCATGGCAGCCACAAATTTGAGAATGATGATTAGACCTAGAACTGTAAATTTGAAACATTCCTATGGCTATGGAAACAAAATTGAGAATAAGACAGGAAGGCTGGCAAAAAACTCTAGCTACTTAGGCTGATTTAAAAGATAGGAAATAAGATTAGAAATATGAGATGACATGATAACCAACAAAATACACTGCTTTGAAAAAGAAGGTAAGGAAAATAAGGATGGGGGAAAGGATATTTAATTTGTGTTCATCAAGTTGTGCCAAGAAATCTGGAGGACAACCACCTGGCCAACTGACCGGAAGAAATCTATATTTGTTCCCATTCCAAAGAATGGTGCAGAGTGTGGAAATTATTGGACAACAAGATCCTGCTGAAGATTATCCAAAAACAACTGGAATAGCACATCAACAGAGAACTGCCAGGAGTGCAGGCTAGGTTTAGAAGAGGTCATGGTACTAGGGATTATTGTAGCTAATGTTAGATGGATCTTTGCTGAAAGCAGAGAGTACCAGAGGAATGTCTATCTGTGTTTCGTTGACTATGCAAAGGCATTTGACCATGTGGACCACAACAAACTGGCTAACTCTGAGAAGGATGGGATTCCTAGAACACTTGATTGTGCTTATGCGAAACCTACACTTGGAAAAGGAGGCAGTCGTCAAAAGAGTGCAACCCTGCATGATTCAAAATTTGGAAGGGTATACGCCAGGGATGTGTCCTGTCTTCATACCTTTTTAATTTATATGCAGAACAAATTATCCAGGAGGCTGGGCTCTATGAGGAGAAATACGGCATCAGGATTGGAGGAAGACTCATCAACAGTCTGTGTTAAGCAGATGACACAATCCTGCTTGCTGAAACTGAGGTGGACCTGAAGTGTTTGTTGCAGAAGGTCAAGGACTGCGACCTTAAATACGGATTTAGACGCAACATCAAGAAAACAAAGATTGTCAACATTGGGCCAATAGGCAGCATCGTGTTTGATAGTGAAGAGACTGAGATTGTAAACAGCTTTAGTTTGCTCAGCTGCCACAATCAATACTCTTGGCACTAGCTGCTAGGAAATGAAAAGTTGTACTATATTGGGACAGTCTGCTATCAATAGACCTCTCCAAAGTACTGAAGAGCACTGATGTCAGTCTGGAGACTAAGGTGCGCCTGATACAGGCCATGGACATTGCATTCACTTGTTATGCATCAGAGAGCTGGACAATGACTAGGGATGATAGAAGGAGAATTGATGCCATTGAGCTGTGGTGCTGGAGAAGAGTGTTGAATATACCATAGACTGCTAAGAAAATGAACAGGTTTGTCCTGTGGAGCGTTAAACCAGGTTGCTCCTTGGAGACAAGGATTCTGGAGCTTTGACATACTTTGGACATGTTGCAAGTAGGATATTTGGGAGGGTGGAGGGTGAAGGATCAGCACAGGAAAGGAAGACCCTCAATGAGATGGATTGATTCAGTGACGGGGGTAGCAGGGCTAGGTGTGTCAGAGACAATAAGATTGGCACAGGATAGAGCAGGGTTTAAGACTGTTGTACATAGGGCCCCTTGAGTCGTCGGAGACTCAACGACACATAACAACAGTCACAATTAGGAGAGTAGTGGTTAATATTAAGATTACTGATTCTAAAAGTAGAAGAGACAGAATTCATATTCTAGAGGAGTAAAGAGAAATGAGCTGTGGAATCATGAGGTCAGTTGTGTTGTCTTCTATTCTTAAATCTATATGCTGACCAAATTTTCAAGACACCTGACTTTATGAAGAGAAATGTGGCATCAGGATTGGAGGAAGACTCATCAACAACCTGCTTTATGCAGATGAAACAACCTTGCTGCTGAAAGCAAGGAACACTTGAAGCACCTACTGCAGAAGATCAAGTACTACAGCCTTCAATAAGGATTACACATTAACATCAAGAAAATAAAAGTTCTCACCACTGGGCCAGTAGACAACATCATAATAGATACTGGAGTTGTCAATGATTTCATCTCGTTTGGATTCACAATCAACACCTTTGGTACCAGCTAAAGAAATCAAAAGAAAAGTCGTATTAGGAAAATATACTAACAGAAATCTCTCTGCAATATTGGAGAGCAATATTGTCAGCTTAAAGACTATGGTGTGCCTGATCCAAGCCCTGGTCTTCTCAATTGCTTGTTTTGCATATGAAAGTTGGATAGTGGCTAAGGATGACAAAAGAAGAATCAATACCTTTTAGTTGTGGTGTTGGAGAAGAGTTCTTAATATATATACCATGAACTGCCAGAAGAATAAACTGGTCTGTATTGGAGAAAGTGAAATCAGAGCTCTCCTTGGAAGCAGAGAAGATGAAACTTTCTCTCATATACTTTGGGCATAATGTTGGGAGTGGCCAGGTCTTGGAGAAGAACATTATACCAGGGAAGGTGGAGGGTCAGCATAAGAGAGGAAGACCCTTGACAAGATGGATGTGCATAATCACTGTAGCAGTGGGCTCAAGTGTGTTGGGGATGGTGAGGATGGCATATGATAGTGCAGGTGTCAGATTCATTGTTCTTAGTGTCTGTATGAGTTGTGCTTTACTTGACTTCCATCACATAACAACAACAAACTCTTTAATGAAGATGAACTATGAAGAACAATGCAGAAAGTTAAGATTGTATCTTGAGGTAGCAGTACTGATTTTCTTGTCTGATTGTTGAGTCTCATGCACCTTTAAATTATTATTTTGTTTTTAAACTCCAAAACAAACAAACAAACAAACAAACCCCAAACACCTTTTTATAATACCTAGAGCCTTCTTGGCCTACTTGGTCAAAAGTTGAGCTGCTAACTTAATGGTAACGTCTCTGGCTTTTGAATATACCAGGAGCTTCTTGGTGGAGAGATGGGTAATCTCCCTCCAAGTGATTTATAGTCATTAAAACCTGCTGGGGGGTCAGCTATGAGTCTGATTCCATACCAATGAGTTTGCAATTTTTTAAATCTAATATCCTTCTCATTGATGCATGCATGTAGTCAATGTATAGTGTAGGATCATTTTTTGTTTAAGATACGGAAGATTCTTTGCTTTTTTAATGCATAGATAGGAAAGGATCAGAAAAGGATGAGTGAATGGCTGAAAAGTCAGAAAGGCTTGTCTTTAGAGTTGGTGGGGTTGATAGAAAGGAGAGAGACAGGTGTAGACCTAGGGAAGTCTTTTAATCTTGGTCTTTCAACTTTGGACCTAGGTTGTTGTTGAGTTTGTTAGTTTGGGCAAGTTACCTAACTTCTGCTTATAACTTCAGTAAATGTTTATTCACAGAAATAACTGAAGTAATGTGTGCCAAGTGTCTGCAATGGTACCTACCACACTTAGTAAATACTCAGAAAGTGTTAGTGCTCTTGGTGGTGATGATTATAGCAAAGGATGAGAGATTGACAGTTCATAAAAGGACAGGTGCTGTTGGTACTATTTAGGAAAATTGACTTTAAAGGATTGAAGGATTGTCATATTCATTATAAATATAAACAGTAGAATAGGAAATAAGTTTTATGATAAAATTTAGGAAGTATTAAATGTCGATAGTTGTAGACAGGCTTCAGGCCTTTTGTATAGGGTCATTGATGAGTCGTGCTCGACTCGAAAGCAATCAACAACAACATTAATTTTTTTAATGATAGGGCCAGATTGAAATAATTGAATGAAATGAGTACTACTTTTGTGATAAATTTAGTGTCTGAAATGACTTATTATCACTGGGATCAGCGCAGAGAATTCTTATAGCAGACTGTTAATAAATAGGTATTGGAATCGAGTTGGAAATGCCATGAAATGTGTTTTCATATGTATTTTTAATCAGGAGAAATTTATACATTTTGTTTTTCTTATTTGAAGATATAAGTTCATTGCCGAACGTTTATACAATACATTCTTACAAAACTATATAAATATCATCTGTAATCCTGCCTACTCAAAATATATTTATGTCATCTGTTCTCTGTTCTCCACTTCCCTGGTTAAACTTTCCACTTCAGTCAGACTAGCTGATTGCTATTCCCAGTATGTGTATCCTATATGAATACTAAGTTACGTGTTTTAATCTTTTTTATTTACACTTAAAACTCTATCCTAAACTTGAAGAACAGAATTATTATCATTTTCTGCATAGTATGTACATAATTGAATATAAACCAAATTGAGACTAGATACTTATATTTACTACAGGATCCAAAAAGTATATAGTTATGTGATGCTTATGTTGTACTAAAATGATAGAACTTCTTCTACAAAGTGAAAATTTGAAAACTGTTATGTGATAGGAAGGTACCTGCAAATTTAAGTTGTGTTTTACTAAATAATTTGAAATATTTAAATGGCTTTGAAGTTTTTTCCTAAATGAATTTTTAGAAAAATTTCTTTATGGTTGTTTTTCTTTAATCTTACGGTAATATTATTTTTGGCTTACCTGAAAGTATCCTAAGATTTTAAAAAATATGTAAATAGATTTCTACCTATTAAAAAGATATTAAATTAAATTAATATATTAATGCAAATATATAATAAGATATATATGTATATATATAAAGAGCAAAAATATAAGTAAAATAAAAATAATTTCTTACTTTTTTTGGGCAGTAATTCTTTAAATGAAAATACAGCTATACAACCACTTAAACTTATTAATACTAACAATGAGATCAATGTATGAGAGATCATGAAGTGGATACAGAACTAGATAATTCTTTGTTCTATAATGAGACAAATATTAAGTGATTAGCAATTTTTGTTATGTTTAATTACTACTACATTCACTTGAATGTGACTGTTTTTGAATAAGAGTTTAAGAAACTTAAAAAAAAAAAAGAAAGAAAATCATCTAGTCCTGTGGAAAAGAATGAGAACTCTGAACACTGGCAGCTTCTTCTGAGTAACAGTCATGTGGAATTGTGTAAACTTAGCAAGGCAATCCATCAGTCAACACTCTGCTATTTTAATTTGCTCAGCTCTGTTATTTTAGAATGAATGTAGGATAGCTGCTTATAATTGTGCTTTCTTTTATTTTTCAGTTTGCAGACAGTAGGTTGCATGCCTCCCCCTGTGTCTTCTGCAGTGATTTTAACCAAGGCAGTTGGTGGAAATGAGGTGAGTCATGGGGTTAATTTCATTCAAACATGGATGGATGCTGTGCTTCAATACCTATTTTAAACATAGAGGAGTGATGTGGCAGAAAACACATAACCACAACAGTTTGTGAAAAGAGCAGGTGTGCTCACATATAAAAATGATGATAAACTGGATGTTATTGAATGGAATTTAGGATTTAAAAAAAAACCCACAAGAGATGAATGAGGTAGCTATTCTCTTTGGTCAAAAAGCCCTACAACTGCATACTGATAAGGGCTTCTTTACGATAGTTTGTTTCTCCTTTCTGTCTGTATTTTCTGGTTCAAGAACTAATACCACTGAATGAGGGAAGACATAGGGGCTCTCAGTTAAATGAAATCATGGCATTAGGCCATTCTTGGCATTTTCTTTTAAGTTTTGTCCACTCTATCATTCTAATAGTTATGTCTTGAATACCTGCTGTATTTTTTAAAAAAAAATTATTGAAGTGTAATTGACATGTAGTTATGTACTGGCTGTGCACTGGGTGCTACTGTAACAGATTCTGAAAAGTGGTTAACTTTAAAAAACAGAAATCTATTATCTTGTAGTTCTGGAGGCTGAAAGTCCGAATCAGGGTTTCAGATGTGCGATTCCTTCCTTGTTGGCAGCCTCAGTGCTTCATGGTCTCCTTTGATCCTCACATGGCATTTTGTCTTCCCCTGTGTGTAGGAGCCTCTGTGTCTAATTTGCCCTTTTGTTATAATTTAGAGGTGATTAGATTTAGAACCTATGCTACTACTCTATTTTAATCTAATTAACATAACAAAAAGACCCTATTTCCAAGCAGGAGTACATTCACAGATACATGTTAGAACACACATTTTAGGGGGGCAGAAGTCATAACATCCAGCATCATAATCTTCACAGTCAAGGTAGTGAGTTTATCTATTTAACATATCCATCATCTCCCAATATTTTCTGATACTTCCTCCCTCCTGGCATTCCCAATACTCATCCCTTGCAGGTTACTGTTGATCTACTTTCTGTCACTATAGATTAGTTTGAATTTTCCAAAGTCTTATAAATGGAATCATACTGTACATACTTGATTTATTCCTGGCCTTTAAAAATGAACATAATTATTTTGAGACTCATTCATATTGTATATTAGTAGTTCATTCCTTTTTATTGCTGAATGACATTTATTGTAATGAATGCACTTTAGTTTGTTATCCATTCACCTACTGATAAACATTTGGACAGTTTCCTGTTTGGTGTTATAGAGAATAGAAAGTGCTATGAACGTTTGTATACACATATTTGATAGATATATGCTTTTATTTTTTCTTGGGACTCCCTAAGAGTGAGAAAACTGGAGAAGACCCTTATATTGGTAGATATATATCACTTTTACATGGCTTCTGAAATACACACTTGCTGCATTGTAACCAACTCTCAGCTGATCCTCCAGTGGGCTTTCAGGGGCAGTGTAGCACACAGGAAGAGATTTACCATCATTTATATTTAACTTCTTAAGAAATTATCCAACTGGTCGTTCCAATTCTTCTAGATTCTCATCAACACTTAATATTTTTTTAGTACTTTTAATTTCTGTTATGTGTGTGGTAGTATGTAATTGTGATTTTAATTTGCCTTTCCTTGTAACTAATGGTATCATATATTTTCATGTGCTTATGTGCTGTCCATTTTTTTTTTTTTTGGTGATACATCTGTTCAAAAAGAAATCTTTCTTTATTGAGTGGTTTGTTTTCTTATTGTGAACTTCAGTGATTTTATATATTCTGGATAAAAGTTCTTCAGATATATGCTTTAAATATTTTTCCCTAGCTTGTGATTCGGGAGCTCTAGTGGCCTAGTGGTAAGAGGCTGTGCTGCAATGCCAAAGGCATGCAGTGAAAATTCACCAACTGCTTCACTGAAAAAAGATTAGCAATCTCCTCCTGTGTGATTTACTGCCTCTGGAAACCTGCTAGAGGGTCAGCTATTTGTGGGTTCTGACTTGATGGCCCAGATTATATTCTGTTAGTGTCATTTGAAGAGTGGGATGGTAGTGGAGGCAAGTAAAAGGTGGTTGGATTCTAGATGTATGTGGTAGGTACATGGTATACTGATGAATTTGATACAGGGTATGAGAGAAATAGGGAGGCTTGGAGAATAGAGAGCTCCTTAGTGGTATAAGCTAGTAAGTGCTTGGCTACTGGCCAAAAAGGACGTAATTTGAGTTTGTGTAAAGGACTGGCAGTCTACTTATGAAAGACCACAGCTTTGAAAACCCTATAGTTTTCTACTCTATACATAAGGAGTTACTATGAGTCAGGACTGAGTATTTCAAAATTTCAGTGATTCTCCTACTTTTCAGGGAGTTGTGCTGTTAACCCAAACATTGCACCTTTCAAATAAACTAGCGGCTCCTTAGGAGAGAGACAGGCCTTCTGTGCTGTTTACAGCCTTGAAAAATCCAATGGATGGTCAACCATATGTCAGATCCAACTTGATGGCAATGAGTTTGAGTTTTGTTAAGTATCCCACTTAGCTATTGTGGCTATAACAGTAATAAGTAGGTGGCTTTAGAGAACAGATACTTTCTTACAGTTTGTTGTAATGAGCCATTGATCAAATTGCCTACAATTCCTAGGGACCCTATGAACAGCAGATCTGAACTTAGCCCTATACTGTGCTATCCTCACCATCTCCAGCACACATGTGAGCCCACTGTTGCAGTCACTATGTCAATCCATCTTGTTATGGGCCTTCTTCTCTTAAGCTGACCCACAACCTTTCCAAGCATGAAGTCATACTCCAAGAACTGACCCCCTTGGGAGGTTAGAACTCTAAATACAGGACTTCAGCTTTTCTCTATTTATTCAAGGGAAAGATCCTTATGTCAGGTTCTATAATTTCCTTAGTTCCTTCTCTACCTTTTTGTGTCTTATCTGTTCTTTGTATAATTCAAATGATTATACTTTTGTGATGACTGATATGGCCATGTTAACATAATGAAAGTATTTTCAAGTAAGATTGCATCCACAGAGATCATGGGTTAAAATTTCAACACATATTTTTGGAGCTCACAGTTCAATCCATAACAGCAACTAAGCACATAGATTGATTTCTTGTTGTCCACTGTGGATCAGTGAGGAGCTTTGTAGTCATTAAAGAAGCCTGACTGATGGAGACATATACTTCTCTCATATACACTCACTATCTCGACTTCATTGACTTAGAGTTATACCATCTGAATGGTAGACAGAGCATTTTCAGTTGCTAAGGCAGGTAAAGAGAGATTGGCAAATGGCCTTTCCACTGCTCAGACTGAGAGTGATACATGGTACTTCTGCTCATATTATATTGACTTCATCCTGTGGTGTCATTTGAATTCAGGGATCCCTAAGGAGAAGATAACTGGGTCTTGTGAACATTTGTAAAGCTAAAGATTTTTTGGGTTTTTTTTTAGGATGCTTATTAAATTTCTCAATGGAAATACCAATTAAAAAATTGAAGATATGAAAGCCTAGAATTTAAAGTGTACTATAGACTGGAGATATTAATTAGACAGTCACTGATGAATAAATGATATTTAAAGAAAAGATGCCACATTCCTCTTCATAGAGTCCAGCTTCTCGAATGATTTGCTCATCATACGATTGAATAGGAATGGAGAGAGAATACAACCCTGACACACACTTTATTCTTAATTTAGAACCCCTTGTGTTCCCTTGCTCTGTTCGCACAACAGCCTCCTGGTCTAGGTGTAGGTTTCTTATGAGGGTAAGTAAGTGCTCTGGGATTTCCGTTCTCCTCAATGTTTGTCATAATTTACTATGATCCACACAGTCAAATGCCTTTGCATAGTCATTAAAGGATAAACAGACATTCATCTGATATTCTTTACTTTTAGTCAGGATCCATCCAACAGCAGCAATGATTTCCCTAGTGCCTTAGCCTCTTCTCAAACCTACTCAACTTTTGGAACTTCATTATCTCTGCACTGTCCTAGCCGTTTTTGAATGATCTTCAGCTGTATTTTGCTTGCTTGTGATATTAATGATATTGCTTGATAGTTTCCACATTCTGTTGGATCACCTTTCCTGGGAATGGAAACATTCGAAGTATGGATCTCTCATTGGATCAATATCCTGAGCACCATAGAGCCATTCCAGTATGGCTTACATAAACAGCATATTAGCTGGAATATTCTACTGGGTTTTTAGAGGGAAAGAGGGACAGTTTCCCTTCACAGGGTAAAGAGATTCAGTAATCTCACTGCAGATTTTAACCCCTCCAACAAATTGGCTGTTCTCTTAAACATCAGCCCCTACCCCTACCCTCAGAACTCTTCCTTGCTTCTCTAGGTTCACTAGTATTCAGTGGCAATGTCTCACAGAACCAATAAATGGTTGCTAGGAGGGGCTGTTCCTTGGTGAGGGGCATCATGCTTGGAAAGGTGAAGAGCGAAGGAGAGGAAGAACCTCAATCAGGTGGATTGATATGATGACTGCCACAATAGTCTCTAAAGTGTCAGCAGGTGTGAGGATGGCACAGGATAAGAGAGAGTTCAGATCTGTCATGCACAGGGTCACTATGGGCAATACTTGATTCAATGACACCTAACAACAACAAAGAAAGAGCCTTATGGAATTGTTATTGTTGTTAAGTGCCACTGAGTTGTAGATGACTCATAGCGACCTTATGAATGAAAGACCTGAACATTTGTATAACTTTCATTGTTTCTCCATGTTCATGAAATTTCCTTAGGCAACCTATTTTGTAAGTGGATGTCACTCTTACTTCCAAGCTTGTTTTAATAGAGAAGCTCCACCAAACACTGTCCACCATGGATAACCATTATCTCATTTGACACATCAGTCACAGTGTTTAGCATCACAGCAACCACAAGTTACCTCTGTACAGACCAGTGCTATCCAAAAACAATTAAAACCAGGCATGAGGACCACAGATTAAAATCACCCACCTTTGGCTTGGTAGCATAACTTTCTATTCATTAGGTAAACAGAACTCTCTCTATGATGTTGTTAAGCTGAAGAAGAGATATTTAAAAAGGGGGAATTAAGATGTCAAAGTGATAAAGCCAAACCAGCAAAGAAGGTAGAGAAAGTATAGCTAGAGAGATAGAAGCAAAAACATTAAATTGTAGCAACCTGGATGTCAGGAATTCAGAAAGTCCTGTGAGTGAAGTGTTTGAAAGAGCAAGCTATAATCAAGTGTGTCAACTTCTGCTGACCTAAGTTGTGTAATTCCTGAGACTTTACCATTAGACTAGGCCATCTCAAAGTCACTGGTAACTTTGATCAGAATGCTTTTGTAGAATAGTGGGGAAAATAGCTTGTCTGGAGAAGTCTCAGGAAAAATGGGAAGATTGAAATCAGAAATAAGTGATAAACACTGTTTTGAGATTCCTTTTGATAAAGAGCGAGAGCAAGAAAAGCAGTACTTTGAGAGGAAGATCAGGCCAGAAATGTAGACATTATTGTATGTTTTTGTAATGATGGTCATGATTGTGGGTGAGAATAATAAAATTTCAGGAATCTGGACCTGAATGGATGAGCTTCAGTAGAAGCTGACTCATGTATCCACTCACTGTAGGAGAGAAGATAGAATAGAATATATATAGACACACACAGCAGACAGGTAAAGAGTATCTGTGTGGTGCAGATAGTTCGCACAAGCGACTGCTAGCTAACCGAGAGGTTACAGGCTTGAGTCTACCCAGAGGAACCTTGAGGAGAAGGCTGGTAATCTAATTTTGAGAAATGAGCCACTAAGGACCCTGTGGAGCACAGTTTTACTTTGACACACATTGGGTGACCATGATGGCAGTCACACGACTGTTGGTTTTTCAGATGGTTGGCAATCGTGAGCATTCTCCTTTTGAATTTGAGTTCTCTTCTGATGACTTATTTTCTCAGTGAAGTAGGAAACAAGATCAGCAATGGAGAGCTGTGAGTAAGTCAGACATGCTAGGTCTTTGAGAGAGAAGAAGATATGCAGATGTGATTTAGATTAACGCAAAGCTAAACCTTCTACCATTGATTGTTTCTCACTCCTAGTGACTCTGTGGGACAGAGTAAATTCATGAGGTTTCAGAGGCTGTAAAGCTTTGTGGAAGAACACTGCCAATTACTTCTTCCTCCCTTTCAGTAGTTGGTGGGTTTAGACGCTCACTTTTCGTTAGTCTTGCCTACCACTTTAACTATCATGTGATTAGAGTTCCTTTTATTTAGATACTATTGTCGACTTAGATGGATTGATACAGTGATTGTAATCATGGGCTCAAACATGTGAGAGATCATGAGGATAGCTCAGAATAGGGCACAGTGCAGATCTGTTCATAGGTTTTCAGTGAGTAATTGGAGTCTGATGGCACCTAACAACAACAACAACAACAACAACAACAACACTACTACTAGTGAAAGAGAGCACTATTGACTCCCTTACTGGTTGTATAGAAGACATTGATTTAAAGAATATAAAAGCCTTTGGCAGAAGTCCACAGTGTATTTTCTGGAAATTAGCATATAGCATTAGATTTTTTAAGTGTATTTACATATTCATTCCCCAAAAGATATTTAAATTCTTTACATTAATATTTCCTGTTAATAATGTTACGTTAGGATTAGCTCCTTTGTTTTTTTACAAGTGTTGACCTAATTCTTAAAATGCTTATGTTTTACATCTTCATGATCATCAAGCACTTTGGTAGAACCAAAGAAAAGATACTTTTATTATAAATTGAGCTTCAGGAATGAAGTTTTTAATATCTAATTTGATTCAACCCCTGATGCAAAATATGTGAGCTGTTTTATTATATCGTCAATTATGGGGAAACGTGATCTGCAAGTAAAGAAAAGCTCAAAACTGATTGCTTTTAGTTGGAACTGGTTCATAGCTCACCTTCCAGCAGGGTTTTCAGAGGCTGAAATTGCACAGGAGGAGATGTCCCATCTTTTCCCCACAAAATAGCTGGTAGAATTGAACTACTTGCCTTTGGGTTGGCAGTAGAATTCCTTAAAAGTAATTTTTTAAAAAAGTAATGCTTTAAGGAAATGAAATATAGGCTTTTCTTGAAATTAATGTAAGGGTAATCTTTTATATATTACAACAACAGCATATTAAGACCAAAATATTATAAAAAAATCTGAGAATGTGAACTAGATTTATTATTTGCAAATGTTGTTACTGTTGTTGTGCCTTCGAGTTGAGCATGACTCAAAGTCACCCTATGAACAAAAGGCCTGAAGTCCTTCTGCTTTGAGATGTCAAAGGCTGTAAATCTGAACAAGAGGTGTCTGCTTTACATTTTTCCTGTGGTGTGGGTGGTAAGTTTGAAGTACTTACTTTTCAGTTCACAACCTAACACACAGCCTGCTATGCTTTGGCAACCCTGTGGGGCAGTTACACTCTTTCCTACAGGATCCATATGAATTGGGATTTGATGGCAGTTGGTTTATTTTTTGATAGGTTATAGCTGACTATTTTTTTGCTTTTAAATTTTAGACTATTTTATTTAAACACTTGTTGATTGCCGTCAAGTTGATGATGACTCATAACAACCCTATGAACAAAAGGCCTGAAGCCTTTAAGTCATAGAGTTTCCAGAGGCATGTGGTTTAGGAAGTGGATGCCACTCCTGCTTCCAAACCTGAATCAACCTGGGAGCTGCACCAAACACTGCCCATGATAGGTAGCCATTATGGTGTTTGACACATCTATGGCCCAGTTGTTCAGCATCACAGCAACTCCAAGTTACTTTAGTATGGCAAATAGACAGACCCCTGCTGTACCACTTAAAAGAATGTTCATCCTAAAATCAATTAACATTTGGCCCAAGAGCCCTACTGCATTTTTTTAAATTCTGGTATGCTATAAACGTAACTATAAACCAGAGACCTCCAGTCCCTTTGGCAGATCTAATCAACTGATACTCACTTGTGGACGAAAATAAAACCAAAAAACACCAAATATTCCATTCATTACCCTCATCAAGATGTGAGAAGCCATCTTTCAGCATTAAGCCATTTCATTGGAGTCTCCAGTCTGTACACTTAGCCAAGCACTACATTCTTTTTTTTTTTTTTCCTTATTCATTCCAGTGCTTTGGAGTGTTCTGCTGACATGATCTGTTTGGTAGTGATGTTGGTGGTTGTGCGTGTGTGTATGAGTGTGTGTGTTTGAGTGTACAGTCCCTTTAAAAAAAAGAAATCAGACTCTTTTTTTTTTTTTTTATCTTCAGCAGAATTTTGCTTACTCGTAATAACAGTGATATTGTTGAATAATTTCCACACTCTGTCAGGCCACCCTTTTTTGGAATGGGAGCAAATATGGATCTCTTCCAGTAGTTGTCCTCCAGATTTCTTGGCACAACTTGGTGAGCATGCCTAGAGCAGCATTTGTCTGTTGAATTGTGTCAATTGTATTCCATTCATTCCTGAGCCCTTGCTTTTTTGCTAATTCCTTCAGAGCAACTTAAATTTCCTCCTTCATCACCATAGGCTCTTGATCATATGCTATTTCATGAAATTCTTCTGTGTCAGCCAATTCTTTTTGGTAAAGTGACTCTGTGTACGCCTCCATCTTCTTTTTTTTTTAAACTAGTTTATTTACAAAATTCAAATACATTGGTTTTCAGACCAGATTCTTCTAATTTCTCTCAACCCCCCACCCATCAATTTGTACAACCCCAAGATGAATCCCTCTCCACCCCTGCACATCTTCATCCCTCTGCTTCTACCCTCTCCCCTGCCCTGGATCCTCATACTCATTCTACAATAACGGTTTTATACAATATTTGCCCTGTGAGACTGATTTAGTTCACTCAGCATAATGCTCTCCAATTAGGTAATAATTTACAAAAACATTGCTCATGTGGGCTGCATAGTATTCCATTGTATAAATATACCATAATTTCTCAATTCATTCTATTGTGGTTGGACATTTGGGGTGTTTCCATGTTCTTGTGAGGGTGAATAACGCTGCTATGAACATTGGTGTACGAGTCTCCATTTGTGCCTCAGTTCTCATTTTCTCAGGGTATATTCCAAATAGTGGAATAGCAGGGTCAAATGGAATTTCTAATGGCTTTTTGAGGAAGTGCCAAACTGTTTTCTAGAATGGTTGTACCATTTTAAAATACCATTAACAATGTGTAAGAGTTCCTATCATGACCTCAAAAACTACTACACAGTAGTAGTAATCAAAACAGCATGGTACTGGTATAGTGACAGGAACATTGACTAGTGGAACAGAACTGAGACCGGTTTCCTCCATCTTCTTTTAATGTTTCTTGTGTCATTCAGTATTCTGCCCATACCATTCTAAGTTCTTCAGTTCCTCAGCTTAAGAAATGCCTTAATTGCTAAAACTGAGGAGGGCCTAAAGCACTTGCTGCAGCAGGTCAAGGACTGTAGTCTTCAATATGAATTGAAGCTTAACATCAAGAATACACAGATTCTCACCACTCGGCTAAATGGCAGTACTGTGCGAGATGGAGAAGAGATTGAGATTGTCAACAATTTCAGCTTACTTGGCTCCACAATCAACACTCTAAACACCAGCAGTCAAGAACTCAAAAGGTTCTATTCTTCAGCTGTTTCAATGCAATATATATTATTTATCCCCTGTTTTCCTCCATGTTAGTCCTTTTTTATAATAGTGGCATTATGCAGTATTTGTCCTTTTGTGACTGAGACATTTCGCTTAGCATAATGTCTTCCAGGTCTGCTTAAAAGAAATATCTGTGGACTTGGGGGAGAGGGATTGAATAACAATGAAAGTTTTTCTTTTTTTTTTTTCCCAAGGAGAAGAATGAATGGGGGGGTGGTAGAGTGGATAGGGAGAAAGGTGCAATAATGAATGACTGGAAACCCTAAGTCTCTGTAAACTTTCATTAAAATGAATTTTTTTTTTAAAGAAGAAATTAGATGGAAATAAATGGAGACCAATACATTGTTAACATGTTGCCACACACTTTTTTAAAATTAATTTATTTTTCATTTCTATGAACATCTACAGTTTTAAATTGATGACCGTGCTTAGAAACACATTTGCTGTCATTTGTAGCAATGTGTTAAGGATGCAAAAAAAATTAAAAAAAAAGGAATAGAAATATATGATTGGATATTGTTTACATGACAGTAGTCCAGAATAAGAACGGCATAGTAAAGTGGACTGGGTTTTGTACAACAATGAAAGATTTTTTTTTCCCCCAAGAGAAATGTGAACTGGGGTGGGGGGGGGTAGACAGAGAGGAAAATGTGCAACAATGAATGAATGGAAATCTAAGTTCTCTATAAAATTTCATTAAAATATCAATTAAAAAAGAAATAAAAAATTAATTGCATTGGGGAAGTTGGCTGTCAGAAATCTCTCCAAAGTGCTAAAGAGCAATGATGTCAATCTGGAGACTTAGGTACATGTTATTCAGGCCATAGCCTTTTCAATTATTTGCTGCACATCAGAGAGCTGGACAATGGCAGAAGAAGAATTAAGGCCTTTGAGTTGTGCTGTTGGAAAAGAGCACTGAACATACCATGGACTGCCAAAGAAACAAACAGATCTGTCCTCGAGAGGGTGAAACCAAGCTACTCCTTGGAGGCAAAGATTTTGAAGCTCCCTCTCACTTATGTTGGTCATGTTGCCACGAGGAACCTGTCCCTGGAGAAGGACGTCATGCTTGGAAGGGTGGAGGGACAGCATAGGAGAGGAAGACCCAAGAGGAGATGGTTTCACACAATAACTGAGGCAATGGAGGTAGATATGTCGGACACAGTTAAACTTGGCTCAAGATAGGGCAGGGTTCAGAACAATTTTATATAGAGGTTGCTATGAGTCACAGGCAATTCAGTGGCACACAACAACAACAACAACAACAACAACAACAACATCAGACTCAGCAACCCTTATTTTATTTATCTTCATATGAAAGACGATAGATAAACATGCTTGTTTTATTCTAATGTAGTAGATCTAGAATGCACTCTGTTTAATACTGTGTACATTTGTTCCATTTAAATTTCTGTTACTATTGTAAAATTCTGTGGTTTTTTTTTAAAAAAAAACACTATCTTTACAAAATTCTTGGAATGTTTTCAAATATTTGAGGAATTGTTATGTGAATAATTGTATCCACCTAATATGCAATATATGCTGAAAGAGTAAGTAAATTATGTTTGAGAAAGGTGACTTGTATGTCTTTCATGCTCTGGTTAACAGAGATATTTAGTATCTCTGTCACTGAAGCTAGTTGAATGTTAAAGCAAGGAATGTAGTTTAGGAAAAGATATATTACTTTTTTCTTAACGTGTGTTTTTTTTTTCCCCCCCAAGTGGAAAGAGGAAAGGACTCAACTCAAAGCCACAGTCTAAAAAGTAACTTCTGACTAAATTTGCAAAACTGTGTGACTTTGTAACGTTGTGGGAGTGGTAAGAGATTGTGCTGATAGAGGTATAAATTAGGAATTTACCCTGTTTATTCACTACTGCCTTTTGAGAAGCTTACATTTAATGTAAAATTACACTTATGAAATTCATTTCACATTGTTGTTGTTGTTATGTGCTGTCGAGTCATTTGCGACTCATAGCAACCCTATGTACAACAGCCCTAAACCCTGCTC
>NW_006399803.1:6154545-6159534 GCF_000299155.1 Elephantulus edwardii
ATTCGTTTTTGAATAATCTTCAGTAGAATCTTGCTTGCATGTGAAATCAATGACACTGTTCTGTAGTTTCCACACTCAGTTGGGTCGCCCTTCTTTGGGATGGGAACAAATATAGACCTCTTCCAGTCAGTTGGCCAAATGGTTGTTCTCCAGATTTCTTGGCACAGCTTGGTGAGCACATCCACGGCAGCATCTGTTAGCTGAAATATGTCAATTAGTATACCATCTATTCCGGGGGCCTTATTTTTTGCTTTTTCTTTCAAAGCAGCTTCAACTTCTGCCTTAATCACCATAGGCAAGGAAAGTGCATTGGCTTTAGATTCTTTTGTGCCCTCGAGTTGACGCAACCCTCTGTACAATAGTTCTGAAGTCTGCTCTATCCTGAGCCAATCTCAGTGTCTCTGACACACCTCCTGTCATTACGCCAGTTCCTGTGTCAGTCTATCTCATCTGGGGTCTTCCTCTTTTGAGCTGTTCCTCGACCCTTCCAAGCATGATATCCTTCTCCAAAGACTGGTCCCTCCTGGCTTCATGCCCAGAGTATGAGACAGAGTTTTAAAATCATTACCTCCAAGGAGCATCTTGGTTTCACTTTCTCCAGCACAGACTTGTTTGTTCTCTTGGCAGTCAGTAGTATATTCAGTACTCTAGCACCACACTCAAAGGAATCAGTTGTTCTTCTGTCATTCTTGGTTATGGTCCAGTTCTCTAATATGTAGCAAGTAATTGTGAAGACCATGGCACACCCTTGTCTCTAGACTGACATCTTGGCTCTTTAGCACTCAGCAAAGTTCCCTGACAGCAGATCTCTCCTTATCAATTAATTATTCTTATTTTAGTGTAGGAATACCCCAGAACACATTGGCGTTCACCCCCAGGCAGCTCTGTAGGAGAGCTAGTACTTTACTTTAAGAGACTCAGCTTTATATGCTGAAGAGTTGCTCTGGCAGTGCTGTGGTCAATAAGCTCGACTAAAGAGGGTTGTCTGTTTGAACCCGTAAGATACTCTTTAGGAGAAAGAAGTGACTACCTGCTCCTGTAAGGATTACAGCCTGGTACACCCTGGAGGTCAGTGCTCTTCCATCTGATAGGGTTGTTATGACTTGGGGTTGGCTGAACTGTTTTGGATTTGTTTTTTTAGTTGGGGGTTGGTAAGTACTAAAAGGTTGGAGGTTAATTCTTAGCTGACCCATATTCAGAGAAAAGACCTAGTGATCTACTACTGCAAAGGTTACTGTAAAGATATTAAAAGAAACCCTGTGAGGCAGGTCTGTTCTGTCATAGTCTCTGTGAAGCAGAACTGACTCAATGGCACTAGTCAACCTCAGTCACTAATTTGAAGTCTTACCTAAGCTCCTTTTTATGTAAACATACTTAGTTGAAAATTTTAATGTTATCATATAGTTAGGGTTTGTTTTTTTTTTGTGGGGGGGGGTGTCCTTTTATTTTTTTTTTATATTACAATATTTGTTTTATTGGGAAAAATATATTGGGGGTACAAGGAGGTGAGGGTTGGCGGCAGAAGGGTGAGAATGGGCCGGGATGCAGTTGGAGAGCTGCAGAAATTGGTTGGTGGGGGGAGCAGGTGAAGGAAATGAAAATGATCCAGTGGAGACCAGATGCTACAGAAAAATGACAAGCATTTTCCAATGGTAATTAAATCAACTGTCTTACTGATTTGGGAACTGGATGCCGACTCCCTGGCTTCTTCATGCTGAACAGGGGTGTTGATGTGAAGGGGAAAGGGAGGACACTTTTTCACCTTACTGGTGAACTTGGGCTAAGGCTCCTTGTCTTCTTGTTCTGTTAGAAGATATTTTCCTGTCATTTGCTCCCCTCTGGACTGCAAAGTGTTTTCCCACGTGGGTCCAGTGGGGCTGGCGGGTTGAACCCAGAGGCTCCATCCTCCTTTGCTTCTTTAGCTGGCAGTTGCATTTCCTTTTTGTCACTGGCACTGGGTTCAGGGTCAGGTCTGAAGTAAAACCCAGTGGTAAGGTTACCTATAGGAAAGGGAGCAAACCTAGAGAGAACAAACTTGTGAGTTACAAATAGAGGGTTTTTGGAGGTGTTGCTTTCAGGTTTACTGGGGGAGAGGGTGGCAGAAAGTAGCCTAGATAAAATTCTCTGGATACCCTAGGCGTTTTTTTTTTTTCCTACCCAGCGGTCAGATGGCACAATGTGAGAACTGAGGAGCTCACCCTGAGGGCCATGACGGCTTGCCCTGAGTCAAGGGCCGAAGACAGCCCACCCCGGGCAGAGGGCCATGACGGCTCGCCCTGAACCGAGGGCCAAAGACAGCCCGCCCCGGGCAGAGGGCTGTGACGGCTCACCCCGAGCCGAGGGCCGAAGACAGCCCGCCCCGGGCAGAGGGCTGTGATGGCTCGCCCCGAGCCGAGTGCTGATGACCGCCCGCCCTGGGCAGAGGGCCAAAGACAGCCCGCCCTGGGCAGAGGGACGTGATGGCTCGCCCCGAGCCGAGGGCCGAAGACAGCCTGTCCCGAGCAGGGCAACACCCCCCATGGGCTGGCTGGTACACTCCCCTCTAATTGCCCCTACCCCAATCTAGTCCCCTCACCTGACTGAGGACTGTGTGGCCAGGGACAGCGTCTCCAATTCCAGCACCACCACTTTTACACCCCCCCCATAAGTGGTCATACTATAATTTGAAGTAGGTGTCACTGCCCTCCCCCTTTATAAATGGCAAAGGGAACCTGAAAATTGTGAACAGGCTCCCCCCAGGTCTAAACATCTTTTGGCAGAAGCATTCAACAGATTAAAATATGTGGTGCATTTAGGATGTCAGTCCTCTTGGACATGCTGCCACTGTTAAGTGTTATCAAGTAGACAACTCACAGTGACTTTCAACAATCCATTGTATAGGTGATCATCTTCTCTGGTTTTCCAAGGAAACCCAAACCTGCAGGCGGAGGGGCACACGTCCCCCTCACGGGCAGTGGGGCGTGCCTCATATCTTCCTTGTGGGCGGCTGGCAGGCGCGTACCATCCCTTAGCACGGTGACTGGCGGGTGCTGGCCATTTCCCACGTGGGTGGCCGGCGGGCGCCATCCCCCAGTGCAGGCAGCCGGTGGGCATGCATCATCTTGTGTGCAGATGACCGGCAGGCGCGCGTCATCTCTCGACCGGCGTGCATCATCTCTTGGCCGGCACGCATCATTTCTCGGCAGGCGCGCGTCATCTCGTGCACAGGCAATCGGCGGGTGCACACCATCCCCTAGCGCGGGCAGCCAGCAGACGCGCACCATCTCCCACATGGGCGACTGGTGGGCGCGTGCCATCCTCCAGCGCGGGCGGCTGGCACGTTCGCACCATCTTCCCGCACGGGCGGCTGCCGGGCACATGCCATCTCCCGAGTATCATCTCCCGCACGGGCAGCTGTCAGGCGTACATCATTTCATGTGCGGGCAGCCGGTGGGCATGTGCCATCTCGCGTGAGGGTGGCCGGCGGGCGTGCTCTATCCCCCCTTGCAGGCGGCTGCCGGGCAAGTGCCATCTTTCATGTGGGTGGCAGGCAGGTGCAAGCCATCTCCCGCGTGTCATCTCCCACACTGGCGGCTGGCGGTCATGCTTCGTTTCGCACACGGGAGGGCAGTGGGCGCCCGCTTCCCCTGCTGCCGCCATCTTGGCTCCAAGAATTCTCCCCAGAACAAGTCCACTTTGCTGCAGTGTGGCGGCTCTGCTGCACCAGTCCTGGGGAGGCCCGGTACCCACTCTCCACCCCAGGCGAGGGATTCCATAGGTTCCGGCTGTGGGAGCTTCATGGAGCTGCGACTGCGGTGTGGCGCAGTGCGGGTTCTGCGGGAGGGGGTTGGGAGCTGCGGCACTCACCCATTCTTCCTTGGGAATCCTTGAATTCCTGTTGTTGAGCCTCAGTCCACACTGAAGACCAGTCATCAACTGTCTAACTGTTCAATTATTAATAAACAGAAGTCTGTAGAAGGCCATAGTGGCCCTGTTCCAAGTGGTCCGCTGCTCCTGCAGCTCACCACATTGTTTCTGCCTCTGCCACCATCTTGGATCCCTGGTATCATATAGTTTTCAATTCCATCTTATTGTATTTTAGTTAGCAGGTTAAAACATTTTAAATGCATTTGGTAGTTGTGCAGAATAAAAAACACTTTTTAAAGATATATTTGGATTCGAAAGTGTATTAGAAAGAAGGGTACTCTGTGTGTGTTTGGTTTCCTTACTACAGTTAAGTACCCAAAATCTTTACAAAGAATATTTAAGAATGTCTCTTGACAAAGAAAATGATTACATATGGTGAACTCTTTAAGTCATAGAAGAAGGTCATGGCCATCTGAGTATATTTTAAAAAGATTCCTTTCTACTTGGAAAGCAAATGAAGCACTCATTACTAACTTTACAATTATAGGTATGAGAACATTTTTGCAGAAGGTGAAGGATCAAGACCGTCACTGTCCAAATGGAGACTGAAAGTTCAATTTCTGACTTATCATGTAATGGGTTGGCTTCAGGGTTATTTTGCATTATCAGTGGGGAGTTGATCTTGCTAATCCAATGCATGAAGATGAGATTCATTGAAACATTTATAAAGGTACTTAGATAAGCTCTAATCAGGACAGAAGACTTGAAGTGGGAAGGAAATCTGATCTGTCAGTCATTCTTTTCAGCTTCTGGTGATTGCTTGGCCATTCTGCACCTTGTCTTTCTCTTCTGTTAAGTCGGCTGCCATTTATCCTCAAAGTTGAAGATTAAAGGAGTCCTGGAGAAATCCTGTGTCTAAAAAGAAAAGATAGGGCAAGTAGGCAGGTGTGTATTTTTCAACCTCCAGCCTTCTGTGCTTTCTGGAAAATGCTTTTCCTCTTTGATGGCATTTAGAACAAAAATAATAGCAGCTGCAAGAAAATTTTTTGTTTTAGGAGTAGGAACTATGGTGACTAAATGGTAAGGAATTGTATTGCCAACACAAAGGTTGTTGTTGTTGTTATGTGCCGTCGAGTCGTTTGC
>NW_006399803.1:6160004-6161488 GCF_000299155.1 Elephantulus edwardii
TGTTGCTCTTGAGTACTTTAGAGAGGTCCCTAACAGCAGACTTTCCCATCGCAATACGTTTTTTGATTTCCTGGCTGCTGGTGCCAAGAGTGTTGACCATGGAGCCGAGCAAACTGAAGCTGTGAACACTCTCAATCTCTTCGCCATCCATCCTTATGCTACCGATTGGTCCAGTGGTGAAAATGTTTGTCTTCTTGACATTGAGCCTCAGTCCATGCTGAAGGCTGCAGTCCTTGACCCTCTGCAATATGTGCACGAGGTCCTCCTTAGTTTCAGTGAGCAGGGTTGTGTCATCTGCATAACACAGATTGTTGATAGATCTTCCACCAATCCTAACGCCGCACGTCTCCTCATAGAGCCCAGCCTCTCGCATAATCTGCTCTGCATACAGGTTGAAAAGGTATGGAGATAGGAGACACCCCTGGCGCACGCCCTTACCAATTTTGAACCAATCAGTGTTGCCCTGCTCTGTTCTGACTACTGCCTCTTGGTCCAAGTATAGGTTTCGCATTAGCATGATTAAATGTACTGGGATTCACATTCTTCTCAGAGTCAGCCACCGTTTATTATGATCCACGCAGTCAAAGGTACACAGTTTTAATCCACCAGCTACTGCACGAGAGAAAGAGGGACAGTCTTCTCCTGTGCAATATATTGCCTCTAAAAACCCACCAATGCATCAGTTCTGACTCAGTGGTAAACAGCAACAGAGGAAGTGTAAGGAGCTCTGGAGGCATAGTTCATAACTCATTTGGCTGCTAACCAAAAGGTCCGCAGTTCTAATCCACCATCTGCTCAGTGGGAGAACATTTTCCTCCCTTAGAGATTTATAGATTTGGAAACCTGACAGAGCTTTGCTCTGAGTCAGAACCACCTTAGCAGTAGTAGTTGGAGACAGGCTTGACTGTGTTTAAGCTATGATGGAATGTATTTGAAACATACGTAGATTTATTGAGATTTTTATGGACAATTTAGCAGTCTTTCAATACTTTAATACCTCTTGAATTGGTTTCCATTTTTATTACTTTTAATCGAAAGGATCTTACTTTTAATTGTGGCTACCAAACCAGTGACCGCTTTTCAATTCTCTTCTCCCATGACTGACTTTCATCCTTTGACATCGAAACCATGGACCTCCAACTTCTCCATGCTTATCTGATGTTGTGTGCTTTAGAGCCAGTTCCAACTCATAGTGACTCTATGTGACAGAGTAGAACTAACTCATAGAATTTCCGGGATTTCATGAGAGTAGACTAATAGTTATTTCCCCTGTAGGGTGGTTTGTAGGTTCAAACTGTGAATCTTTTGTTAACAACCGAAAGCTTGCATTATTTGGACTCTCTTCCTTGGCGTTATTTTCTACCTATATTTTGTTGTAAAAAGAGAGTGGATTATATTTGGGGTTGGGGGATATGTGTGTGGGGGATTGCGTACCAATGAGGGAGTTTTTCTTTTGCTTTTGAAGGAGAGGAGCAAACGGGGGG
>NW_006399803.1:6164725-6170159 GCF_000299155.1 Elephantulus edwardii
GGAGCAGCTGGTAGGTTTGAACTGCATGCCTTTGGGATTGCAGCACAGCTTCTTAACCACTAGGCTACTGCAGTCTTCTGGAAGATTGCAGTCATTGAAAGCTCTGTGGAGTAAAGTTCTACCCTGAAATGTGATAGGCCACCCTGAGTTGGAATCAAGTGGAACAGATATGGTTTAAAGTTGTTATTTGGCATCAAGACTGTTCCAACGCATAGTGACTATGCATAACAGAAAAAAAAAAATGAGTCTTGCGCCAGTCAACTTTTTTTTTAAAATTTGTTTTATTTCTTCACTTATTTGTGTGTACTGTCAAATCAGATCTGACTGGTACAGGAGGAGATTATTCCTCCTTCTCCAGCAGAGCATCTGGTGGATTCGAACCGTGCATCTCTGAGATTGCAGTTCCAGCTTCTTGCCACTAAGCCACCGGAGCTCACCTCCATTCAACTTTTGGAAGGTCCTCAATGGTTTGTATCAATATTTTCTGCCATAACCTCAGCCATTCATGTCAGATTTCCAAGCTAACACCTAGGAAGTCAAATTAATAATTGAAAGTTGTTTCAGGAATTTAAAATTTAAAATAAGATAAAGGGGATTGAATTGGCTTGCAGGATATTTCTCATACATTGCACAAAAATAACCCCAGTTCCATTCCAACAAATCAACAAACAATCCACAAGAAAATTACCTTTGAGACTGCCACTTACAGTGTCTCCCATGAAATAGTGAAAATTAAATAGTGAAAAACTATTATTATTTAATTCTTCTTTTCCAGTATCAGAATGCTTCCATAATAGGTGACATGACATAGATTTAAATGTTATTTCTTTTTATTGGTTACATTTAAAATATCATCTTCCATTTTTTTGGTGAGATAACCTGGATACATTAGAGATTTTAAGGAAATATATTAGGATAAACAACAGTGCACTTAGAACTGTGCTTGTAGCTAATTTTATCTGATTAATGTTCATGGTATTATAGCTTATTTTAGAAAATTTGATTATTTTTACCTTCTTCCTCATGGTCATGTTCCTTATTTATACTCTGGCTTTTCTGTACTATATGCCTTTTGAATATGTATCTGTGTGCACTTACTATTAAAAATGAGAACCTGTTCTCATTGATTAAACCATGGATTTATGGAAATATTAATAAATTAAATATCAGGTTTAATTTTTACTTTCGGCCCTATCCCTGATGAGTATTGTGATCTTAGATGTTTGTGTGTAGACATGGTTTTTATGATTAAAAGATCTTTAAAAAAAACAAACCAATACAGAAAGGATCAATATAAGTAAGAGGAGGTATCTTAAACCGACAAAATCTTGGTGAAATGTGATCTATTTATTGTGTTCATTATATGTCTTTATGTTTTCTATCTCTATTCCTTTTGTCTTTTCTAGATATTGAATTTGTGACTTTCACCACATGGCTGAGTTGTGATTGTTATATGCTATTAAACTGACTGTGACTTACAGTGACCATCACCATATCCAACTTACTTGAGCCCAATGTTAAGTCAGTCCATCTTGTTGAAGGTCTTCCTCTGTCGCTCTGTCTTTCTAAGCCTGATGATGTTGTTCTCCAAGTACTGGCCCCTCTTAATAACATGCCCATAGTATGTGAGAAACAAAGTTTCACCATCCTTGTCTTCAAGGGGCAGTCTGATTTCACTTTCTGCAAGGCTCACTTGTTTATTCTCTTGCCAGTCAATCCATGGGGTGGATTTTCAGTACTCCAACGCCACAACTCAAAGCCATCCACTCTTCTATGTGTTCTTAGTTATTGTCCAACTTTCAGAGACAAAGCAAGTAATTGAGAAGACCTTAGTCTTTAAACTGATTTCATTGCTGTTTAGTACACCAGAGATGTTTCTGACAGCAGATTTTCCTAGTGCAGTTCATCTCTTGATTTCTTGTCTATTGGTAGCAGGATGTTGATTGTAGATCCAAGTACAAAGAAATCACTGACAACTTCAATCATTTCTTCATCTATTGTGATGTTGCCTATTTGACCACTGGTGAGGATTTTTGTTTTCTTAATGTGGAGATGTAATCCATATTGAATGAAGGCTTTAGTCTTTGATCTTTTTCAGCAAATACTTCAAATCTCCCTCACTTTCAATAAGCAAGATTGTTTCATTTGCATAACACTGGTTGTTGATGAGTTTTCTTCTGATCCTGATGCCACATTCTTTTTCATAAGGTTCATCTTCTTGAATGATTTGCTCTGTATACAGATTGAATGATTCTGAAGAAAGGATATAGTCTTGACACACACTTTTTTTTATTTTTGACCATGTAATGTTCCCTATGCAAATGTTAGATGCTTTTATTCCTCCAAGGAAATTGGATAACTTATTGTAAATGTAAATAAGGTAAATGACACTTTTTGAGTGAGACCATGCAAATAACATTTGAAGAATTTCAACACGGGAGTTGGTCGTTTTTGCTGTCATGCCAGATTTACATTCAGCAGGCACACAGGGAGAAATATGGAGATCTTACTGTTATTAAGAAGCAAGAACCAGAGTATAGCTCACCCTTTATATCTGACTTTTTGTGAACCAGAGAGGGAGAGCTATAGTCCCAGAGAGATGGAGGGAGAACAAGACGAATTACAGCAGCACTGGTAGCAGCAAAGGTGGCAGAAAACCAGATGCCAGTGTGAGAAAGAGCTGTGACTCACCCAGAGGGAGAGAAAGCAGGGCTCTTTCTAATGAAGTGTGTGTTTTGTGGACTTGCTTTGAGAGCCAGGTCTAATGAGGACATCATTACTCATATAGCTAGTGACATACGTCGTTGAACCTATGCTTAATGGTAGAGTGGGGGTGTCACATAATTGGAAACATTATAGAGCGCTTTGCAACACTTAACGTGGTCAGGGCAGAGGGTATAGCTGCAGGTACAAGGATCAAAGAGAATTCTACCAGTGAGTGTACCTGAGAAGAGGCTGTCTGACTGAATCGTCATTGTTTCTAACCTGAACTGTAACCTGTAGCTTTTCTAATAATCTCCATAGTCATGAGTATTGTCTGTGAGTTCTATGGGACCATCGAAGGGACCATCGAAATGAATTCTTGAACCTAGGTGAGAAGTAGTAAGAGTCTTTGGAGGGGCATTTAGTGCTGGGATTTGTAGAAGGAATGGTGTGTGAAGATGTGTGAGGGACACGTGTACCCTCATAGGAATTACTGTTGCTGTTGATGAGGATTCTTTCCCCCTGTGAGGTTGAGAAGGTAGAGTTTTCCACTCCTGTGCCCACAGCACTGGTATAGTAGTGCTTCATAAAAGCATTACATTATGTTTGACACCCATCAGACTATTATTAAGAGCATGGGAATGATAAAGACAGGTTCAAGAAGTCAAATTTAATTTTTACACTGCTGGTATAAACCTTGGAAATGAGTCTTTTAAACTTTATTTGCTTTATGAAGATATCAGGCTGAGTCTTCTAACAGTCTAATGAGAAAATGATGCTTAGTACAACCAGAGTTTTGAGTAGATTATGCATGACCAAGAACACATGGATTCAACTTAATAGTGGGAATATATTGACTAAGACAGAGGCTGTATTCTAATCAGGTGCCAAGGTAGTGGATTTGCAGGACCTTTGGAGCAAGAGGCTTTCCAATTATTGTCTAGCACAACCCATAC
The DNA here is from genome assembly GCF_000299155.1 of Elephantulus edwardii. NCBI lineage: Eukaryota > Metazoa > Chordata > Mammalia > Macroscelidea > Macroscelididae > Elephantulus > Elephantulus edwardii. The sequence continues at coordinate 6,168,385 of NW_006399803.1, forward strand.
GTAAAAAATAAAAAAGAATTCCCAATCACCCTTTCACTTTTGTCTATCCTTTCCTTCCTTCCCCATTTTCCTTTCTGCTTTTCTTCTTTTCTCCCCCTCTTCTCCCTTCCCTCCCTTCCTTTTGAGAGGGAGTGCTAACCAGTATTTGCTTATGGATTTTAGGAACCATGACTTGAAAAGCACTCTTGTAATCCTGACTTCCTCGAGTCAGCCTCTGGTTTTCTGACCGTGGCTATACTCTTCCACAGAATTCTTGACTTATTGCTCCTGTTATTTGTAGAAAATTCATTTGGTATTGGCCCTCAAACCAATCAGGATTTGTCTTCCTGATAAATTCTTCAGTGTTCTTGACCTGTCTGATTATGATAGGGACTTCCCCGTTCCTTTCTACTCTGCCCACCTATATCTATCAGTAGATGTGTCCATCAGTCAAAGCCTATGTCAAATACTTTTTCTTCAAAGAGGCTGTGCCGATGTCCAGTCAGGATTAAGCTTGTCTTTCTTTCACAGGGGAGTATTGTGTACCTCTGTGTGACATGCGCTACCTCCCTTGATCAGATATTTGTGTGTGTGTGGATTGCTAACTCATTTTTTAATGTTCTTAACAGCGAATATTTTTCTTCAAAGAGATACTTTGTACATAAAACAAGCTCACTTAGTGATTCAGTTTATTTGAATTCCTATTCTTGATGCTGAAAAAAAATATTATTGCATAGAGTTTGAGATCCCCACTAGTATTGAACCTATTATATAAGAGTATCCATGATAAAGGTAATGAAAGGGGTTTTATGGTGATTCTGTTTTTCTCTCTCTGATAAATCAGGCCATATCATAACCCCAATGGACTTGTTAAGAACAATGATGAAGCCACTTATTGAAATAATTTTGCAAATACATGTTCTCAACTTCTTTAAGGACTTTTCCACGCATTTCCTGTCAGAATAAAGATGAGTAACAATTGAACGCTAGTTTACACTTGACATATTTTCTTAATGGTGTAAGCACATTTGGAAACTGTTCAAGAGAGCATATTTTGGGATTTATTCAGAGTTTGTGTTCAGTGATTTCCTGTCTAATGATCTTTCAGATATGAACTCTAAGCGCAGCATTATTATAAACTAGCTAGCTGTCTGATTACAGTTACATTAAATCACATTGTTGTTGGAACTAGAGTTGGAACTGACCCGTAGTTGATCCTCCAGCAGGTTTTCAGGGGCATTTAATCTCACGGGATTACCTCTCCTTCTCCTGCAGAGCAGCTGGTGTCCTGGAACCAGGTGCCTTCGAGATTGCAGTGCAGCTTCTTGCCACTAGGCCACCAGAGCTTCTTTTAAATCACAGAATATGAGAAAAAAGTATACTTTTCCCAAATAGATTAATATTTAACTTTAAAAATCAGAACTTTTCCCAAATAGATTAATATTTAATTCTGAAAAAGGAACTATATGAGGTCTGACATTTATTTATTACTTTTTTTTGGTAAATGTGTGCCATGTTGTTGTTATGTGCCGTCGAGTTGCTTGTGACTCATAGTGACCCTATATACAACAGCCCTAAACTCTGCTCTGTCCTGTGCCAATCGCACTGTCTCTGACACTCCCATACTGATTATCCCAGTCACTGAATCAATCCACCTCCTAGAGGGCCTTCCCCTCCTGCGCTATCCCTCCATCTTCCCAAGCATGATGTCCTTCTCCAAGGACCGGTCTGTCCTCACAACATGTCCAAAGTATGTTAGACGGAGCCTCAGAATCCTTGCCTCCAAGGAGCCACCC
>NW_006399803.1:6171829-6198954 GCF_000299155.1 Elephantulus edwardii
CCACTGCCATTGAGTCTTTCCAACTCCTAGTAACTCTATAGGACAGAGTGAAAATGCATTTTGGGTCTCCAAGCCTGTTATCTTCATAGCTGACTGCAGCATTTTTCTTCGAAGGGCAGCTGGTATATTAAAACTTCTTACCTTTCTGGTAGCAGTTCAGTGCTAAACTACTGTTCCACTAGGCTTTCTTAAGTTCTGGCCTGTGAGATATGAAAACATGTTCATTCTATTTAGTAAGTTCTCTTAAAAAGGACAATTTTTATTGTTATAAATATATACATATATTTGCTAATTCTAACATTTTTCAGATGTCCCATGGACTGCCAAGACAACAAATAGGTCTGTCTTGGAGAAGTTGAAACCAAATTTCTCCTTGAAGGCTAGGATTTTGAAGCTCTGTCTCACATATTTTGGGCACGTTGACCAGGAGGGACTGATCCTTGGAGAAGAACATTACATTTGGAAGGGTGGCCGGACAGCTCAAGAGACGAAGACCCTGCATGAGATGGGTTGATACAGTAACTAGGGAAATAGGAGCAGGTGTGTCAGAGTCAGTAAGTCTGGCTCAAGACAGGGCACGCTTCAGAGCTCTTGTACACAGGGTCGTTAGGAGTCACAAGTGACTCGACAGCACGTAACAACAACAATTTATTGATATCCTATAAGCATCCATTACCCTCTTTCATTTTCTTCCTCTTTCTGTTCATGGAGATGTTGATTCAGTTACTTGAGTTTGCAGAGTAATCTTGGGCCACGAAGCAGCCTAATAGTGGTCATGAAGTGTGGGTTCTTTTGACTGGAGATCTATCTCTTTTACCAGCCCTGGATTGCCCAGATCTCAACGACTTTTAGGGTGCTCTGGTGGTGTAGTCCACCGGGAGTTGCACTGCTCACTTAAAGGTGACTACTCTGGTGGTTTGAATTCATCATCAGCTCCTTGAGAGAAAGATGCATAGACTCTTCCCATTACAATCTGGGGAGACACATTAGAGGGTCAGCTCTGAGTTTATTCCAATTCAACAGCAAAAAGTTTGAGGTTCTTTTTTTATGTTTTTCAAATACTTTGCCATGAAATGGACTTCCCTCTTGTGTAAACTGTTTAGAATGTATTGACTGCGTAGAATAAAATAAAGTACCTCCGGGAACTCCATGAACTTGGAGAAATGATGAAAGTTACACAAGTGTTCAGGTCTTTCATTCATAGGGTTGCAATGCATCATCTGTCTACAACTCAATGGCACTACACAACAACATAGAGTTCTGTTGGCCTAGTGCATAGAAAGTTATGCTATCAGGCCAAAGATGTGTGATTTTTATCTGCATCCCTCAGGCCTGGTTTTAATTGGTTTTGGTCAAACATTCTTCTAAGTTGTATAGCACTGGTCTGTCCATTTGCTGTATGTCATGGTTGCTGTGATGCTAAACACTGTGACACTGATGTGTCAAATGTGATAATGGTCACCCATGGCGAACAGTGTTTGGGGGAGCTGCCCAATTAAAACAAGCTTGAAAGCAGGAAAGCCATCTATTTCCGAAATAGTTTGCCTCTGAAATAGCTTGCCTCTGGAAGCTCTATGAACTTTTGAGAAACAATGAAAGTTATACAAATGTTCAGTTATTTCGTTCATAGGGTCGCTATAAGCCATCTATAAATTGATGGCACATAACAAAAACAACAACCCTTAATATTAAACCCACACTGAGTATAACATAAAAGAATACAATATTTAAAAGGCAATTCTGAATTATCTTCTGAGATCATTATAACTTAATAGTGTACAGCATTATAAGAAAATCTTAATGGTTGTCTTGAATGTTCTACTTACTCAGATTATTCTGAAATGCAGATTACTTTGAGAAGTAGTTTTTAAATTTTTTAAACACTAACCCTAATTCTAAATACAGAATTACAAACATCTAGAGGAATTTGGAGGGACATTCCTCCTGGAATCCATTTTGCTGTTGTATTATGGGATCAATTATTTTTCTTTTTAAAAAATTTCTTTAAAGAATTCCTTGAATGATGGTGACATAAATGTATACATTTAACTTTAATCAGTGGAGTTTCTCATAATCTTTTTGCATCTTTGGTAAAGGAAAGAAATTAAGACTAAAGTTTATTTTTTATCTTTGAAATTTTATATTATTTTATTTGCAAATATCTTTTGTTTTCTTGGGAAGTTGGTGAATCATAAGTGAATTATTATTGGTTAAGATTTTCTTTCTTACTCTCATCTGGAAATTTTTATCTCTAGTTGTACTTAAAATGAATGCTAATATAATAGTGTTATGACAGAGTAAAGAATTAGAATTGTTAATTCATGAAATGCATTTCAAGGTAGAAGCTACTATGTTTCTATTATTTTTAAGATAATTAAGAAAAGTATTATAAAGATAATTAAAGCTTAAGATAAGAATATTTTTACTTACAGAGATGAGATAGCTATAGTTCATTTAGCTATTTTAGCAGTCAGCAATATAAATGCCATATTTACGCTAACATTTGCTTTAATATGCTATCTAAATCTATAATTCTTTATTAGATAGCTAGCATATGAATTTAGGAAAAATACTGCAATTCAGAAATTATTGCTAGGCTTATAGTCTGTTTATGTAACAAATGACAAAATATGTTTTCCATCTCAGAACCTATACATATGGGGACTTAAGCAATAATCTCTATAAAGCTATTAAGCTGTTGATAATTATTTGTTGTCTTGGGAGAAATACTGATGATCCTTTTGCTTCTAAAATTACATGGCACCATTGACTTAAGTGTTTTATTTTTAAAGCCTCAGTCACTTACCACTTCTTGCTCACTCTTGGTTTCCTCAAGGGCACTTTATGAGGCACACTAATCAAATCCTTCTGGTAGTTTGGTAGCTTAATCCCAGTTTAAAAGAAGAAACAGAATAGGGGGTTGGAGTAATGAAAAGCATGCAACTATATTTGCAAATCTTAGATAATATCCCACAATTTTTGTGTAACCTTTCAGCTGACAATTAAAATCCTTGTTTTATCAGTCATCACCCAACCCTAACAGATGGGTGAAGAATGAATCTGATTTGTATTTTCCCCCATAACTTTCTCCTGCTCATTGTATTATTCTGTGATTAACATCCAGTTAATTTTTAAAGATGATTGATGAGCCCAAAAGAAATAATATATCCTTCCTATTTAAATTGTGCCTGAGCAAAACCACTGAAGAACTTATAAGACCCCTGTTGAAATTTGCAGACAATTTTGAAATACTCTTGTCCACTACAAAAAAAAGTCTGCTAATACTGTAATGTTTTTTCCCTTGCCAGGACCCTCCTTGCCTGGTGTCATTCCTTGAGCTCTCCTGGGAGGAGATTAGTCTAAAACAACAAAGTAGCCAGATGTCTGGTTCTGAGAGAGTCCCAGAGGCCAGGCTACAGTAGGCAACAGAAGCCACGTGGGGCTGAAGATCAAAGATACCTGAGAATTACTTATGGGCACATAGTATGTGTCATTCCCATTATTAACAGTCTGAGAAAATTTGTTTCCCTAATTAACCCTTTTGTTGGAGTAACCTTAAATTTTAGTGATTGTATTTCTTTTTTGGGGATATTTCTTTTGTGTAGCTTTAAGAACTGTGCACAAAAATACCAAAACCAAAAACAAAAACAAAAACAAAAAAAAACCCCAACCAAAACAAACAAACAAACAAAACCAAACCCAAAAACTGAAAAGGAACTCATGTGCCTAAGTGAAACTCCTAAATTGTATTTTTATCCAAAGTACTATTCAGTGAGTTTCTCATCAAATATATGGACTTTCTGGTTCTAAGTGAAAATCACAGATTAGTGATTAGGAACTGCATGGTTTATGAGTGTGAATTGCTGTTCTTGAATCTACAAAACCTTACTTCTTAAGCACGAGTATTTCTGCTTTCAACTATTTTAGAATGGAGATTTTTAGATCACAGCTTCCTGATCTTAAAAATGAATTCAAAATAATTCCCAGTGGTAGGAAATCTGTACCTTGTTAATAGTTGACCTCCTTTCCACATTGATAGTACTAATGAAATGCTAATTAAAAATTCTCATGATCCTTTACCTGTTTGTCTTAGAGGAATAATTTTACAATGTATACATATCTGCAAATTTGGGAAAATAGAAATACATTTGCTATCTTAGTTTAGTCTTAGTTCTAGAATTTTTGAAATCTTTCAGCCAAATTTATTCTAAGGAATGTATAAAAATCCAGTTTGAACTTTTGTTACCTTAACCTGTAAAGGAGAATATCAAGAGAGAACAAAAGATTTTTCATTGAACCTGCTACTTTCCCTCTTTCCTGTTCAACATAATGATGTAGAAACAAAATTGTGTAAAAACCTTGTTCATGTAAAAGCCTTCCTTGTTCCTGCTTTCCTTGAGTTATAATCATAAACCATTGTTATCAAGGGCATGATTAGACAGCTTTGCACATTTGCTGCTACAATGCATTCTTTAATATCCAGTAATATAAAGTTGGCATAAAAGCTATAAAATTGTCTTTACTTCTAATTGGAGATATGTGTGTGCAATTCGGTGCAGGGATTTCATATTTTTTTGTGTAGTGGTCAGGCTTCTTTTAACTCCTGGGGGAAAATGAAGCTTGTAGGAACAGTTAATAAAGAGTAATTGATTTGTCTCTTTGTTTGTAAATTTCAGTATTGAAACAAGAATGAAATTGTCTTGTAACGTAAAGAACTGGATAAACAACTCTTTTTTTTAGAGCAGAGTTTGAGTTTTTGTTTTGTTTTGGTTTTCAGCAATGAAGACTGATCTGTATTTTCACACCTGTGTTTCTGTTACTGGCTCTCTACATGATGAATAATGCCATTTGCTATCACTAAACCAGTTCAGATATCTATTTTTCTGTTTTGAAAGCCTATTGAGCCAGGCATGGCCACTACCCCATAAATATATCTGAGTCTCAGTTAAGAGTTAAAGTGAATAGTATTCACCTTCCAGTATCATGGTTTTGTTAATACCTTGAAGTTATTTATAGCAATATTTGATTGCGCTCACATTATGAAGAGCCAGTTCCTGGAAAAAAGACATCATGCTTAGTAAAGTAGAGAGCCAGCCTAAGTGGAAGACCCTGAAGGAGATAGACTGGGCATTGTACTAACAACAATATGCTTAAAGACAGCAGAGATTGTGAGCTTTGTGTAGGACTGAGCAGCACTTCCTTCATTCTGTGTACATGGGGTTGCTATGAGTCAGGACCACCTTGATGGCACTTAATCCCAGCACAGGGATGAGAGAGTTGAGGTTCCAGGACAAAGGCAGAAGTTAGAAGCTAAAGCCTACTCTGTTCTACTTTGGGGAGCAGTTCTTGTTTTTCCTCTGTTGAGATCTCTACATAGGCTTCCTTCTCTACCCCCACAGCCCCAAGAGTCAGTCTGTCTGTCTGTCTGTCTGTCTATCTATCTATCTATCTATCTATCTATCTATCTATCTATCTATCTATCATATCTCTCTCATCTATCTCTATCTGTCATCTCTCTCATGTCTCTCAATCATCTCTCTCTCTCTATCTCCATCTCCATCTCCATCTCTATCATCTCTCTCTCTCTATCTCTATCATCTCTCTCTAGCTCTGTCATTTCTCTTATGTCTCTCGATCATATCTCTCTCTCTCATCTCCATCCCCATCCCCATCCCTGTCCCTATCCATCTATCCACAGACACACAACCCCATCCTCATTTCTATAGCCCTCTTTCATTCCCTCACTCTTTAGGGATTTGTGAAGGAGACCAAAAAGGCCACTTTTTATTTTGTAGAAATTTCCCATATTGTTAACAAATTACTTGCTAAGGAGCCCTAGTGGAGTAGTGGTTAATGGTTCAGACTATTAACTGAAAAGTCCACAGTTCTAATCCATCGGCAGGAGAAAGATGGATAGACTCTCTTGTAAAGATTTACAGAATTTGGCAACTCATTGGAGGATCACTTTGAGGTGCAGTTGACTCCAAAGCAGTGAGGTTTCTTTAAAAAATTTACTTCTTTACTTTGTTAAATGCCATTGAGTCGAGTATGACTTATAGCAATTCTATCAACAATAAATCTACGTCTGTCCTATCCTGTGCCATTCTCACCATCTCTGACACACTTGATTCCATTCTGCAGTCACTGTGTGTCACTCTATCTTGCTGAGGATCATACCCGCTTTCATTGACCCCTCCATCACTCCAAGCATGATGTCTCATTCCAGGGAATAGCTCCTTCTAACAACATACTGAAAATATGTGAGACAAAGCTTTGCTGTTCTTGCCTTGAAGCAGCACTCTGGTTGGACCTTGTCCAAGGCATACCTGTTTACTCTTTTGACAGTCCATGGAATATTCATTAATCCTCCAACATCACAACTCAAAAACATCAATTCTTCTTCTGTCATCCTTATTCATTGTCCAGCTCTTAGATGCATAGCAAGTGATTGAATAGACTGTGTGGGCCAACTCAGGTGCACCTTAGTCGATTAGGTACTATTGGTATGACAAAAGTTCAGAATAAGAGATGCATAATAAAGTGGACTGGGGATGGTGGTGTCTGTATAACAATGAAAGAGGTTGGTGTTTTTTTTTCAAAGAAAAAAGCAAACTGGGGGTGGGGGGACAGGGAGGAAAATGTGCAGCAATGAATGAATGGAAAATCAAGTTCTCTATAAATTTTCATTAAAATCTCAATTAAAAAAAACAAAACAAACAACTTTAAAGAGATCTTTTGTGAGAGATTTGCCCAATGCAATATGTCATTTGAGTGTTGGGGTGTGTTTTTTGCTATTGTTTTCTTGAGGCATTGACTCTTGATCCAAGTAAAAACAAAACCAACAAAAAACCACCACCTGATATTGTTGGAGAGGTCCCTATCTGTTTATTTTACTAAAGCAATACGTCTTTTGATTTCTTGACTGCTGGAGAATATTGATTGTAGATTCAAAGAAAATGAAGTAATTGACAATTGCAATCTAGTCTCCATCTATCATATTATTGTCTATTGGATCAGAGGTGAAGAAAATGCATTTACCAGTTTTTACCTATCCATCTTGGGTTGCTTCATTGGCATGTAAAGTTATACTTTCTACACATACACACTCATGCACACATGTGTGTGCTGTCAAAATTTATTGTTATGTGTTACAGAGTGTAGATAGAGGAAGTACTGGTGGCCTAGTAGTAGGGGTTGTGCTACCAACCTAAAAGCAGTCAGTTTGAATTCACTAGCTGAGAAAGATGGGCATTGTCATCCTGTGCAATATACAGCCTCTGAAAACCTGCTGAACAATGAATTATGGGTCAGTTCTGACTCAGTGGCAATTATACACACACACACACATACACACATATATTTATCTACATATACTTTATATGTATGTATTCTATACACATGTACACACCGATATATGCAGATAGACTGACAGATAAACTAATAACTATTGTGGAGTTTAACGCTTGACTCATGGAGAACTCATGCACAGTGGAATTGATTGTTGTGATCCATAGTATTTCACTGAATTTAGATTTTAGATCTGATTTTGGAAAGTGGATTACTATTTCTTCCTTGTAGTCTGTTTCAGTTTGAAAACTTTTTGCTCTCTTTTCAACGTTACAGACACGTAGTAACCTCATTAGACAGACAAGTGATAGCTACACATGAGGTAGGTTAAAGGGAATTGAACCCAGATCTTTCATATGGAAGGTTAGGAATTCAACTACTCAACTCCCACTGCCTCTCTGCACAAATCTCTATATACACATTTTACTTTTTCGACTATTACTGTGTGTAGCAACTCGCATATTTAGAAAGGAGTGTTTATGTTGTTTTAAAAATTAGATTTTGACATAAAAGTAAAGTGTCAGGTTTCTAACCCTTGCTTCTTGTTTATTTACCCTTTCTAGTAGATATTAATTCTGTTTGAGCATTCTATCTGTACCTTTTTTAGGAAGTATAATGGTTTGAAGCAAGATCTAAATCCAAGGGACAGGGAAGCAAAAGTTCCTTTACTGGTTCCTATCTAGATAATTTAATCCATAAAGATTTTCCCCAAGTAGCTGTTATGTCCAGGAAGACCTTCACCTAGGTGGATTGACACAGTGACTGCAGCGATGGGCTTGAGTGTGTCAGAGATTGTGAGGTTGGTACAGGTTAAGACACTGTTTAGATTTGTTGTTCATAGGGTTGCTATGATCGTACTCAACTAATTGGCACCTAACAACAACAATAAAGTGTTATGGTAGTAATTTTTTTTCGTGATAGATTTGTCTCTAAATAAAAGTGTTTGACTCTATAAATCAGGTTGGTCTTGTCAATATATGATGATTCAATTAACATTTTAATTTCTTTTTATTTTAAAGTTGTCAAGTTGGGCAGAATCCTAGACTTTTTAGTCTGTGATTATCTTCAAGGTCTTATTATTTTATCTTTCCTTTTTTTTAAGTCCTTAAAGTTATATATATTCTAACAAATATAGAGAATCATGACCTCAGGGCTCTGGTAGCATAGTACATAATTGTATTATAGAATTATAATTATATACTATTTATAATTATATAATACATAAGTTGTTGAATTGTAAGCCAAAGTTCAGTGGTTTAAATCCACCAACTGCTCCAAAAAAGAAAACAATTTTCTCTCATGAGGATTTATAACTTAAGAAACTAATGAAGTGAGCTAATGAATTATAATCAACTCAATAGGAGGGTGTGGGGGGAGAGAGAGAGAGAAAGAGAGCAGGGGAGAGAGAAAGAGAAGAGAGAACAGAGAAAGGGAGGAAAACCCTAAGAACATCTGCTAAAGTTCAGTATGGCACACTTTGACTAAATTGCTTGAAATGCTGATGTTTCAAAGGGATAGGATTAAATCCTTTCTGCAGTGGCAAATGTAGGGTAGCATAGTGCTTGAGAAGGAAGAAGTTTATGTTTTGGATAATTTGTAACTCTCTTGCTTAAAGAAAGTATAATATTTAAAAATGAAAGAATAGAATTTAAGTATTCTCATCCCTGTGTCTAATATTATCAGTTCACAGAATAGAAATTTTTAAAAATGTATTACTTTTCCTTTTATAAAGAAGATTTGTGTGATTAAATAGGAAATGAAACTATAGCTGTTAGATAATCAGATACCTAAGAATGATGTTTGGGAAGCAGTATTTCCTGAAGATAGGAAGCTTAGTTATTTTAGCCTGGGGATTTTGCCTGGGGAAAAATGTATGTGCCTCCACAGCTGAAGGGCTATTCGGAAGAAACAAAGTAAAATGGCATCTATTTTAACTCGTAATTTCGATATTTCATACTTAATCTTATCCTTGGCAGAAATGTCAAAACATCCTAGCTGAAAACTATCTCTGAAGCCATATCAACACTACCAAATTGAACTGTGTAGATAAAGTCCTTAAGAATAAAGCCACTTTTCCTGGGAGGGAGGGTCTTTTCTAAGCAGTTCTCTAGAGGAGAAGAAATGTTCTGGAAGAATCAAAATAAAGAGGTAGTATATTTCAAATGTAGTACTGTATGACCTAAAGAAATTTTAAAATTTTAAAAAATTCAAAGTTGGTTTATCATACTTAAGTAACAATGCAATTCTTTAGGAATTTTAAAATATTCACTCCCACTTAAAATGCTACAGACACTTATATTCATTCATCTTCAGCTTCCCCCCCTTTTGCATTTAAACTCATCCAAAGTTGAATTGTCAATGTTAGCAGTAGTACTGCGATTATCTTATTTCCTTTTCCCCATCCATTGAAGACCTCATTATTCTAGCAGCAGCGATTGTTGTTTGAATTGAAATCAAGTCTTTGCCAACAGAATAACTAGATTTCTATTTTATAAAGACATTCCCCTTTGTTTACCTTAGAGTAGAAGCATGCACCTTTAAGAATTAAAGTGGTAAACTCTAGGCTACTATTTATTCTGTCAGCACATTGCTGCTGTTTATTGTTTTTTAATAAAAAATTAAGTTCCCCTACTTAATGATTTGGAAGATGCATTGTATTTTGTCAAAATATAAGAATTTATGAAGAATAAAGAGCTCTGGAATCCCCAAATGGTCAAGAAGGGGATGTGTATAATTTTGCTCTTTAACACATATATAAGCATTAATATTTATAATTGAGTTTAGTGTTTTATACTTACAGTTCTATCAACATATAATATATTACACTGTAGTGTGTCCAGACTATTAAATAGCTCAGAATTTACTCAAGAAGATGAAAAAAGAAAACATTTAGTTCTTTTTTTCTCTTTTGCTTTAATTTTCCCTAGGTTGTTTGATTACAAGCAGAAAGATTTTTTTATGACAAAGGTATTACCTTGTACAAAGCTTGGCATGGCATATATGAAAGTAATAAAAAACTGCTAAGTTATTTTGACTGGTCACCATCACCTAATAATATTATTCACAAACTGTTAATGCTAAGGTAATAATGGAAGTATCAGTGACATTGCAAATCAGTCAAATTTGCAGATATGGCCCTTGATACTTAATTTTTATTAAATAATGAGAATGTATGTGAAAGGTATTTAGCTGGCTAGCTTAAATATTAGTGTCTGTACTTTGACATTTAAGATTCATAGAATTATTAGATAAAGGCATTCTAGTATACTTTTCTATTAAAATACTAACTGACACCAAAATAAAACATTTTGAGAAACTAATTTTAGAGAAATACTTGATTAGGAAAAAATGTTTAGCTAAATAGGTAGCTTTGTGCATCTTCAAATAGGTTTGCTTAGAATACTCCTAAGAGCACTGTTTATTTGTCTAAATGAATATTTAATTATCCCGGAGTCCTAGTGATGTAGTGATTGAAACGATTGGCTGCTAGCCTTACTTTATTATATACTTTATTGTGACCTTCTTAAGGGAAAATTTCATTAAGAAACAAGACTGTTGTTGGATGCTATTGTCTTTGTCTTGAATTCATGGAAAATTTGTTTTTAATCATCTCTTTATGATGTTTTGAAGATGATCATGTATATAGTACATGTTGTTGTTACTTACCATCAAGTCAGAATCTAGTCATAGCTGACCCTCCAGCAGGTTTTCAGAGGCAGTTAATTGCATGAGAGGAGATTGCCCACCTTTCTCCCATGGAGCAACTGGTGGATTTGAACTATGCTTTTGGATTGGCAGCAGGACTCCCTACTATTAAGCCACCAAAGCTCCCTTGTACAGCATATAGTGAGAAATATTAGAGGAGTGCAGTATACCCATTGTCATTTCCTTTTTTGATATGAATTGTGGAAAATCTCACATGGAATAGATAAAAGATTCCCGACCTGAAATAAAAGAGGATTAAAATAGTATGTGCCTTTCATGTGTCCATTCAGGAGAAAGCAAACAAATGGGTCAACCTTTCTTAAAAATAGAATAATTTGAAATTTTAAAACATAATTTTGTCCTCTCTTTTTTTATTTCTTTTTTCCCCCTACTTTTGCACACTATTCATATCAAAGGATTGGTGTGTACAAAGATTTCTGCTGAATGAAAACTAGCATTAGAATAAGTTTGGAAAGAAATTTTTAAAAAACACTAAAACTCATAAAGCTATATTTAAAGATGACATTGATACAGGGCTTCTCCAACATATTTCCCCCTGGAAGATGTATCAGTAATAGTTGCAAAAGGACTCCCCATATTTTACATATTTTAGTCCTCTTTATTGATTGAAGACTCTTCAGACAACTGATTGCCAAGCAGTTTACTTTACCAAGTTGGGAGTTTGTGTCTGAAATTTGGTTTTCAGTCTCATTCCCACTACCACACTGGTATGGCATTTAGACAACTAGACTTTTCAAAGTTAAAAGGCAGTAGTAAGTCAGTCGCCTCGAAATGATGCAGAAAACAGATTCAAATCATAAATAAGGAAATGCATTGATACATTAAAGAGACATAGAAAAATGGATTTTAGTCTTTTGTAGTAAGGTAATTGGGCACCACGGCTTGGCAGGAGCTGGTGCTATTGAGCTGGCTATAGCCGCCACAGGTTGATAGGCAGGTGATAAGGCAGCTTCCACCAGAGTCTGCACAGGAGGCCTACCTAATATGCTGTCTGCCCTAAGGGCCTATGGGAACACAGTTGGATTATTATGTTAATGCATGAGCCTGCTGCCCTCTTCCTATCCCAGCTGGGTTCCCTGTTGTTAGGAACTGCTTTGCACTGACAGTGGAGTAATATGCTTCATGATTGAAAGGGCAAAGGGGCTTGGAAGGAGAAAAAAAAAAAAGAATAGACCTACACAGATATGTAAATGAAGAAATCTAGAGGAAGATTTCAGTTTTGTGAAAAGTTTCGTTTTTTAAAGAGTTGTAATACAAATCTTCTCATAGTGATCTTAAAAAACATTGCTTCTTAATTAATTTTGAGACTGTCTTTCTTTCCCACCACTGGTATACAGTGCTTGGAAATATTTTCCAAAACAGGCACTTGGACTGTTTTGTTCAAAGCTAAAATGCACTAACCCGTTGGTAACCAGGGATCGTACTGACAGCAAAGCACTTTGGCTACTTTTAAATGTCTATTCTTTAGTTATTCTATTGTGTTTTATGGCAATATTTTAAAAAAAAAATTAGAGAAGGGCTTAGATATTGTGTTATGAAAGCATTTTGTTTCTTTTATTTTTTTATGACACCCTAGAAAACTACATGGTCCTGTCTTTTGGAAGTAGATAGAAGTGGAGATAAGAAATTGGTTGGACGGTGTAGAGAAACACCGTTTGGGTTTATATGCTTTATATGAGTAGTGGAGATTTAAACTGCATTAACATATTGTTTTGAGTTGAGGATTTTGATGTTCATACGATAAAAGACAGACAAAAGTTTAAATTTGGTGTTGATTTTGTTGTTGTTATGTGTCGTTGAGTCGCTTATGATTCATAGTGACCCTATGTACAACAGCTCTGAACCCTGCTCTATCCTGAGTCAACCTCATTGTCTTTGATATAACTATCCCCTTTACTCCAGTCACTGAGTCAAACTATCTCATCCAGGGTCGTCTTCTCCTGCTCTGTCCCTTACCCTCCCAAACATGAAGTCCCTCGCCAAGGACTGGTCCCTTCTTGCAACATGACCAAAGCATGTCAGATGAAGCTTCAAAATCTTGCCTCCAAGGAGCAGCTTGATTTCACCGTCTCCAGGACAAACTTGTTTTATTCCTAGCAGTCCATGATATATATTCAATACTATTTTCCAGCACCACAGCTCAAAGGCATCAATTCTTTTTCTATAATCTCTAGTTGTTATCCAGCTCTCTGATGCATAGCAAGTAATTGCAAAGACCATGGCCTGGCTCAGGCGCTAGCCTGACATTGTAGCTCCTCAGCACTTTAGAGAGGTCACTGACAGCATATTTTCTCAATACAATTAATCTTTTGATTTCCTGGCTGCTGGTACTAAGAGCATTGATTGTGGAGCCAAGCAAGCTGAAGCTGTTAACACTCTCAATCTCTTCACCGTCTGTCATGATACTGCCTGTTGGCCTAGTGGTAAGAATCTTTGTTTTCTTGATATTGATCTTTAATTCATACTGATGGCTGCAGTCCTTGACCTTCTGTAGCAAATACCTCAGGACCTCCTCAGTTTTGACAAACAACATTGTATCATCTGTATAATGCAGATTGTTGATAAATCTTCTTCCAGTCCTCCTCATAGACCCTAATCCTCTTGGATGATTTGTTCTGCACATAGATTAAAAAGATACGGAGATAACATGCATCCCTGGCGTATACCTTTCCTGATTTTGAAACGTGCAGTGTTTCTTTGCTCTGTTCTGATGACTTCCTTTTAGTCCAAGCACAGTCTAGTGTTCTGGGATTCCCATTCTTCTCAGAGTTAGCCACAGTTTGTTATGATCCACACAGCCAAATGCCTTTGCATGGCCAATGAAACACAGATAGACATTCCTCTGGTACTGCATGCTTTCAGCTAAGATCCATCTAACATTGGCTATAATGTCCATCATATTATAGCCTCTTCTAAAGCCAGCCTGCACATCTGGTAGTTCTCTGTTGATGTGCTGTTCCAGTCATTTTTGTATAATTTTCAGCAGAATCTTGCTTTACATGTTACATTAAGGATATTGTTCAATAATTTCCACACGCTCTTGGATCACCCTTTTTGTAATGGGAACAAATAATGGATCTCTTCCAGTCAGTTGGCCAGTTTTTTTGTCCTCCAGATTTCTTGGAATAACTTGATGAGTGAGTCCAAGACAGCATCTATTTGTTAAAATGTGTCAGTTGTTAGGTTGTCGATTCCTGGGGTCTTGTTTTTTTCCCCCAGTACCTTTGGAGCAACTTGAACTTCTTCCTTCTTCACCATAGGCTTTTTGATCATATATTGTTTCATGAAATTCTTCTGTGTCAGCCAATTCTTTTTGGTATGGTGACTCTGTGTACTCCTTCCATCTTCTTTTGATGCTTTCTGGGTCATTTAACATTCTGCCAACATCATCCTTAAGCATTGCAACTTGAGGCTTGAATGTGTTCTTCAGTTCCTTCAGCTTAAGGAATGCTGGGTAAGTTTGTCCCCTTTGATTTTCCAACTCTAGCTCTGCACATTTCATTATACTACTTTGCTTTGTCTTCCTGTGCTGCCCTTTGAAGTCTTCTGTTAAACTCCTTAATATCTTGATTTCTTCCCTTTACTTTGGCTTCTCAGAGCTCTAGTGCAATATTCAGTCTTTTCTGACATCCATTTTAAGATTTCTTCTTCCTCTGTCTTTGTAATGACATTTTACATTCTTCATGTATGATATTCTTGATATCCTCCCACAGTTCATCAGGTCTTCACACTTTAGTATTCAAGTCTTTAAACCTGTTCCTGTGATAGTCTTTAAATTCAGGAGGGCTAGACATAAGGTCAAACTTTGATTCTTGTGGATTTTAGTTTATTTTCTTTAGATTCAGTTGTTGTTATGTGCCATCGAGTCACCTGCGATTAATAGCAACCCTATGTATAACAGCCCTAAACCCTATTCTATCCTGTGCCAATCTTATTGTCTCTGACACACCTACTCCCATTATCCCAGTCACTGAATTAAATACATCTCGTCAAAGATCTTCCTCTCCTGCGCTGTCCCTCCACCCTCTCAAACATGACGTTCCTCTCCAAGGACTGGTCCCTCCTTGCAACATGCCCAAAGTATGTCAGACAAAACTTCAGAATCCTTGCCTCCAAGGAGCAACCTGGTCTAACCCTCTCCAAGACTAAGCTGTTTGTTCTCCTAGCAGTCCATGGTATATTCAATATCTTCTCCAAACACCACAGCTCAAAGGCATCAATTCTCCATCTATCATCCCTAGTCCTTGTTAAGCTTTTTAATGCACAGCAAGTAATTGCAAAGACTATGGCCTGGATCAGACACACTTTAGTCTCCAGACTGACATCGTTGCTCTTTAGTACTTTAGAAAGGTCCCTGACAGAAGACTTTCCCAATGCTGCCAGACCTGTACATAGACCTGGTTTTGCTATTTAATTACAACTCAGTTACAGAATGAGCCGAGGATGTGAAAAGATATTTCACCAAAGAAGACATCCAGGTGGCCGGAAAATACTAAAAGAAATGCTTAAGATCATTTGCTACTGTTGTTGTTAGATGCCATCCAGTGGAATACAACTCATAGTCACTTTTGGAACAACAGATCTATCTGCACCCTGTCCTGTCCTTTGCCACACTCACCATCTCTGACACACTGAGCCTATTTCTGCAGTCACTGTGTCAAGCATCTTTCCCTCTTTTTCTGTCCCTCAGCCTTCTCAAGCATGCTATTATCCTGCTCCAAGGAATAGTCCCTCCTAGCAACATGCTGAAAATAAACAAGACAAAGCTTTGTCATGTTTGCTAAGAAGCACTCTGCACCTTCTTCAAACAGTATCTGTCTGTTCTTTTGTCAGTCCATGGGATAGTCAATACTCTTCTCCAGCACCAAACTGAAAGGCATCAAATCTTTTTTTATCCTCCTTATTAATTGTCCAACTCTTTGATGCATAGCAGATGACTGGAAACACCCATGGCTTGACTCAGGCACACTTTAGTCCTCAAATGGACATCATTGCTCCTCTAGAATTTGGAGAGGTCCCTGACCATAGGCTTTTCCAGTATAATATGTCACCTGGTCTTCTGACTGCTGATAGTAAGCAAGAACGTTGATTTTGTTTCCAAGCAAGATGAAGTTGTTGACAGTTTCAGTGTTTTCTCATGATGTTGCATGTTGGTCTGGTGGTGAGAATTTTTGTATTCTTGACATTAAGTGCAATTCATATTGAAAGCTGCAGTGTTTGCATTTCTGCTGCAAGCACTTTAGATTCTCCTCACTTTTGGCAAGCAGTTTTGTGTCATCTGCATAATGAAGGTTATTCCTCTGATCCTGATGCCACATTCTTCTTTATCGATACCAGCTTCCTGAATGATTTGCTCAGTATACAGATTGAATTGGAGTGCAGAGAGAGTACAACCCTGACACACACTTTTCTTAGTTTTAAAACATGTAGTGTTCCCTTGCTCCATTAGTTGTTAGAGACACGTCAGAAAATCAGTGAGATATCATCTCACCTCAGCAATAATAGCAAAGTTTAGTAAGACTGTAAACTATAAATGCTTACATACATTCGTAGTGGCAATGTAAAATGGTGCAGCCACTATGGAGAGCAGTTTGATGCTTCTTGAAAATGTTGAATATAGAAGTACCACTTGATCTATCAATCCCCACTATGTGTTTTACATCCTACAGAAATAAGAGCTGCAGCCCTTACAGACGTATATATTCCTTTGTTCAATGCAGCATTATTTATGATACCAAACAGATGGAAACAACCTAAGCGTTCATCAACAGATAAATGGCTAAGATTGCACAACAATGAAGTACTAGGCACCATTAACTATTTCATTGCTGTATAGTCAGAACCAACATGTAGCTAACCCCCTTGCATGTTTCTGAGGCCGTCAATAGGATAGGAAAAAATTGCCTATCTTTCCCCCTCAGAGCAGCTAGTGGATTCAAACTGCCAGAGAATGGTCTTCAGGTTAGCAGTGCATCTCCCTGTGGTGTACACTACCACAGCTCCCTAAATGTAGCACTAAAAAAAATAAGAAGGGATTTGTTAAACACTATATAAATTGGATGAACCTAGAGAACATTATGCTGAGTGAAGTAAGTCAGTCACAAAAGGATAAATATTGTGTAAAACCACTATTCTAAAATGCTAAGGAGAAATTTATATATAGATAGAATCATTCTTGAGTGTTTGCCCAGGGTAGGAAAGAAGTGAAGAGAGGAAGAATAATTTGTAAATAGGTAATGACAAACTAAGGTGAGTGAAAGGAAGGGCTATATCCAATATGAGAAATGATCAGGGCAGTATCACTAAAGAAATGAAATAAACAGGAGAGCTATAGGAAGATTAATTGAAATCAAAATTATATGGAGGAAGTTGCAAATGTGCAATTACTTTGTAGGTGTTGAAATTAATGTTGTAGAACAAAATGTGTATGAATAGATGAATCAAAATCAGTTTGCTTTGTTAACTTACTTATGTCACAATACAAAAATTTAAAAACAATTTCCTTGGCTTTGTCCCATTCTTTCACAGACCCACATGGAGTTGCATGAATCAGAATCTGTCAGTGACAGCTGGATAGACTACTTCTGCTTTCTATGTTGAAATGTTTCCCAAGGACAGGAATCATATCTTACATTAAAAAAACCAGAACAACCCAGATCCTTATACACAGTCAATTCTCAAATCTACTTCTGTTGAATCTGTTCTGACTTATAGTGTCTTTCTATTGGGCTTTTGAGGCTGTAAATAAATGCGTGGAGACAGCCTCTTTCTCCCTTAGCCACTGGTGAATTTGAACTGCTAGAGATGCTTGACAGTTGGGTTAGCAGCTTGACTTCTACAGACTACACCACTAGACTTCTTTTTATATGTTGCTGTCAAGTTGAGTACGACTCTTAGTGACTCTGAACCCTGTTCTATCCTGCGTCATCCTCACACTTCCTGACACACAAGAGCCCGTTGCATCATTGTTGTTGTTGTTGTTGTTAAGTGCCATCGAGTCCTGGGAGACTCATAGCGACCCTTTGAAGGAAAGTCCTCAACACTTGCATGACTTTCATCTTTTCTCGAGGTTAATAGGGTTTCCAGAGGAGGCAAGCTATTATGGAAGTGGATGCCACTCCTGCTTTCAAGCTTGTTTTAATTGGGGAGCTCCACCAAACACTGTCCACCATGGGAAACCACTGACGCATTTGACACATTAGTGTCACAGTGTTCAGGTTCACAGCAATCACAAGTTACCGTTGTACGTCAAGTGGACACACCAGGACTATACGACCTAGAGGAATGTCTGAACAAAAACGATGAAAGACAAGCCCGAGGGCTGCGGATTAAAAGTCACCCACCTTTGGTTTGATAGCATTGCTTTCTGTCCACTGGGCCAACTGATCACTCTCCATGTTGATGTTATACCTAAAAGCAGATTTCCCCAGTGCCATGTGCCTCCTTTATTTCCTTACTGCCGGTACTAAGGGTGTTAATTGTGGCATAGATATGGATCTTTTCCAGTTAGTTGACCAGATATCTGCCATCCAAATTTCTCTAAATTCTAGGCAAAAATCCTTCCAGTCTATATGTGCTTGTTGCAACATTTTGGTTGGTGTACTGTAGGTTCTGGGAGGCTTGCTTTTGGTTAGTTTATTTTTAGAAATTAGTCCCTTCATTACAGCTTTGACTTCTGACTTCATTACCATCAGTTCTTGATCATATGCTGTCTTGATGAAGTAGTTGAACATCATCTAGTTCCTTCTGGTACCGTGACAATGTGTATTTCTTATTTTAATACTTCCTATATCATTCTGTATTTACCCATAAAAACCTTTCCTGTTGCAACTCAGTTGTTGTTTTTGGCTGCCGTTCAGTTGAGTATGACTCGTGACAACTCTGTGAACAACAGACCTGAAGCCTGTCTGATCCAGTGCCACACTCACATCTCTGATACACTTGAGCTCATTGCTGGAATAACCACGTCAATCCACCTCATTTGGGGTATGCCCTTCTTTTGCCGATCCTCCCTATGTCCGAGCACGATGTTACTTTCTAATGAATAGCCTCTCCTAGCATCACGTGCAACATATGAGAGATGAAGCTTCACAATCCTTGCCTCCAAGGAACATTCTGGCTGCACTTTCTCCACGAACCATCAGTTTGTTCTTTTGGCTGTCTGTGAGATATTCAGTACTCTTCTCTAACATCACAGTTCAAAGGCATCAGTTTTTCTTTTGTTGTCCTTATTCATTGTCCTCTTCTCAGCAGAAAAGACCATGGCCTGAAACGGGTGTATCTTAGTCCTCAAAGTAACAACATTGCTCCTTAGTAATTTGCAGAGGTCCCTGACTGCTGACTTTACCAGTGTAATATGTCTCTTGATCTCCTGATTGCTAGTCCCATGTGTGTTAACTGTAGATTCAAGTAAGATGAAGTCATTGACAGTTTCAGTCTTTTCTTTATCTATCATGATGTTGCCTATTTTCCAGTGGTTGGAATTTTTGCTTTCTTGATGTTGAGATGCAATTTATATTGAAGGCTGCAGTGCTTGATCTTCAATAGGTGTTTGATGACCTTCTCACTTTCCGCAAGCAAGGTTGTGTCATCTGTGTAATGTAGGTTATTGTTAAGTCTTCCTCTAATCCTGATGCCACATATTTCTTCATAGAATTCAGTTTTTGAAATAATTTGCTCAGCATATGGGTTGATCTGGTATGAAGAAAAGATATAACCTTGATGTACTCTCTTCTTAATTTTAAACCATGTAGTGTTCCCTTTCTTTGTTCGTACAATATATTATTGGTCTAGTCTTCACATGGTCAAAATTGCGTGTTTGGAGTTCCCATTATTCTCAATATTAGTCATAATTTTTTATGATCTATACAGTCAGGTGCCTTTGCTTTTGCATAATCAAGAAAACACAAATAGACATGCTTCTTGTATTCTTTGCTCTCAGCTAGCATCTATCTGACATGAGCAAGGGTATCCCTGGTGTCACAGCCTCTTTTAAATCTAGCTTAAACTTCTGTAACTTCTCAATACTGTTGTAGCCATTTTTGAATGATCTTCACCAGTATTTTGCTTGCATATGATATTAATTATATTGTTCAGTAGTTTCCACATTCTGTTAGATCAGCTTTTTTGGGAATGTTAACAAATATGGATCTCTTCCAGTTGCTTGGCCGGACAATTGGCTTCCAAATTTCTTGCCATAGTCTAGTGGATCCAGCGCTGCTTCTGCCATTTGAAGCATGTCAATTCCTATCCCATCGGTTCCTGGGGCCTTCTTTTTTCACTAGTACCTTCAGTGTAGGTTAAACTTATTCCTCCCTTACCAGTGGCTCTTGGTCATCTTGTATCTCCTGAAATATTTCAGTGTTGGCCAGTTATTTTTGATAGCGATTCTGTATATTCCCTTTATCTTCTTTTGATTCTTCCTGGGTCATTCAAGGTTTTCCCCATTGTGTTGTTGTTATGTGTCATCGAGTAGGCTACCGCTCATAGCAACCCTTTGCACAATAGCTCTGAATTTAGGCTTAAATTTGGTTTTCAGTTCTTTCAGCTTGAGAAATGCTGTGCAGGTTCTTCCCTTTTTATTCTCCAACTCTAGGTTCCTGTATATTGTGTTGCAGTAGTTTGCTTTGTCTTCTCGAGCTATCCTTTGAAATTTTTTTTCAACATCTCTTCCCTAGTATTGGCTTCTCAATGCTTTAGTGCGATTTTCAGGGTCTCTTCTGATATCCATTTTGGTTTTGTCTTTCTCCTCTGACTTCTTGATGCATTATACCCAAATTTGCTACAGAGGGTGACTATGTCTTCTGTGGTGGCTGAAATCTCAGTTGCCTGTTTGAGAAGATTTCACTTAAAGTTGAAAATGAGTTGTTTGTCCTAGGCTTATCCTATACTAGTTAAGATCTTAAATTTACAAAAATTATATATACATTTTTTTTTTCTAACAAGAATGTGGTTTAGGAGTCACAACCTGATTTAACTTGTCTTATTCATAGTTTCCATATCTTTACAATGGAATGACATTTTAATTGAGAGGATTATTTTTTAGTAAATAATAATAAAAAAGCTGACAAAACACTTATGGCTTCTAATAGTTTTTATAACTTATAGAAGGCCTTCAGTGAATTCTTGTTTTTTCCCCTTCTATTTATGAAATACTATTTTTTTCTTTTTAAAGTAAAGTAATGTAAAGGATGTCCAAATATCCTATTGTAAATTTTGGATCGGAGAAAACACTTTGTGTTCTGCCCTTTCATATAGTTTTATTCATCATCTTTCAATTAAGACTCCTGGAACTACTTATATGGGGTGGGGGGACAAAATTCAGTTTCGTTAATAAAACTTCTTACTAGGCAGTTCTTAGACTATGATGAAGCTAAGTTAAATGAGAGCCAAGTGGGGCCATTTCCAGGGGTTTTGAAGGTTGAAGCAATTTGTTTTTGTACTTGTATCAGTGCTTTTACTCTTTTTAATCTCATTTTTAGTCCCTTAGGTTCCATAATAAAGTCTTCAGTACTATACATTTTTATTAAACATCTTTTTTGGACCCCAATTTGCATTTCAGATAATATAACAAAATGTATGTGTTTGAAATATTCACTGCATAATTGTGATTAGAACATGTAATCCCTCAAAAGATGTTAATTGCAATTTAAATTCATGCTGAATTTAATTAAGTGAGTTGGGGATTAGAAAGTAGATGTAAGGAGTAGTTAAGGGAATACATTCTTTAAAAGCATCCTTTTTTCCCCCTAAAAAATGTAAACCTTTCAACTTTAAGATTAGAAAGATTAGACATACAGAAGAATGGAGGAAGGAGCAGGTTAAAGGACATCTGAGAAAAATCTCATTGTATGTTCAAAATTCAGATCATCAATTAAAATTAATTATGATTAAAGTAGGAGGACTGGTTTGAGTAACTTTCTCATTTATATTCTTGAAGAATCTTTCAGTACATTTTAACTCCCTGGGTGTCTGATAAATACTTTAATTAAATGGAAATAATTGTAGAGAATGATTGGACAAGAAGTGGAAGTAGTATTTAATCCAAATGCTATTTGGTGCATCAGTATTCCTTACATGGCCTGGTCAAAGAGACGTTTTAGATATTAAAGGGATTGAGTAGATGTTATTGGCACTTTGTTCATGTTGTTATTGTTCTTATATGCTGACCCGACTCATAGCTGACCATCCAGCAGGTTTTCAGAGGCTGTAAACTGCATGGGAGGAGATTGTCCATCTTTCTTCCAAGGAGTAAGTAGTGGTGGATTTGTAACTCCTTGTCCAGTGGGTCACCATGGACAGTTCATACTCAAGCATTGGTAGAGATTGTGATGGTGTAGTCTGTAGGGTATTGCACTGCTAACCCAAAGGCAGCGTTTCTCTGGTGGTTTGAACTCACTAGTGACTCATCAGGATAAAGATGGGCAGTCTCCTCCTGTGCAGTTTGCAGCTTCGGAGACCCAGTGGAGGATCAGCTATCTACTGATTGTGACTTCAAGGCAATGAATGGTTTTTCTTCTTTTTTTCTATTAATACTCTACTGTATTAATGGAAATAGAGAACAGTAATCTTGAAAGAAACTCTAATACAATGTGCTATGACCATTTTGCTTCATTTTTATTTATTTTTTTTGTTCCAGCAGTAAATCAAAACTCAAACCTATTGCTGTCAACCTATTGCTTTTAAGTCAATTCCACCTCCTAGTGACCATGCAGAACAAGTTAACTGCCCTCTATAGTTTCCAAGGCTCTATAATCCTTGAGAGAGTACACTGCCCCATCGTGTCCCTGTGGAATGGTTGGTGAGTTGACCTCTTGACCTTTTGGTTAGCAGCTGAGCTCCTAAGCACTGTTCTACCAGCCTCCTTACTATAATAATCGTTGTTGTTATGTACTGTCAAGTCAGAGCGGACCCATAGCTGACCCTCTAGTGGGTTTTCAGCAGCAGTAAATCACATGGATGAGTTCCTTTCTTTCTTCCCCAGAGCACCTGGTGGATTTGAAAAGCATGTCTTCAGGTTGGCAGTGCAGTTCCTTACTGATATGCCATTAGCACTCTCTTACTGTAATTGTTGTAGTTGTTGTGTATCATCAACTTGGATCTGACCCATAGCTGACCCTCCAGTGGGTTTCCAGAGGCAGTTCATTGCGCATCCTTCTCTCAAGGAGTACTGATGGATTTGAGTTATGTGCCTTTGGGATTGCAGCACAGCTTTTGTCACTAGGCCACCAGGACTCCCTACTATAATAATTAAGAAATACTACAACTTGAGTTTTTGTGGATTTTTAAAAAATTATCTTTTATTGATATTTTAATGAAAGTTTATGGACAACTTGGATTTCCATTCATTCATTGTTGCACATTTTCCTCCCCTCCACCCAGTTCTCTTTTTTTCTTTAAAAAGATTCTTTTATTGTTGCAACTTTCCTCCTTCCCCCCTCCTCTCTCAGTCCACTTTACAATGCACCTCCTATTCTGGACTGTTGTCATGCAAATAATACCTAATCATATGTTTCTTTTAGACAGCTCTTTCCTTTATCTATTTAAATGCAATGTTCGTTATTTATTTCTACTTTTCTTAGTTTCCCCCAGCCGTCATGTCAGTCCTATAAAACTTGAGTTTTGAAAGTGTAAAGCAGTTGTATCTGCCCATGGTTGGGAGAACAAAGCTTTTAAAGGAATTATTTGCCCTTAAATCAGAAAACAAGCTTTTAATAGGCTTGTTGTATGCACTGTAGAGCTGGAACCAACCAGTAACTGAGCATCCAGTGGGTTTTTCAAGGCAGTTAATTACATGGGAGGAGACAGCCCATTCTTCTCCTGTGTAGCAGTTGTTGGCTTCGAACCACGTGCCTTCAAGATTACAAGCTTTTTGCAGCTAGGCTGGCAGAGTTCCCTGGAATAATATATATGCATGTAAGGATTTTGAAGCTTCGTCTGACATACTTTGGGCATATTGCAAAGAGGGACCAGTCCTTGGAGAGGGATGTCATGCTTGCGAAGGGGGAGGGGCAGCACAAGAGACGAAGACTGTAGATGAGATGGGTTGGTGTATCAGAGACAATGAAGTTCACTCATGATAGAGTAGGGTTTGCAGCTGTTGTACATAGGGTCACTATGAGTTGCAAACAATTTGATGGCATATAACAACAACATGCCTTATATTAAGAAATTTTCCTAGGAATAAGTTTCAAATCACAGAGAAGTCTTAAAGATGATCTAAATAATTTTTTTTAAGCAGGCAGATAAAGGCTTGTTTTATTGAATGATCTATATAACTGCTAAGGCCACCATGTAGAGAGAGGAGAGGAGCTTTATTTCTTGGTCTCTTCCTCTTTAGACAGAGTCTTGATGATTTCTTCTTTCTTGGCCTGGAGCTGCTCCTCACGTCATTTGCGTGCCTCCTTGGTCTTAGATCTACGGGCCTCAGCCTGGTCAGCCAGGGGCTTCTTGCGGGCTTTATCTGCCTTCAGCTTGTGAATGTGTTCCATAAGAATTCGCTTGTTTTTGAACACATTCCCCTTTACTTTCAGTTATAGGCTGTGATACATGTGGCGATCAATAATGTATTTGTTTAAAAATTCAGTCCTTAATCTTCATGTGTATCTAGAAAAGTAAAATATCAATCAATTTCATAAAACTGTGTAGAGAAAGTGAGTGAGTGAAAGGGCAAGTTTCGTTATTTAAGCTGCCTCATCTGTGGCCCTCGGCCAGGTTCAAATTGTCTTCCTGTCAAACATTCTTCTAGGTGGTGTAGCACTGGTCTGTGCGTTGCTGTACAGAGGTAACTCGTGGTTGCTGTGATGCTGAACACTGGGACAGTGATGTGCCAATCGTGGTAATAGGTACCCATGGTGGACAGTGTTGGCTGGAGTTTCCCGACTAAATCAAGCCTGGAAGCAGGGGCGGCATCCACTTCCAAAATGGCTTGCCTCTGGAAACTCTATGTACGAACAGTGCTCAGGCTGTTCGTTCATAGGGGCGCTATGAGCCATCTACGACTCGATGGCATCAAATAACAACAACAACAACAATCTTGAGAGAAGTACAGCCAGAATGAGGATGGTGAGACTTAAACTCACATGCTTTACCATGTTATCAGGCGGGACTGGTCTTTGAACAAGGATGTCATGTTTGTGATGTGAAGGAAAGAGAGTTATTGAAAAAGTGGAAAACTCTTAGGAAAATGGATCAAAAGAGTGAATACTTGAAGTCAAGGATTCTGAATCTTCGTCTGACATACTTTGGGCATGTTGCACGGAGGGACTGGTCCTTGGAGAGGGACATCGTGTTTGGGAGAGTGGAGAGATGGTGCAGGAGAGGAAGACCCACAATGAGGTGAATTGATTGGAGTGGTGGGAATGAGTGTGAGACAGTGAGGTTGGCACAGGATAGAACGCATTTAGGGCTCTTGTACATAGGGTCGCTATGAATCGCAAGCAACTCGATGGCACATAACAACAACTATAAATGGATTGCAGAGAGTGTGAAGATGGCATGGAATTAGGCCTTATTTCATTCTGTTGCGTTTCCTGTTGCTACAAATTAAAGCTGATTTGTTGTCATATAAGAACAAAAACAACAACACAGTAGTTTATTAGACTTTGTAAACAGATTTTTTAAAACAAATCTCATGTTGTTGTTTGTAAACAGATTTTTTTTAAACAAATCTCATAGACAGCAAAACTCTTACTTAGTAGAAATAGGTCATATGTAGATTCACATGGAAAGCTTTGCTTTTTTTTTTTGAGAAATTAAACATCCTTAAAAATGAATCATGAATCTGAGCTGAGCTTTCCATCTGCAGCACTTCCACGTTGTGCTAACAGAAGCACTCATGGTGCCGTGGTTAAGCCGTGGGCTGCTAACTGAAAAGAAAATTTGGTTTATATTCCTACTGATCAACTTTTTACCTAAGGTACTATCTACAGCTTTAAGTGTTTAAACCCTTTTCTATTTTGTTTGCAGTGTCACATAAATGTCCCCATTTGCAACTTATTTTCTATAGAAATGATTGCTATCATAGTGGATGTCATGAGTTCTTTGGCTGTTATTTGTAAAGAAATAAATCTTTTACCTTTTGGATTAGGTTTACATTATCCGCTAAGTAGGATTTTGACCAACAGCAAGTGAAGTAATATTGCATTGTTAACATGTCCTAGTCGTATGTACCTTGCAATATCTGTGCCATATTTTTCATTTATTTTATTATAATAGCAATATTCATAATATATTATCTGGAAAATATACATAAGTAAATCTAAAAAATGACATAATTTCAATTGATTTAAGAGTTGATCTAAGAAATAGCTTGCCTCTGGAAACCCTATGAATTTGGAGAAACAATGAAAGTTATACAAGTGTATAACTTTAGTTTGTAGAGTCACTATGAGTTGTCTACAACTCAACAGCTCTTAACAACAACAGCAACAAGAGGTCCATATTTGTTCCCATTCCCAAGAAAGGTGATCCAACTGAATATGTGAAAATTATTGAACAATATCGTTAATATCACCTGCAAGCAAGATACTGCTGAAGATCATTCAAAACAGCTAGAACAGTACATAGATAGGAAATTACAAAGAGTTCGGAGTTTACAAGAGGCTGTATCATCAGGGTTCTCATTGCTGATGTCAGATAGATCCTGGCTGAAAGAATACCAGCAGAAGGTCTTCTTGTTGTTGTTATGTGCCATCGAGTCACTTGTGACTCATAGCAACCCTGTGTACAACAGCCCTAAACTCTGCTCTGTCCTGTGCCAATTACACTATTTCTGACACACCCATCCCAATTACCCCAGTCACTGAATCAACCCACCTCATGGAGGGCCTTCCCCTCCTGCGCTGTCCCTCCACCCTCCCAAGCCAAGCATGATTGTTCCTCTCCAAAGACCTGACTCTCCTTACAACATGTCCAAAGTATGTTAGACGGAGCCGCAGAATCCTTGCCTCCAAGGACCATCCCTCTCCAGGATGAATCTGTTTGTTTTCCTAGCAGTCCATGGTACCCTGAACGCTCTTCTCCAGCACCACAGCTCAAAGGCATCAATTCTC
>NW_006399803.1:6199054-6203517 GCF_000299155.1 Elephantulus edwardii
TCTTCTCCAGCACCACAGCTCAAAGGCATCAATTCTCCTTCTGTCCTCCCTAGTCATTGTCCAACTCTCTGATGCATAACAAGGGATAGCAAAGACCATGGCCTGTATCAGACACACCTTAGTCTCCAGAGAGACATCATTGCTCTTCATAACTTTGGAAAAGTTCCTAACAGCAGACTTTCCCATCGCAATGCATCTTTTAATTTCCTGGCTATTAGTGTTGAGAGTGTTGACTATGGAGCCAAGCAGACTAAAGCTGTGAACAATCTCAGTCTCTTCACCATCCATCCTGATGCTACCAATTGGTCCAATGGTGAGAATCTTTGTCTTCTTGACATTGAGCCTCAATCCATATTGTAGGCTGCAGTCCTTGACCCTCTGCAGCAAGTGCTTCAGGTCCTCCTCAATTTCAGCAAGAAGGTTTGTGTCATCTGCATAACGCAGCTTGTTGATAGATCTTCCACCAATCCTGACACCACACTTCTCCTCATAGAGCTCAGCCTCCTGGATAATCTGTTCTGCATACAGGTTGAAAAGGTATGGAGACAGAACACATCCCTGGCATACGCCCTTCCGAATTTTGAACCATGCAGTGTTTCCTTGCTCTGTTCTGACGACTCCCTCTTGGTCCAAGTATAGGTTTCACATTAGCATGATCACGTGTTCTGGGATTCCCATTCTTCTCAGAGTCAGCAGAAAGTCTATTTGTGCTTTATTGACTATGCAAAGGCATTTGACTACATTGATCATAATAAGTTGTAACTGATATTGGGAAGAATGGAAGCCCCAGAGTACTTTTTTGTGCTCATTTGGCACCTATCCCTGGACCAGGAAGCTGTTGTAATAACACAGCAGGGGAACACTGCGTGATTTGAAATTTAGAAGGGGGTATGTTATATGCACACCCGTATTTATCGTGGCTTTGTTCACAATAGCAAGGAGTTGGAAATAACCTAAGTGCCCATTAACAAACGAATGGATAGAGAAGCTCTGGTATATTCACACAATGGAATACTATGCACTATTGAAAAACAAGGAACTCACGCAATATTATGCAAAATGGGTGACCCTGGAGGACATTATGCTGAGCAAAATATCTCAGTCACAAAAAGACAAATACTGTATGGTGCCACTGTTGTAGAATGGGACTGACATAAGGATTGGGGTAAAACTGAGAAAAACTGGATAAATTATGTATGCTGCATTGAAACAGATGAGGGAGAGAACAGTTTAAAAGAGATATATGATAGGGTATTATGGTTATCATAAGAATCCAGAATTAAGGTTCTGTAGTGGAGTGCATTTGGGGCTGGGGTAGGGGGAGGCAGGGGGCGGAGGGGATTGTATACCAATGAAGGAGTTTATCTTTTCCTTTTTGAAGAGAGAAGTGAACTGGGGGTGGGGAGGGTAGAGAAGAAGTGCAACAATAAATGAATGGAAATCCAAAATCTCTGTAAATGTTCATTAAAATTAATAAAATATAATTTTAATTTTTTTTAAAAAAGAAGGGGGTGTGTCAGGGTTATATTCTCTCTCCATACCTCTTCAGTCTGTATGCTGAGCAAATTATCCATGAAGCTGGAGTCTATGATTAAGAGGAGTGTGTCATCAGGATTGGAGGGAGACTCATCAATAACCTGTGTTATGCAGATGATACAACTTTCCTTGCTGAAAGTGAGAAGGACTTGAAGCACTTGTTGCAGAGCATAAAAAAATACAACCTTCGGTATAGATTGCATCTCAATGTCAAGAAAACAAAGATTCTTACCACTGGACAGATAGGCAACATCATGACAGATGGAGAAAAGATTGAAACTGCCAACAACTTTGTCTTGCTTGGTTCCATAGTTTAACACCCTTGGTACCAGTAGTCAGGAAATAAGGAGACACATTGCAGGGGGAAAATCTGTAGTTAAGGACCTCTCCAAATTATTGAGGAGTAATTATGTCTGTTTGAGGACTAAGGTGCATCTGATTCAGGCCCTGGTCTTTCTGATCACCTGCTATGCATCTGAGAGCTGGACAGTGAAAAAGGATGACAGTAGAAAAATTGATGCCTTTGAGCTGTGTCATTGAAGAAAAGCACTGAATATCCCAATAATGGTCCAGAGAACAAACAGACAAGTCTTCAAGAGGGTGCAGCTGGAGTGCTCTATGGAGGCAAGAATGATGAGGCTTCGCCTCACATTCTTTGGACATGTGGCTTGGAGGAGATTTTCCTTTGAGATGGGCATGATGCTGGGAAGGGTGGAGGGTTAGCAGAGGAGAGGAAGACGCTCAACTGGGTGGATTGAAAAGGTGACTGCTGCAATGGGCTCTTGTGTGCCAAGAAGGTGTAGGATAGAACAGAGATCAAATCTTTTGTTCATAGGTTTGCTGCGAGTCATACTTGACTCGATGGCACCTAAGAACAACAACAAAGACAAAAATGATCACATAATCATATTAGTATTTTTAATGTGTCTTTCTAGACTCTTTTCTCCACATGTGTTTAATAAGTTCAGATCATATACTATATATGGGGGGTTTTTTTCATAGTTCTGCTTGTCTACTTAGCAGTATATTAGTAATACTTTTTCATGCCATTCTACAGTATTTTCATTAAAGACTTCTTATTTACATGTGCGGATTTCAACCGTGGATATTTCCCAGTTTGGTTTTTTTCTAACTATTAAAAAAATTAATGTTATCATAAATATCCTTTTAGAAAAATCTTTTCTAGGATCCATTTTCTTAGATAACTTTTCTGAAGTGGAATTACTGGGTCAAGGAATACGTTTGAGAATTCTTAAAAGTTTGATGCATATTGCAGTATTTCTAGCAAAGCTTAAATGGAATGAAGATACTTTTACCAAATACTCTTATTAATCATAAACAGTATGTATATTTCAAATGCTTGCTTATTTAATGTTTACTCCACACATTTTTTAATTTTCTCCTCCTAACTTGTTAGTTCATGTTGTAAAGATGCTAAGTCCACCTGATACTTGGTAGAAATGTGTACTTGAGATGTTTTTCTTTCTCAACCCCCACTCAGTGCGAGTACGTCTATATTAGAGTAAAATATAGTCTAAAATATAAGCACCATCTTCAGTGCTACCCTGCTTCTTTATTTTACTTTAACCAAGAGAAATACACATTGCAGTTGCTGTTTAACTAGATCTCTATCCATGTTATAAATGATGTCTGAGAAAGAGGATCTGGGGATAAGACCTTTTAGGGTTTTTTTTTGTTGTTTTTTTTAATCACAGTTCAGATTGTGGTGAATCTGAACTTTATATAAGAACATTTGGGCTACTGTTATTACACTGAAATCTTCTGAGAGTATCTTCTCAGGTAATTTTTTTAGAGAAAGTCACTTATAGATATAAAGTGTTTGACCAGAGGAAAGCCTCAGGTTGTCAGAGTTACTTATATACCGTTGTTCAGCTGGGCCTCTTTATTAAATCATCTCTTGGCAGTCCATTAGTTGTGGTGCTACAGCTATTGCATGGCCCACTAAGCTAATATACCTTCAATCACTAACAGAAGGATAACCTTAATAAAAATTTGAAGTCGATTTAGTGCCTCACTGCTTGCTGACTAGTGTTTTACTTTTTTTAGTGTGCCTATATAATTTCCATTCCATGTATTTTTGATATTCATATATATCTTATCTACCTAGTTTATTACAGTCAGATAAAGATTAATGGCCTAGAGAAAGAAGAGTGTTTTGAAGATCGTCCTTGTAATCCTCATTCTGCCTATGTCTAATGTGCGATCTTGAGCGAGTCACTTCTTATTCTTTACATCTTTCCAATTCTCATATGTAAAATCTGGAAATGGAAAAAGTACTTTGGAATATTTCTTCCTGAATTATTCTTATTTTTAGAAAATTTAAGTTACAGTCTAGTGAATATAACAAAGTGAAAATTTCATTTATTTATTTCACCTATGAGTTTATAGGAAATTACAAACTGGCTATCATCCTCCCTCTATACATATTTGTGTAAAAAGATTAAATTTAATAAAAGGCCACATTTTCAAGGATAAATGAAACAAGGCAATGATTATTGAATGTGAATTAACTTGAAAAGCAAACAAACAAAAAATTACCATTTTATAGTGGCTACTGAAAAACATGGTTAATTGAACTTTATTCTGTAGAAATGAAGCTATAAATTATGAGAATGAGCTCATTTTATCAAATATTGAACAGAATTGAGGATACACCTATTTATTTATTCTTGGAATAAACAAAGAGTTGTGGGGTTTTTTTTGGGCAAGAAATTGTGGGGGTTAATTAATTCTCAAAATATTGATATAGTATTATGGCATATTTTTTGTCCTGTTTACTCTTGTTGCACAAAAAAGTACAATTTCATAAAAATAATTAAGGCTTTATTAATTTTTATATACCCAATTTAAAAAATAAGTGCATCCTCCTTTTAAGCACATATCCTATAATAATATTTAAAATAATT
>NW_006399803.1:6203617-6223434 GCF_000299155.1 Elephantulus edwardii
TTTATTAGGTTTCATTCATATACATTCTTTTCCGCTCCTTCTCTCCAGCCTCCAAACTCTTGGACCCTGTGATTTCCCCCCTCAGTGGCCCTGTCCCCTCCCTTTCCCTCTTTGTATATCCATACTCATCTCATTGGTTATCCTTCCATTTTTACAATAATGGTCGTATACAATATTTGCCGTTATGAGACTGGAGTTTGTTCTCTCAGCATAGTGTTTTCTAGCCTGCCCCATGTTGTACAGTATTTTTCAAACTCACTGCTCCTAAGCGCTGCATAGTATTCCATTGTGTGAATGTACCACAGTTCCTCAAGCCAGTCTTTGGTTGATGGCTATTAGGGCTGTTTCCATGTTCTTGCTATTGTGGGAAATGCTGCTGTGAACATCAATGTACAGATCTCTGTATTTCAGTTCTGTTTTCCTTGGGGTATATATTTCTAGCAGTAGAATAGGTGAGTCCTATGGAATCTCTATGTTCAGCTTTTTGAAGACTTGCCAAACTATCTTCCAGAGTGGTTTTGCACCAACAGAGTATGAGAGTGCCAATCTCTCCACACAAATATAATGTATGTTATTAAGCTGGGGAGGAAGCATGAATAAACACATCATAACAAATTATCCTCTCCTGGTTAGACACATTCACTGCCTGTTCCTCGTCCAGTTTCAATGCCCAGTTTTGGAGATATTCAGGAATGACTGTGCTATTTCAACAATTGGGCACAAGAGCCAAGGAGCATTTTTTGCAATATTAAGCCATTCTTATTTCTTCCAATTGATAGAATTCTAAATGTGACTCATGTGAATAAAAGTACCTTAGGATGGGTAGAAATGTGAACTCCGTTTTTTAAATTTTTTATTTTTATTTTATACTGGTTTGTATGCATTGTTTCACACCAGATGTTTCCCATTTCCTTCACACCCCTCTCCCTCCACTCATCAAATTGTGTGATGCTGTGATTAACACCCCCACCCCCCACTCCCTTACCCCCACTCCACCCCCGTCCATCCTCAGCCCGCTGCTCCCACCCTTCCCCTGCCCCCTTGGATCCTCATACTCGTTCTACAACAATGGTCTTATGCAGTATTTATCCTTATGGGACTGAGTTCGTTCACTTCGCACAGTGCTCTCCAGTCTCTCCCAAGTTAGGCAGTAATTTACAAAATCATTCCTCCCGCATGCTGTGTAATATTCCACTGTGTGAATATACCGCAAGTTCTCAATCCATTTGAACAGTTGGGCTCTTTCCATGTTCTTGCGATGATGAATAACACTGACACAAACATTGGTATATAAGTCCCTATCTGTGCCTCATGAAATCCCATGTTTATGAAAATATTTAACAAGATTTTATATTTAGGAAGTTAAATTTAAATTCTATTTTAGTCCCTATCTGTGCCTCATGAAATCCCATGTTTATGAAAATATTTAACAAGATTTTATATTTAGGACATTAAATTTAAATTCTATTTTAATTAAAATTTAAGTCTGTTGTTGACTTTGTTCTGATTTCACTGATTTAATGATATTCTGATCTTCTGAAGGACTTGCAGTTATATTTAGAAATCTATTGCTTTTTGTTTGTGTAAACTATACCTTTAATAATAAGTATCTAAACTCTCTACAATCTTTGAGAGAATAGAGAATGAAAAAAAAATAAAATGCATAGATAACTATCATTATGAGGTAGGGGGAGAACGGGTGCTGGACTGGACAATGTTTTATGGAGAATCATCTCATAAATGTACCGTTCACGAGCACACCTTATCCTGCACAACTGTAAGTTATTCAAGAACTTCAAGAATGAGTATTTTATAATGAAGACTCACTGAGTCTTCCTTTATATGCTGCTTATAGAAAACCTTGTGGTTTCATATTTACCATATAATTTGTCACCAGAAAAAACTAAAAGCTTGTATCTCTATTTAATACAATGAGGAAACAACAATTTCAAGAGGTTTCAGGAATGAGCGTAGTACGAAGTTGTTTCGAAACAAGGTCTTCTGTCTCAGTTATCGGTGCTAGTTCTAAGATTTCACAGATGTTTTTGTTTTTCCTTTTATAAATAGAGAAGTTTTATTTTGTACTTATGTGACCACTCCTTTTTTTCCCACCTCTGTGTTTTTGGGTGGTTTTGTGTGTGTGTGTGTGTGTGTGTGTGTGTCACACTTTCTTTCATTGACATTATGTTTCATATAATTATTGCCATACATTTGTTTTATCAAATTAATCACCTTTGGATTATGCCCACCACTTCCCTGTCTTTTCAAGTCCCTGCCAGATCTTTCCCATTTCCTGTACCCACTCCCTCCACCCACCAAATTGTGACCCTGTGATTTCTCTTCTGCTCTTCCTCAAGCTTCTGTTCCTACCACTTCCTTCCTTGGACCTACATACATGTTTTACTAGTTATTTGATGATTTTTAAAAATAATTATTTGAATGAAGATTTACAAAGCAAATTAACTTTCATTCATGTATATTTCATTCTAGAACATTAATTTCACTACCCTTGTGGTAATAGATTTCCCCTACTTCCTCTGTGTAGTTCTGATTTATATTAATGCTTATATACTTCTCTGTGACTTTCCTGGGCAGGGAAGTGATAGTGTGCTGAATATCCCTTTCTTGTATATAGCTTTTCCCTTCACCCATCCTAACACGTGCCTATTGTCTGTTTGCACATTTTTATTGCTCTTTCCCTCCCTGCCCATCCCTGGCAAACATCCAGGAATTATTCTCTGTGTGTACCTTTCCTTAGCTTTTTAGAACAAAAGTCTTATACAGTGTTAGTTCTTTTATAACAGACTTACTTTACTTAGCATGATGCCTTCCATTTGCACCCATGCTAAGGAATACCTCATGAATTCTTTATTATGTGTTAGTGTTGCATGGTATTCCATTCTGTGATGACTTAAAAATGTTTATTAACATGAAATCTATATTGGATGCAAAGAAGTATAAAATGAGGGTATCGTTTCTGAATGTTACAGCCGTACAGTCTTTAAGTATCTATATTATGTTACTTTTAAAAATAATTACAGCCTTAATGATATAAAAATAATTTTTCATGATAGTTTTTATTCTTTTGAGTGAAAGTTTATAAAGCATTTAGTATCAATCATTCATGGACATTTTGTTCAATATGTACAGTGTATTGTTAATTATACTATCTACAGTATTTCAACTCCTCCCCTTCTCATGGACTGCCAAAAGAACGAACAAATATGTCTTAGAGAGGGTGCTACCTAGAGGCAAGGAAAGTGAAAACTGCGTCTTACCTACTTTTGGGCATATTGTTAAGAAATACTAGTCCTTGGAGAAAAACATCATGCTGGGACAGGCAGGGAGCAAAAAGGAGAGGAAGACCCTTAACAAGATGAATTGACAGAGTGACTATAACAGTGAGCTTGATCATATCAGAGATGATGAGGGTGACACAGATTAGGGGAAGGTTTAGATCCATTGTCCATAGGGTCACTATGAATTGTAGTGGACTTGACAACATCCAACACCACCACCACTGTCTTTTTATTCATCCATTCATTCCATATTGCCTTTTTCTTCATCCATCTTAGTAAGTATTTATTATCTATTAAAATTCATTTTCTACTCCCTGCTGACTCTCCCTGGTAACCATTGTTGTTGTTGTTGTTAAGTGTCATCGAGTCGTAGACGACTCATAACGACCCAGTGAATGAAAGACCTGAACACTTGTATAACTTTTCGTTGTTTCTCCAGGTTCATATAGTCTCCAGAGGCAAGCCATTTCAGAAGTGGATGCCACTCTTGCTTCCAAGCTTATTTTAATTGGGAAGCTCTACCAAACACTGTCTACCATGGGCAACCATTATTGCATTTGACACATCAGTGTCACAGTGTTTAGCATCACATCAATCATGAGTTACCTCTGTGTAGCAAATGGAGAGACCAGTGCTATGACGCTTAGAAGAATGACCAAAACCATTTAAAACAAGGGAGGAAAAATGCTTTGGAAACCACTGAGCCAAAGGTAGTATTTTCTGTATCCTGGGCAAGGGACGTGGAACCCACAAAGTCCCTAGATGGGCCATACTAGAATAATTTTCTCTGTGTGTAAACAATATTTTTTGCTCTTCTTTTCTTCCATATCTCCTGACTCCACTCCTGATCTTTCATTCATGCGTAATCTGTTCCATAGCACCAGTTACAAGATCACAATATCTGCTCAGCCAATTCATTCCACATTATCCTTTCACTCATCCCAATGAGTGTATTTTGTCTGTTATTTAATTCTTGACTCCCTCTTCCCATGCTTGATAAACCATTACTAGATCTATTATCTCCATTTATAAATCTTTATCTTTTTATAACAGTGGTTCTGCTTAGTATTTGTCCTCTTGTTACTAATTTACTTCATTCAGCGTTCTAGACCAGTCCATGCTGTGCAATGTCTCATGCATTCTTCATTGTTTTTCAGTTCTATAATATTCCACTAGTTTCTCTAGCCATTTGTTCTTTGCTGGGCACACTTGGTTGCTTCTATCTCTTTGTTATTGTGATTAATGCTGCAATAAACACAGGTCATCATCTGTCTGTTTATTTCACAGCTCTTATTTCCTTAGGTTATATTCCTAGCAGTCGAATAGCTGGACGAAATAGTACTTCTATTTACAACTATTTAAATAACTTCCCATTACTTTCCCTAATGGTTGTACCATTTTTACATTACCACCAACAGTGTATCTTACTGCAGTCCAGTATTACTGCATCCTTGCCAGCACTGGTTGGTTGTTGTCCTGTTGAATATTGCTATTGTTGCTGATATGAGATGATATGTCATTGTTGTTTTAATTTGCTTCTCTCTAATAGCTAGTGGTCTTGAGCATTTCCTCATATGTTTGTTGGCCATTTGAATGTCTTCTTTGGTGAAGAATCTTTTCATATATTTTGCTAATTTTATAATTGAGTTGTTTATCTTTTTCTTGATGAGGTACTGGAGTTTTCTATAAATTTTAAATATGAGCCTCATAATAGTTGTGTCATTGCCAGATGTTTTCCCCCAGTCTGTCATCTCTCTTTTCTCTGTTTTAGAACTTTTTTTTATGCATTCAAGGATCTAATTTTCAAATGATCCTATATATACCTTTCCCCCTGTATCTGATAGTCTATGCTATAGATTTTTTTTTGTTGTTATATATCCTCTAGTTGGAACTGACACATATTTGACCCTCCAGCAGATTTTCAGAGGCCACATTTCTCTCATGGAGCAGTTAGTGGATTTGAACTGTATGCCTTTGTATTGGCAGCATAACCCCTTACCATTGAGCTACAACCCAAAGACTCAATTCTACCAGTGACTCTGAAGGAGAAAGATGGGCAGTCTCCTGTGCACTTTATAATCTCTGAAAATTCACTGGAGCGTCATTTAAAAGTTGGTTCTGACTTGATGGCACATGACAGTGCTATAGATTAGGGCTTCTGTTTTCCTATTTTTTTAATTATCTTCATAGTTTTTGGTTTTACCCCTAGATTTTTAATCCACCTTCAGGTTTTATGTGTAGTGTGAAGTATGAATCTGTTTTTAACTTTCTACAGATGTCCAGTTTTGCAAGCACCGTTTGTTAAAGAGTCTATGTTTTCTGCACTTAGTGAGCTTTGTCTCCTTGTCATCAATCAGATGACCATAGTTGGACACCTTGATTTCCAGGTTCTCAGTTCTGTTCCATTGATTAAAGTGTCTGTTGCTGTACTAGTACCACACTGTTTGGGTGACTATGACTGTGTGATAGACTTTGATGTCAGGAAATGTAAAGCCTCCTACATTGTTGTTTTTTAAAGTAGGGCTCTGTTTAGTTGGTGTTTCTTCATTTGCACATGATGCTTATTAATGCTCTTTCCATCTCTTTCATGAATGGTTTGGAGCTTGGAATTGGGATTGCATTAAATCTGCAAATTGCCTTAGTTACTCCTGACTTTGTGGCTGCTGCCTGTTTGGACGAGTGATGGATGGCTGAGGTTGTGTTTACTGGAACCCAACCAACCAGATGAAGAGAAAATATTTCATTCTGAGAGCTAGTGTTAATTACTGTTACTTGATGGTTTGCTCTGGACTAGACCTTTGTTTATAGGTACAGATTCAACTGTAATTGAAGATGCTTTGGAGATGCTTGTTTCCTCAGAGTACTGGTGTGATAGGACTGAAAAAATAAGAAATTGACTTATCTAAAATGGAGGGATTAAGGCATAAGGAGTGAAGTAGCTGGGTTACATATTTCTCTAAATATAGATGATGGTAAGTGGAAGGCTGATTCTTCATTCTTCATTAATGAGGAATAATGGCTAGAAAAACCAGGAGGTGAGCTGTTGTGTAGCATAAAAATTGGCTTTTCTAGCCATTATGTTAGCCTCCTCTGCTCTACAGCTACCTTAACAGTAGACACATGGTCTTGGAAATCATCAACAGATATGAGACTAAGAAAGAAGGGAAGGAGAAAAGCGAGAGAGAGACAGAGAGGGAGGGAAGGAGAAGGGGGGGGAGAGAGAGAGAGAGAGAGAGAAGGAGAAGGGGGGGAGAGAGAGAGAGAGAGCGCTCTAGCGCAAGCCAACACCAAGACTTGAGGGAGATTGAAACAAGACCCTGATGAGAGTGATACCCTAGTGATGGTGGTGGAGAGATTGTGGCATTGCTGTGGAGAAACTGTGGCAAAGTGTGACCTGAGGCTTCTTACATTTGTGCTGGCTACAGTTAAAGTTTTTACTACTCTTTGAGGGATGCTTGAAGGAGAAGCAGACTTATAACCTCTCTGAGGCAAACCTTGCTGGATGATTGAGGAAACAAAAGGCTTCTTAAATTTATGTTGCTGAACCGAAACCAGGACATTTACAAATTGAGGAATTGTATCTTGCTGTTATTCTGGTTTGAGACTGTTGGACTTATTGTGACTTATTGTGGACCTGGACGTATATTGTGAGAGATTCTTTGCCTCTCCCACTCCCCAATCTAATACACCTAATAAATCCCACTCTTGGTACTACAACTGTGAGTAAAGTCTCTGGGTTAACAATGAATATAAAACCCAAATGTTTGGGAGAAGGAAGTGCAGGAACATGGGGAATGGCATGTCTGACCTAGCAGCTAGCTAATTGCTGCTATGAATATTATTGATGAAGAAAGTTTCCCTTTGTGAAGTGGTTAAAAGTCACACCAGCCACTGCTACCCCTACATTGCATCTCCTCCGCTTGCAGGTACTATTACAATTTTTACAATATTAAAAAATGTTATTCA
The DNA here is from genome assembly GCF_000299155.1 of Elephantulus edwardii. NCBI lineage: Eukaryota > Metazoa > Chordata > Mammalia > Macroscelidea > Macroscelididae > Elephantulus > Elephantulus edwardii. The sequence goes on from NW_006399803.1 coordinate 6,210,883, forward strand.
TTATTTATGCTTATTCATAAGCTTGGTATATTTTTCCATTTATCTAAATCTTTGTTTCTTATAGTAATGTTTTAAATTACTGTTATATAGGGCTGTTTGTTGTTTTGGTTTTTTTTTTTTAATCTCTTGATAGATTTGTGACTAAGTATTTAATTTTGTGGATGACTACTATTTTGATTGGTATTGTTTTCTTTATTTCTTTTTCAGAGTTGTCTTTGTTACAGTCGAGAAATTTGACTGATGCTTGTATATTGATCTTATATCTTGTCACTTTGCTGAATTGGTCAATTAGAACCAAATATTTTCTTGCTGAATGTTTGGGAGCTTCTATATATACTATCAAGTTCAACTGCAAATAGAGAGAGTACTTTTAATTTATCTTTATCTGTTTAGAAGCCTATTATTCCTATTCTTACCTCATTGCTCTAATTAGGATTACCAATACAATATTAAATAGGAATGGTCATAATAAGCATCCTTATCTGATCCTTGTTCTCAAGAAGACTGGTTTTACTCTCTTTCCATTGAGAGTGGTATTGGCTACTGGTTTTGTATGTGTGCTTTTAATTATGTTGATAAAATTCCTCTAAATTCCTATTTTGTTGAGAATTTAAATAAAAAATGGATATTGAACTTTGTAAAATTCCTTTCCTGCATCAAGTGAGATTTTCATGTGGTTATCTTCCTTTATTTTACTGAAATGATGATTATACTGATTGTTTTTCTTATGCTGATAACTGGTTTGAATCCCACTTGATCACAATGTATTAGTTTTCTGATTGGAGGGTTTTTGCATCTATGTTCATGAGGCATATTTTGCATCTAATTTTGTTTTTAGTGGTGTCTTTCCTGGCTTTGATATTAGAGCTAAGTTTGATTTGTAGAATTGCTCTGAGAATGTTCTGTCCTTCCCTGTATTGTGAAATAGTTCATGGAAAATTGGTGACAATTCTCTGTATGTTTGGTAGAATTTTTCAGTGAAGTCTTCGAAGATGGAGCTTCTATTGTTGGTAGGGTTTTTTTCTCTCACTGTATTAACTATCTTTTATTTTTTAAATTTTTTTCATTGTTGCACATTTTCTTCCCTCCTCCCTTCCCATCTTCTTCAGTCCTTCCCACTGTACACCCCTTGTTTCAGATTGTTCTAATACATATATAATCATATATTCCTTTCAGACAGTTCTTCTACTCATCTGAACTAACACAGTGTTCATTATCTATCCGCCCTTTTTCCATTCTTTCTCCAAACTTTCAATGTCTATCCTATTTTTTTTTATTAATTTCAATGAACATTTACAGAGATTTTGGATTTCCATTCATTCATTGTTGTACTTTTCTCCCTTCCCCCCATGGAGTTTTTTCATGACCCATTCAAATTAAAAAAAAGAAGAAATACTTCTTTTATGATGTGTCTGTTCTACTGTTCTGCTTCTGTCTTCAATAACTGGAAGTCTATCTCCATACCTTCTCAACCTATATGCAGAACAGATTATCTGGGAGGCTGAGCTGTATGAGGAGAAGTGTGGCATCATGACTGGTGGAAAATTCATCAATAATCTGCATTATATCTATCTGTGTTTCATTGATTATACAAAAGTGTTTGACTGTGTGGATCATAACAAACTGTGGCTGACTCTGAGAAGAATGGGAATCCCAGAACACTTGATTGTGCTGAGAAACCAATACCTGGACCAAAAGGCAGTCATCAGAGCAGAGCAAGGAAACACTGCATGGTTCAAAACTGGGAAGGGCGTACGCCAGGGATGTATCCTGTCTCCATACCTTTTCAACCTGTATGCAGAACAGATTATCGAGGAGGCTGGGCTCTATGAGGAGAAATGTGGGGTCAAGATTGGTGGAAGATCTATCAACAATCTGTGATATGCAGATGATACAACCCTGCTTGCTGAAACTGAGGAGGACCTGAAGCGCTTGCTGCAGAGCGTCAAGGACTGCAGCCTCCAATATGGATTGAAGCTCAACGTCAAGAAGACAAAGATTCTCACCATTGGACCAATTGGTAGCATCAGGATGGATGGTGAAGAGATTGAGATTGTTCACAGCTTCAGATTGCTTGGCTCCACAGTCAACACTCTGGGCACCAGTAGCCAGGAAATTAGAAGACGTATTGCCACAGGAAAATCTGCTGTTAGGGACGTCTCCAAAGTATTGAAGAGCAATGATGTCTCTCTGGAGACTAAGGTGTATCTGATACAGGCCATGGTCTTTGCAATCACTTGTTATGCATCAGAGAGGTGGACAGTGACTAGGGAGGATAGAAGAAGAATTGATGCCTTTGAGCTGTGGTGCTGGAAAAGAATATTGAGAGTACCATGGACTGCTAAGAAAATGAACAGGTTCATCCTAGAGAGGGTTAAACTAAGCTGCTTTGGACATGTTACAAGGAGGGACTAGTCTTTGGAGAGGGACATCATGCTTGGGAGGGTGGAGGGACAGTGTGGGAGAGGAAGACCCTCTATGAGTTGATTGATTCAATTACTGGAGTAATGGGGGTGGGTGTGTTGGAGGCTGTGAGAATGCCTCAGGACCCAGCAGGGTTTAGGGCTGTTGTTCATAGGGTTGCTATGAGTCGCAGACAACTTGATGGCATATAAAGACAACAACAAACAACAATACGTTATGACTTTCTAAAAAGTCCATTTCTTCTAGAATTTTAATTTGTTGGAGTATAGTTCTTTACAATATTCTGTTATTATCCTTTGTATTTCAGCTGAGTCTCTTATAATTAGTTTTATTTGTTACTTGCATTATTTATGTCATTATTTTCTTTTCCTATGTTAGGTTTGCCACTGGTTTGTCAATTTTATAAATCCTTTTAAAGATCCAACTCTTGGTCTTAATTATACTTTCTATTGGGTTTTTCTGTCTTCTGTTTCTTTTATTTCTGTGCTGATACTTGCAAAATCTGTACATAGACCTTTTAAAATCAGGAAATTTGTGCTTCAATGCTATATTCTTTCTGCGTACGTATTCATCTGTATTTCAAGAAACTGGACTTTATGAAGAAGAATGTGACATCAGGATCAGAGGAAGACTCATCACCAACCTGCATTATGGAGATGACACAACCTTGTTTGCTGAAAGTGAGAAGGACTTGGAACCCTTACGACAGAGTATCAAAGACTAAACCCTTCAATATTGATTACATCTTAACAGTAAGGAAACAACATTTTTTACCTCTGAGCAAATGCACAGCATCATGACAGATGGAAAAGATCTAAAAGTTGTCAGTGACTTTATCTTGCTTTTACCCATAGTCAACACCCTTGGCACCAGTGGCCAGGTAATTAAAAGACATCTTGCATTGGGAAAGTTTGCTGTCAGGGAGATGATGAATGGAAAAAAGATTGAGGTGATCCATGATTTAATTTTATTTAGATTCATAATCAACACCTATGATAACAGTAATCAAGAAATCCGAAGACAAGTTGCATTGGGAAAATCTGTTTTCAAGGATCTGTCTAAAGAGCTTAAGATTGATAATGGCAGTTTAAAGATAAGTTGTACTTGATGTAATCCATGATCTTTTCAATTACTTGCTTTTAATTTTTAATTACTTCTAAAAGATGAAACAAGTTTGTCTTAGACGAAGGGCAATCAGGGTGCCTTTTGAGTCAAGGATGTTGATACTACATCTCAAATACTCAGGAGGAACCAGTCCTTAGAAGAGGACATCATGCTGGAAAAGGTGGAGAGTATGAGAAAGAGAGGAAGACCCCCAACCGTATGGACTGACATGGTGACTAAAAATGGGCTCAAGTATATTAGACATCCTGAGGATGGTGCAGAATAGGATAAGGTACACATCTATTGTTTGAAGAGTTATTATGAGTCATGGTTGACTCAGTTTATTCACAATTTATATAGACCTTGTAATAGTTGTGCAAACAGAATAAGGAACATCGTTCAAAAAAATAACTGTTTTCTTTGAATTTTCTGTTTCCTCATACCTGTTAAAGTTTGATTTGTGTAGGTTGCAGCATTATCATTTGGTGCATTAAAAGTTATTATAGCTGTGTCTTACTTTTCTCTTGACCCTGTCATGATTCTATAATGTTTTTCCCTGTCTCTTATGCTTTTTACCTCAAACTCTATTTTATCAGAGATTATTGTTTCCATTACTGCCTTTTTCTAATTGCCATTTGCTTGATTTATTTTTTCCATCCTTGCTGTATTTTTCTTTTTTATTCTGTAATTTTTCTTGTGTCTTAGTTTTTTTCTTTTGCAAATAACATATTGATGAGTCTTGATTTCTTATTTATTCTACTATTTGTTTTATCTTGACTGCAGCATTTAATTAATTCATAATCAGTGATATAATCAACTACATTTTGTTGTTATTTTTGTTGCATTGACTATAACCCGTACTTCCCCTATGACCTGCTCTGATCCTTGCCATATCTTTTGCCACTCCTCAGTCTATTAAATGCTCTACCTCATTGTTGCAGGTACTGTTATTAATCCATTATGTTAAGGGTATTCCTTTATTTCTCTGACTATACTCTTTTCCCAACTTGATGCCTTTTCCCAAGGATGCCCAATCCTGACAACAGGCCCAAAGTATAATAGACAAAGTTTCACCATACGTGTCTCTAAAGTGCTCCCTGGTTGCACTTCCTCCAAAACATACTTGGTTTGTGTTGTTTGTTTTTTTTTTTGTTTTCATTTTTCAATCTGTAGATATTCAGTACTCTAACACCTTTCTTCAAAGAAGAATATTGATTCTTCTTTGTTTATCTTTATTCACTGTCCAGCTTTCAGATGCTTATATGCATGTTGTTGTTGTTGTTATGTGCTGTCGAGTCACCTGCGACTCATAGCGACCCTATGTACAACAGCCCTAAACTTTGCTCTGTCCTGTGCCAATCACACTGTCTCTGACACTCCCATCCCAATTATCCCAGTCACTGAATCAACCCACCTCATAGAGGGCCTTCCTCTCCTGCGCTGTCCCTCCACCCTCCCAAGCATGATGTCCCTCTCTAAGGCCCGGGCTTATATGCATAGGTTTTTTTAAAAAAAATTTATTATTATTATTATACTAGTTTATTCACAAAATTAGAATACATTGTTGATACACATAGTTTTATTGCTTCACTTTTGAGCTGTTTTTCATGTGTTTTTTTCTTTTCCTTTTCTGATTATGTTATTCCCTCTATTTTTCTCTGGTGGTGTTCAGAACTTCCTTAGTATTTCTTGAATGATCTTGTTGGAATGAAGTTTATTAACTTCTTATTTTATAAGAATATCTTAGTTTCACTGTCACATTTGATGAAATATGTTGCTGGAAACGGGATTCTCTGTTGGCAGTTGTTTAATTACCAAATTTTATATAGGTCCACCCAGTACATTCTTGCCTGTATGTTTTTTGCTGAAAAAAAAATAACATTTTAGTCCTACTGGTTTTTCCTTTGTAGGTAACTCTAGGTTTTCCTCGAGCTACTTTCAGTATTTTTTTCTTTGTCTTTAGTTTTTAATAACTTGCTTATGATATGTCTAGGTATTTTCCTTTTGAGTATGTTGTGTTTGAAGTTTGCTCATAATCTTGAGTGTATATTTTCTCATTTTTTCATAATACTTGGGAAATTTTCATCCAATAAATCATCAGTGATTCTTCCTATGCTTTTCTTTGCCACTTCTGTTCTGGATTTCCAGTCACCTGTGTTATTTATCTTTATAGTGCTCTATATAATTCTTACGCTTTCTTTATTTTCCTATATTCTTATTTTAGAATTTTCCTTTGGTAGATTAGAATTGCTGACTTTTTTCATATGGTTTATTAATTCTCTCTCCTAATTTTTTCAGTTCTGCCCATTTTGTCCTTCCACCAATATATTTCACATTTCGGCCCTAATAGTCTGCATTTCAGTTTTCTATGCTAAGTTTCCATTGATTTTAAACTCTTTGGCCTTCCGTTGATTTTAAAAATTCTTTTAGAATTTTGCCTATATTTTTTTTTTTAGTTTGTCTCTGGCTTTCTCTGTTTTTCATCTTTTCCCTCATTTCTGTGAAGCTACTTGACTATCATTCTTTGGGGATCACAATGAATTGTGGCTAACCTTGAGGAAAGTGGGAATCCCAAAACACTTGACTGTGCTCAGGCAAAATCTATACTCTGACCAGGAAGCAATCCTTAGAGCAGAGCAAATAAACTCTACATGGTTCAAAATCAGAAAGGAGCGTGTCAGGGATGTATCCTGTCTCCATACCTTTTTTTATCTATACGGGAGCAGATCATTCAGGATGCTGGGCTTTCTGAGGAGGAATATGCGATCAGGATTGGCAGAAGACTCATCAATAACTTAAGTTACACAAATGACACAACCTTGCTTGCTGAAACTGAGGAAGACTTGAAGCACTTGCTCCTATAGTCTTCAATACGGATTGAAGCTCAACATCAAGAAGACAAAGATTCTCACTAGTGGACCAGTTGGCAGTGATGGATGGAGAGGAGATTGAGATTGTGAACAACTATGACTTGCTCAGCTCTACAATCAACCCTCTTGGCACCCCTAGTCAGAAAATCAAAAGATGAATCGAACTGGGAAAGTCTGCTCTCAGGGACCTCTCCAGAGTATGGAGAAGCAACGATGTCAGTATAGAGACTAAGATGCTCCTGATCCAGGCTGTGCTCTTCACAGTTACTTGCTGACAGGAGAAGAATTGATGCTTTTGAATTGTGGTGCTGGAAATGATTCTTGAACATACTGTGGACCACCAAGAAAATAATTAGATCTGTCTTGGAGAAGTTAAAACCAAGTTTGTCCTTGAAGGCTAGAAGTTTTAAACTCTGTCTCACATACTTTGGGTGTGTTGCCAGGAGGGACCAGACTTTGGAGAATTACATTGTACTCAGAAGGATGCAGGGACAGTGCATGATGTCAGTCCTGTTTTACAGTAGCAGTTTATGCAGTATTTATCCTTTTAGAACTGAGGTGTCTTCCATTGTCCCCTATGTTGTGTAATATTTTATGAGTTCATTGTTTTTCCAGTTCTGCATAATATCCCATTATGTAAATATACTATAGTTTTTCTTATCCATTTGTTTGTTGATGGGCACTTGGATTGCTTCTGTCTCTAATTTTGAATTTCTGATTTTCCTATCTCCTTTCTCCCATTTCATTAATTTCTGCTTCCTTGTATCTACTTTGTGTTTAATTTGCACTTTTCCCCATGTATTTAATTTGTCTTTAGAAGTATGCTATCTCTGTGTTTTTTGGGGTCCAGTGATATCGTATGTGTAGGCTGCAGTTGGCCATCTAGGAGTTTATACTATGAAATCAGGAAATATTTCAAAGTAGTGTTTCTGCCTTCATCCGTAGAGCCAATTGTTAAACATCTGCCAATACACTACATAAAATATCAGTAACACAACTCTTAAATCTTCTGAGGGTACAGTATATATAAATATATAAATCACAAATGATAAAATAAGGACAAAGTTGCTTGTAAAAAGTCAAGATTTTTAAAAAAAGTCAAGATTTAAATGTAAGGATTTAAAATACACATTTAAACTCACATTTACATATTTAGCATTCTAAAAGAGATTATGCAATATTTGATCTGTAGGACATGAATAGGCTATGTAAGCATCATTTGTTAATGATTTCAGTATATTCCTATTTGAGGAAATATGCCGTAATGACATGGTCTATAGAAGTCCATTGCAGTTCTGTGAATCTATGGTAAGTTATTTCCCAGAAGATGCCAAGAAAGCTATTTTATTGCTAATGAAAAGCTGATGAGAGAGTTATTGCTGAGGGATTGATCCATTGCCCTCTTAAGAAGCTCTGAGATTCCCAGACCTAATGGATGGAAAAGAGCAAAATAACAGAGTTGGGTAGCTGGAGCCTAAAATTTGTAAGAAACATTAGATGCTTTGACATAGGTTGTCACTTATGTTTTGTGGACGCCCTTCTAAACAAAGTGTTAGGGGAATTCTCAGCCAATTCCTCTGTTGGTGTGCTGAGAACTTAGGCCCCTTGTTGGCATTTAAAAGAGCTTCCATTAATTGATCAGAGAAATGCTTGCTCTGTATAACTAGGAGATACTGCAAAAGCCCACTGTAAAAGAAATTTTAGTCGTTAATTTCTATACTTTCATGACCTTTGAACTTCTTGTATTGTAACTGTTAGTGTATGTTTCTTTTAGCCATAGTCTGTGAAGAGGCACTCTAATCTTTATTTTTGTTACCTCAGTGCTTAGCTAAATAAATTGCCTAATAAATTTGTGTTGCACAAATGAATAATTTGAAGAGCTTCCCTACCCCATTTTTATTAGGGGCTAAAAAACCCCAACAAAACTCAAAACCTAAAAGGTTTAAGTTTCATGAACTGTATTTTAGCAATTTTGAAAAATTGGCATTTTAGAAAGATTTTATATCTTGTCAAATAGTGTGTAACATTTTAATGGAAATCCAAAGTCTCTGTAAACTTTTGTTAAAATTAATTAAAAAAATAAAAAATGTTTTAAAAATAATTAATAAATAAGCATATATTTTCACTTAAGTGTTGAATGTTTAGGTAGTTTCTTTTTTATAGTATCCTCAATTTCAGTCAAGCATTTATCGAGCATCTGATATATGCAAAGCATTGTTCAAGTTTGAAGAAAAAAATTTTTAAAAATATCTAAAACTCTAATTGCACTTACTGTTATCATCTAATTTATTTTTCCCCAATAGATACACAAGCAGAACAAAAAACCAAGGGAAAGAACAAAGAGGGGAAAAATCTGTATTATCATTACCTCAATACACACACTGTACCGGGGGGGAAATGCCCCAAATTCAAACATTTTCATACAGACTCTTTTATTGAGGCTCAAACAGGATGAGGACAAGACCCATAAATCATTCCAAAGTGATAGGAGCCACCAGCATGATGGGTCATGGCCACTCCTTTTGTTTATAAGATTTGGAGCATTATGCAGACAGAGCTCCAAAAACGGGCTAAAGACCCAAACAGGAATACATGCATATTTTCAAATTAAAAGTTTACAGAATTGATATTGGGGTTCCTGATAATCTGGCTAAGTGGTAGTCAAAACTCTGTCTCCTGGGAACCCTTAAGGACACTTCCAGGCGAGCTTCTTGGTTCCCCAGCCATTGTAATCTGATTCCAAACTGCACTTTTCCAGAAGGCAAAGCCGTGTGGTTAGTGTGATGCTCAGCAAGAAATTAAAATAGCATCTGCCTGTGTCAGGAATTGAAGTGGAATTAAGGCTTTCCTTCAGACCCCAGCCATTTACTAGCCAAATGTTCTGATTTTAAGCTTAAATATACCACTATTAGTATTTTTACATATTCAAAATATATATATGTGTATGTGTGTAATACATGTACTTGTTTTAAAACAATATATGTGTATGTTAAATTCATGCTGGGAATGATGGCGGGCCAGTGAAAGGGAGAAAGGGCCACCAGGAGATGACTGTTGACACAGTGACTGTGACAGTCGGCTTGTGGTGGTGGAGATGGCGAGGATGGCACAAGATAGGGCAAGTGATCGAACTGTCGTTCATAGGGTTGCTATGAATCACAGTTGACTTGATGGCACCTAACAACAGCAATATGTTGAATTTAGTATATATGTAAAAATGTATATCCAGTTCATGTTAAAGCAGTGTGTACAATAGACCCATCCCACCACAGTCCTTGATAAAACTCCGGTGATCTAGCCATTGTTGTACTGCTAAGCCCCAGGTTACACCACTTCTATGGAGCTTTAAACCCACCAGCCACTCTCTAGGATAAAATTGGGTGATTTCCCCTTGCGTGAGTTAGAGCCTTGAAAACTAGTTAGGGGTGTGTGTGCCAGCTATGAGCTGGTTCTCTGACTGTATGGTAATGAGTGAGTGAATGACAGCAGTTCTCGAATTGAGTCTTTATAAACTCTACCAGAGTCACTTATAAAATAGTATGAGCTTAATCAAGAGTACACAGGACATGTCTCCTGATAAATTTTAGCACCTAGGAGCTCAGGTGGCCTAGTGGCAAAAAGCTGCACTGCAGTCCATGGAGAAGAGTTCTATTCAGGCTTTGCCTCTAGCTAATATGACCTGGGGAAAGAGCCTTTCCCTGTCTAAAGTTCTATTTCTTGATTTTTAAAAGGGGCCGTCATCATATCTAAAGGTCCTTCCCACTTGAAAATTCTGGTTTCATTGAAATATGATACTGTTGAAGATTGAGTTTTTAGGTGAATGTAATTTGAAGTATTTGAATAAACCTTCATTTATCTCATTTTAAAGTCAGATTTAAAACTATTTGAATCATTATTCATATTTTCCTGATCTCATTAGGCTTTGTTATGTTACATCTTTAGTACTTAAAATAACTTCTTGTTTACTTTGAAGCAGAACCACAATCTAAATGGATGCAGCTCTTTGAGGTGATAAGTGTTTTTAAGCAAATGATAAAATTATTCTTGTGAGCATTTAAGCATGCTGTTAGAAATAAGAAGTAAAGTATCACCACTATCTTAAGTACATGGTCTTTTGTTGGAAAAGTCTATTAAGGAGGTAATCCAAGCAATTCTGTTATTTGATTCTTTTTGCACCTCAAGAAAATGGATTTTACCTCCCCCTCCCCCCTATATTGTGAAAATGTAGATTGAGATGCAAGAACTATTTCGTATATGTGTGCCAAGGCTTTAAAAGTGTTAAAAGGACTCTGGTTTGTCTTCTCTGGGTCAGTTTGCACATTAAACGATTTTTGTTGAACAGTTAAGATGTCCTTTTACTTTTACCATTTTGCACTTGGAAATTTTGGTATGCATTTTAACAGTTATTTAAGAGTCCCCATGTGCTTAGAAAGGAATCTGAATATATGGGACTTTTAAAAAGAGCCTTGGCACAATGTAGGTTATTCCATCAATACCATCAAATGACTAGGAGCTGTGGTTGGAACAATATGTAAAAATACAGCTTGTGAAAGATTTCCTTTATTAACTGTCATCATCCTCAGAATATATGTTCAAATAAACGTTGTGTAATAACTAAATTTGAGATTAATAGGCCCCTTAAGAAACAGCGAAGTCATTCAGAATAGTCAGTGAAAAATAGGCTGTAAGACTGTAACATGCACATATTGTCCTGCTTACATGTTCTCTCTGGTGTCATTCCCATTTATCACTGTCGGCGGGCTCTGTTCTCATTAAAACAGTCTTGCACAAAAGCAACTTAATTTTCTTAAGAGGAGAGGACACCTGATTCAATTTAGCACCCACAAATAGTAACTTGAATATGTTTTTGGTTGTGTTTTCCCCCCCCTTGCCTGAATTGAGATGAATAGTTACACACAAGAATAGCAGTGCCCCCTTGCCTCACCTCTGGCCCAGAATTCACCTCAAGATTAAAGATATTAAACAGTTTTTCTCCTGTATTAAGAAATGAATCTGTAAAAATAGACAAGAAAAGTAGCTCATTATCGGCGAAGCCACTGAAGTCAAACATATACTTTTAGATTACAAATATATGTATATACATATTTAAACCTCTAATAATTCTTCCTGTAATATTTTTAAAAGGAAGGATAAAAGTAGTCATTAAGAAGGTAAATTTTAATGGTACATATTCTAAAATTAATCTTTTTAAATTAGAGAATGACTTTTAGTAGTATTATAGTCTTCATTTAGATTTTGTTGTTGAGGACTGTTTGGTAATGATTTGATACAATATTTTTTATCCATTGCCTCTTGAAAAATTAGTTACCACATAATAGAATTAAATGAAAAAGAGTCCTGTAATGTTCAGAGTTTTAATTGATGTCCTGCATTCCTTATTTTGGGGAGCTCTGGTGACCTAGTGATAAGAATCTGTGCTGCAGTCTTGAAGGAACTCAGTTCAAATCCACCAGCTGCTCTTTGAGATAAGGGTGGGGAGTCTCCTCCTGTGCGATTAACTGCCTCTGAAAACCTCCTGGAAGGTAAGTTATGACTCAGTTCTGACTTGGTACACAACAATAACATTCGTTATATATTTAATTTGTTTTTGTGATTTGACTCAATAGTACTTAAATGCAATCGAGACATTTATAACTTATGATTGTTATGAGATCTATACAATAAAACTAACAGTAATTAAGTAAACACTACATGCCTTTTGAGACACGTACCAGAAATGCTGTGAAATGGAACTACATAGTTGTGGTATTGTGTGCCATGAAGTCAGAACTGACTCAGAAATGATCCTCTGGTTAGTTTTCAGAGACAGTAAATCAATCACATGAGAGGAAACTGCCCATCCTTCTCCCATGGAGCAGCTGGTAGATTTGAATTACCTGCCTTTGAATTTGCAAAGGAGCTTCTTACCATTAGGCCACTAAAATTCTTTCAATTATTTTAAACAAACTTTCTGTGGAGGATAGAAGGAGAATTGACACCTTTGAGCTGTGGTGCTGGAGAAGAGTATTGAATGTACCATGGACTGCCAAAAAAACAAACAGATTCATCGTTGTTGTTGTTGTTGTTATGTGCCGTCGAGTCGCCTGTGACTCATAGCGACCCTATGTACAACAGCCCTAAACTCCGCTCTGTC
>NW_006399803.1:6226860-6232773 GCF_000299155.1 Elephantulus edwardii
GGGAAGACCCTCTATGAGGTGGATTGATTCAGTGACTGGGGTAATCGGGATGGGTGTGTCAGAAGCAATGAGATTGGCACGGGATAGAGCAGGGTTTAGGGCTCTTGTACATAGGGTCGCTATGAGTCGCAAACGACTCGACGGCACATAACAACAAGAACATTTCTGTGCCTGTTTAAAATAATGGAGAGAATAAACTTAATTCTTTTTTGTTTAAATTTTGTAAGTTCAAGGATTTATTATTCATAGCAAACACCTTTTTTTCCATTGTTGCAAATTTTCCTCCCTCTTGCTCCCTTCTCCTCCTGCAGTGCACTTTACAATGCACCTCTTCTTCCAGATTGTTGTCACACATATAATGCCTAATCATACGGTCTTTTCAGTTTCCTCCCTCACCTGTTCCAATACAGTGTTCATTATCTATCTACTCTTTTCCTATTCTGCCCCACCCTCTATGCCAATTGTATTTTATAACAGCGATGCTATGCAGTATTTGTCCTTTGTTGACTGAGATATTTCATTCCACATAATGTCTTCCAGCCCCTTCCATGTTGTGTAATGTTTTATCAGTTCATTGTTTTTCAGTACTGCATGATGTTGTATTGTATGAATGTACCACAGTTTTTTTATCCATTCATTTGTTGTCGGGCACTTGGGTTGCTTCCATCTTTTTGCTACTGTGAATAATGTAGCAATAAACATGGGTGTGTATACATCTGTTTATGAAATGACTGTTTTCCTTATTGTATATTCTCATTAGTGGAATTTCTGGATCAAATGGTATTTTTATTTTCAATTTTTTGAGAAAGTGTTGGGCTGTATTCTGTAGTCTGGGTGTATAATTTTACAGTTGTACAATTTTACATTCCTACCAGAAGTGAATAAGAGATCTCATCTCTCCGCAACCTCACTGGCATTTACTGTTTGCTGCCTTTTTGAACTTTGCTATTCTGGCTGCCTTGAGATGATATCTCATTAATTATTTTGAATAAACTTAATTTTTTTAAAAAAATTGCTTTCCTCAATAAGTCAAAATCTAAAAATAATTGCTTTCATATAACAATATCGCTTACAAATAAAAATATTTTTAGTTTCTATATAGAGCCTGTGGCCCTAGGGCCAGGTTAAAATTGTCAAACATTCTTCTAGGTGATATAGCACTGGTCTGTGTGTTGCTGTACAGAGGTAACTCGTGGTTGCTGTGATGCTGAAGACTGTGACAGTGATGTGCCAATCATGGTAATGGGTACACATGGTGGACAGTGTTGGCTGGAGCTTCCCGACTAAAACAAACCTGGAAGCAGGAGCGGCATCCACTTCCGAAATGGCTTGCCTCCGGGAACTCTATGTACGAACAGCCGTTCATTCATAGGGTCGCTGTGAGTCGTCTATGACTCGACAGCATCAAACAACAACAACAACATATTGAAGGGCAAGAATTGAACATCAATCTTTGATGCTTTAGTCCTTATTCTTTTTAAAGACTAGTCTTCTTCCAATGAATAAGAGGTTAAATGAATATAAATTCATACAGTGAAGAACTTTTCCAGTTAGACAATTCATCATTGATACTCAATAATAGTGACCAATATCCAATGTCTTTTCTTCATTTTTCAGTGATATATTTTTACCATATGCAATGACAACAAGAGATTACTCTGGAAACAATTTCATTATTATGCTCTGATTTATATTTAAGAGGAAGCACCTTGACTTGTCCTTTATTCTTCTGATTCTTGTTGAGGGATATGATTCTGTCAGTTAGGCCTGCAGTAATAGAGTATCATACTACAAGCTGCTTAAACAAGCATATACCAAGATGCCTGGAGGTAAGGGCTGCTGGCATTTTTTCAGTGACTCAGTGTCATTAGAGCAGCTGGCTGTCTCTGCAGTGCTATTGTATTGGCCTTTCTCTTGTGGCTACAGGATAGCTTAGGCTTCTCTGAGCATGAAGGAGTGAGGAAAGGGCAGGGTTAGAAATGAACCCCTCCCACTCCCATCTAACACAGATCAGTTTTTTCTCATTGGCCAGAATTTTGTTACAAAGCAACCTGTAGCTTTCTCTTTTTCATTTGTACTTTGCATGTCTTCTTTGAGAAATTGTTTCCTTTTCTGAAGTCTTAAAAATATTCTCTTATTTTGTTTTTCTTCTTTTAAAGTTTTAAACTTCTGCCTTTCACGTTTAGGTTTTTAATTGGTTCTGTTTTATTGGAGAATGAAAATGACAATTACCTTTCTCTTTTCACTCATTTGTAATGCTGTATGTCCATGCATACATACAATTTTGAGTGATAGAAAGTCAACTTTATTCTAACAATTAGTCTCCTCACTGCTTTTTTTCCCCACATGGTCTTAATAATTTTAATAATTGTAAACATACTTGTGTTGGAGTCAATTCAGGTTTTTAACTAGCCACAGATCTATGAATGTTAAATCTGTATCTTTTGTCTCCTATCTCACCTTTGATGTTTGCTTTCTCATGTGGCTTGCGATTTTTTATTTTAAATTTGACTGCCAACTTGAAAGTTTGAATCCATCAGCTGCTTCAAGGGAGAAGGATGTGCAGTAGCCTCCCATGTGATTTACAGCCTCTGAAAATCTGCTGGAGAGTCAGCTTCTGACTTAACAGTACATAACAACAGCAACAATAATTTAGAGGAGGAGTTGTGCCAGGAAATCCACTTTGCTTTGAATTGCTGAAGAATCCCCAAGGAGGTTTTACATTTACTTCTTCTGGGACCTCAGGAATCTACTTGTCCTTAGCTAGTTTGTTTTTCACCCACATCCTTTTCATTTCTTGCTATTATTATTTTTTTAAAAAATGAATCCTTATACTCAACAACAACTTAACTCACTGCCATCAAATTGAAGCAGACTCATAGTTGACCCTTCAGTGGGCTTTTGGAGACTGTAAATCACACTGGTAGAAATTGCCCATTTTTCTTCTGAAAAACAGCGGCTAGATTCAAACTGCCTATCTTTGGTCCCACATCTCTTTTTTGTAGAATATGTTGGGAGAGAGGGTTCTTCTACATTCACCTCTAGCCCCTTCCCCTGTTCATCTGCCATGATCCTCTAATGCTTCAGTCTTTTCCTGCTGTGTTGGATACAGTTCTCTCCAAAGAAACCAATGACAGTCCTAAAAGGCATCTATTGGGCTCACAAGGAAGTTCCTGGATGTCACCTTGTATCAGAATTGGAGTATACTTTACCTGATTCTTTACCTTTTCTCCTTTCCTGACCACTATGATCTGGATTAGGCAGACTTTTTCAGCCAAGAAGCAAGTGTATATTATTGATTCACACTCATGTTTCTCCTTCCCCCCTAGTTTTAGGGAAAGTGTGATGATATAAAATTGACACTAGACTCTTTATAATTGCAAACAGCAGACTACTGTGACCCACAGGCTTTTCTGAAGTTACCACTATAGACGTTTCCTGCTATTAGAAGAGAAGAAAACCTCTTGTCCCAAGAGATAATGATGTAATCCAAGGATCCGACCTTCAGTACACAATTTTTTTTAGTACATATTTTTTTGTATCTCTTGTTTGATTTCAGCAGCCAGCATTTATATTCTATATACAACCCAAACAGCATGCTTATTTTAATGCAAAAATAATACTGCTATTTGATACACTTTCAAAACCAAATATAAACATGCGATAGGTGTGTCAGGAGAATGCACTATTTTTTTTTTTTAATTTTATTAGTTTTAATGAACATTTACAGGGATTTTGGGTTTTCATTCCTTCATTGCTGCACCATTCTCTCTACCCTCCTCCCCAGTTTGTTCTTCTTCCCCGCCATCCGAATGTCTGTTTTAATTGTCCAATTGCCACAGTGCTTGTCAAAGTCAGTTCTGATTCATCTCCTTTGTCGGTGTGTCCTTTGCCATTCCCTATCACTCCTCCCTGAGAGAGACTTCACCCTGAGTCATAAGGAAAAGGGGATGGCATATTCTCTTAGCTATTTCCTGCTGAAAAGGGACACTGTGGGTTTCAGGGTGAAGGTCTTCTCTCACTACTCTAAAGGGCCCCTTTGGCAGTAGGAAACACATAGACTATTGTGGAGATTGATTTTGGAATTTAGATGCACTGTTATTAATTGTGCTTAGCCGTACATGTTCATATCCCTGAAGATGTATCATGGGGGGGTTGCAACCTAGAAGACACAAATTTAACTAACAAGTTATAAGTACATGAGTCAAAAATTATGGCAAAGTAAAAGAAAAGATTCTTTCATTGTTTTACAAACCCTCCCCCAGGTCCCCTCCACCGTGTAGCCCTCGCTCTAGACTCCTGTGATGACAGAAATACCTAGTCACATATCTCTTTTACACAGTTTTCTCCCTCCTCTGTTTCAGTGCAGTATACATTATTGAACACATCTTACTCAGTCTCTCCCCAACCCTGAGGTTAGTCCCATTCTACAACAGTGGCATCATGTAATATATGTCCTTTTGTGACTGGGATATTTCACTCAGCATAATGTTCTCCAGAGTCAACCATTTTGAATAATATTGCATGAGTTCCTTGTTTTTTAATGCAGCATAGTATTCCATTGTGCGAATATACCACAGCTTCTCTAGCCATTCGTTTGTTGATGGGCACTTAGGTTGTTTCCAACTCCTTGCTATTGTGAACAAAACTGCAGTAAACATGGGAGTGCATATATCTGCTTGGATGTCAGCTATGGTCTCTTCAGGGTATATTCCCAGTAGGAGAATGCACTATTGTTCATCCTGTGGCTTCTTCTCCCCCCCGCGTGAGGGTCTGCACCCCAGGTGGTGCCCAGTCTCCAGCTTGTGAGACAGCCACTAGGAGCATTCACTTTCTAAGTCGTATTAGAAACCTTAATTTTATGTTAAAAAAAAGTTTTTAGTTTGAATACAAACAGGTTCAGAAAATGGTTGAAAATCTCCCTGCCCTTGTTAAAATTGGAAAAGTAAGAGGAAAGTGGGAGGGAAGGAAGTGAAATAGGCCCTACAGAACAAAACATCCCCACTATAATCCCGTCTCTGAGAGTAGAGTTAGCCATCACTCAATCATGCACAGCCACAGAGTCACACACCACCCGTCGGTAGCAGGCTGACCCTTCAGGATCTTGGAAGAGCTGAGGGCAGATTGCTGAGCTTTTTCCTGTGATGCTATTTATTGGTGGGTTCTAAAACCTTTAAGTTAGCAACATAGCTAGCTCTCTGTGGACTATGCCACCAGAACTCCCTACCATAGTTAAGAATTCTTGTGGTGCCTTTAAAAAAAAAGTGCTTTTCTTTTTCCCCTCCACACTTCTTTATGTTTGTATGTATATGTATTTGCACAATAGAGATCATAAACAGTGCTTTGAAATTTAATCCTTTACTTATGCATTGATGCACATACATATCAGTATATCGTCTTTTTACATGCTGGAGAATATTCCTTGGTGAATATATATTATACACTAGTTTTGTTGTTGTTATGTGCCATCGAATCGCTTTCGACTCATAGCGACCCTATGTACAAGAGCCCTAAATGCCGCTCTATCCTGTGCCAACCTTGCCGTCTCAAACATACTCATTCCTACCACTTCAATCACAGAATCGATCCATATCATCGAGGGTCTTCCTCTCCTGCGCCGTCCCTCCAGTCTCCCAATCATGATGTCCTTCTCCAAGGACCAGTCCTTCCTTGTAACATGCTCAAAGTATGTCAGACGAAGCTTCAGAAACTGACTCCAAAGAGCAGCTTGGCTTTACCCTCTCAAGGGTAAAGACCATGTAGTGTCTCCTTGCTCTGTTCTGATGACTCCCTCTTGGTCCAAGTATAGGTTTCGCATTGTTGTTGTTGTTATGTGCCATTGAGTCGCTTGCGACTCATAGCGACCCTATGTACAAGAGCTCTAAATGCTGTTCTATCCTGTGCCAACCTAGC
>NW_006399803.1:6234298-6249206 GCF_000299155.1 Elephantulus edwardii
CAAACCATTTTTTGGTTTCGCATTAGCACAGTCAAATGTTCTGGGATTCCCATTCTTCTCAAAATCCGCCATAGCTTGTTGTTATCCACACAGTCAAAGCCTTTGCATAGTCAATGAAGCCCAAATAGACATTCTTCTGTTATTCTCTGCTTTCTGCCACAATCCAGCTAACATTAGCTGTAATATCCCTAGGACCACGATCTCTTCTAAATACAGCCTGCACATCTGAAAGTTCTCTGTTGACATATTGCTCCAATCGGTTTTGGATAATTTCAGCAGAATATTGCTTGCATGTGATATTAATGATGTTGTTGTTGTTATGTGCCGTCAAGTCGTTTGCGACTCGTAGCGACCCTATGTACAACAGCCCTAAACCCTGCTCTATCCTGTGTCGATCGCATTGCCTCTGACACACTTATCCCGATTACCCCAGTCACTGAATCAATCCACTTCATAGAGGATCTTCCCCTCCTGTGCTGTCCCTCCACCCTCCCAAGCATGATGTCCCTCTCCAAGATATTAATGATACCGTTTGATAATTTCTGCACTCTGTTGGGTCACCTTTCTTTAGAATGGGAACAAATATTGATCTTTTCTAGTCAGGTGACCAGCTGGCTGTTCTCCAGATTTCTTGGCACAACTTAGTGAGCACTAAGAATGAAAAGGAATGATCAAGCAGAGCCAGAGAGTAGGGCATTCTAGACCAGGAAACATAGAGGGAGAAACTAGATGAATTTGAGGAATTACAGATAGCTGAATGTTGCAGAGCTATGAAATTTGAAGCAAGGAATGAGTTAGAAAAGCGGCTTGTTCATGGCAGACATTGCACATCATGATAAGGAACTTGGAAGGCCTCTTTCAGTCAGAAGACTTGAACCCCTCTTAAAATATCAGTTAAACACATCAAATATCACTCTTTGGAATTCTGTAAAACAAATATAGACTTGTGCCAACTACTAGCTCAATTATTTGTTGCTTAATTCTTCTGTACCCGGGTCCTTGGTTCAGTTTCAGATGTCATAGGGTTCTTACCAGAGCCTTTCATCAGCCATCTTAAAAAGATGGGCTGCACTCATTGTGAGGGCAAATCACGTGACAGTTTAGGTGAATGAGTTCAACTCCATCAAAGATGCGAGAAAAATGACGAAAGGTAAGCGCTGTGCTGACTCAGTTGACCTGAAGCATCTTTGGACACCTAAAGTAGCCCATCACTGTCATCACTGGTGTTTAATGTGATGCAGGCACACAGCCAAGCCATGTACAGTTTCTTGTGTTCAAGTTACAAAAAGAAATGGTGGGAGTACGGAGGATGGTGCTTTGATGTAATGATTAAGAATTAGTATCTACTTCACTTTGACTTCAAATCTTTTTGTCTTTTTTTTGTCCTTTCTTTTTCTTCCCCTGTCTTGCCTTTTCTTTCATCAAATTGGATTCTTTTTTAAGTATAAAATTACTGATTAGTTTAACATTGAGAAAAGACCCAAGAAAGAAAGAAATTTGACAAAGAGGAACTGACAGGGAGGATCTAATTTTTTTCCTAACAAAAAAAGAGAGATAATATGTTCATAGCCAACATTAGGTCTAGCAGTAAAAATTGTGGGGAAAGTGTGTGATGTTCTAAATTTTTGTTACCAAAACTCACTTGTTTATTATACCTTCCTACTTATTTTTCCTTAATACATCAAGCTTTTTCTTGAAATGTTCCATAATGGAATTCCAGGAAGATGTGTTAAATTTGGTGCTGCAGTTTACAGTTGCCATCTGTAATATTTTATTTAGCTTCATCTTTCTTTCTTTTTCTCCACCTCTCCCTGCAAATCACAGAACGCCATATGCCATTGTCCCTTTCAGGAAGCAAAGGTTTCCCTGGTCTGTGCCTGAGCTTGTGTTTATGCCACAGAGGAGCTGTGGTCCAGTGCCATCTTTTATTGATAGGGCCAGCAAAGGAGAAATCTAATGAAATTATCAAAGCTTTGAATTAATTATGAACTTGAATAGAAGAGCTAAGCTCTCTGGAGCCAAGGATCTCATTACCCATTCACTCTCATTGCATCCTCTTCTGGAGCAGAAGGCATTTTCAGCTACAGCTCTTAGTCTGCCTTTGGACTTTATTCAAACTTACTAAACTGACATCCTCTTCTTCCTACAAAGTGTCTGATAATGTCCATGATGATTAATTTAAGTCTGCTCTGGATCTACAGGACATGTGAATAAGTTTTCTCTACCCCTCCTTTTTGCCTTTTCTTTTTCTTTTTCCCCCTCTCTTGCCTTTTCTTTCATCAAATTGGATTTTATGCAAGTTTTTATCCTTTTGGGGTAATGTGAGAAGCTTTCAGGATTCAGGTGTAGCTTTCTGGAATATGTTGATTGATTTAAAGTTAAGAGATGTATTACATCTACTGTGTATCCCCTGGATATTTAGGTAAGCACAGTTGAATATTTATTTCTTCTTTGAATTGATGCACACCAAATTGAAATTTTTCCTTGCTTGTTTCTGCTTTAGAATTAACAGTAAATAACTTCCAAAGTCTTAATAACCTTGTTTGTATTTCTAATGTGTGGTATATCAGAACAACAGATCTCACCTGTGATTGTGGCTCATAGAAACTTGCATGGTTAGTCACAGAGAGTAGTTAATATTTGCCTTATAGTTCTATTTTTAATCCTTCTTGCAGTATGACTTTTTTAAAAAAAGAAATAAAGAAATCAACCTCTGCTTTTGAGTCTAGTAACAAAAGTCAATAACAACAAGGTTTTGATTTACTATTGGTGGTGGTTCTTTTGGTACCGTCATAGAGGCTCAAAGTATCTCATGACATGCCTTCTCTCCTTGCTTTAGAGACTCATTATTTATGAATTCCTTAGCTGCAGTTCATCTGTCATAGTAAACCATAGGCCACTGGCAATTTTTGTGACTAACTTTGCTTTATGGAATCAATTTTTTAAAATTTTGGATAGAGATAGAATGCTAATCTTTGCTTTTGCTATTTCTTTATTACTTTCAATGAATTTATTTTTTTTCTCTCCCATTTAATTTCTCTATAGGCAGCTGCAATATTTAACTCAGCCTTTGGAAGTTTTTTGGTAAGTAAACATGATTTAATCTATTTTTAACAAAATGTGATGTTGTGTGTATGAAAGGTTTAGTGAGAATTGGACTTGCTTTAATATGTGGCTAAATAGAAAAGTTCTTGGATTTTTTTTCATGTGCCAACATCACTAGCCTAACGAAAATTAGTTAATAAATATAGCAAATGTTCTCTCATAATTTGGAGGCTTGATCTTAATATTCTATTTAATGGCTTCAAGGGATCAATTAAAATGATATGTGTCTTTTTATAGAGGTTATGTCAATATATTGATCATTTAGTGAGGTCTTTCAGATTATTATTATTTTGTATCATGGGACTAAGATTTTGAAAAGAAAACATGACCCAGCTGGTCAGAAAGGGAATGCTAATTTACTTGTTGACATGTCATTTATTTTGTACATTTCATTGTCAGTGAAGCTACTGTCTTGGGTACTACATGAAAAAGAATTAAAATGTAAAAATAATGAGTCATTTTCAAGAAAAAGTAATTCTTTTTAGGTATGAATGATAAACTTTATGAAGATAAATTTACAATCATTCAATTTATATTGAACTAAATATATTGCACAGAATTATGGATTACCATTTCTAATTAATATTCTTTAAAAAGGTGATGTTATAAAGGCTTGATTTTAAAGAATAGGAAAATAAATGTTTTCTGTCAATTGAATATTTTTGTTTACATCTTCAAATTTCACTAAATAATGTGAAAATAAATTAGACATTGTAATTTTGGTTACATAACTTATTAACATATAGTTTCATGATATGCAAAAAATGGAGATTAAAGTTAGTGGAATATAAATGGATTCATGAGTCTAGGTAAAATATAAGTGACCTATGTATAAAATTACCTAATGTTACTTTGGAGTGTTTATAGTTAAAGGCTTGTAATGGTATGGTTACAGTGTTAATTCTACTTAATGCTACCCAGCTTTATATGAGTGTTGTGTTTCAAAACTTTTTTAATGATGTTGTTACCTGCTGTTGAGTTGACTGCATCATGACCCCAAGCACAATAGCTCTGAACCCTGCCCTGCTCTGAACCAATCTCACTATCTCTGGTGCACTTACCCCCAGTACTCCACTAACTGTGTCAATCCATCTCATTTGTGGTCTTTCCCTCCTACACTCTCCCTCCTCCCAAGCATGATGTCCTTTAGCAAGGATTGGTCCCTCCTGGCAATTTGCCCAAAGTATATAAGATGAAACTTCAAAATCCTTACCTTCAAAGAGTAACTTAGTTTTTCCCTCTCTAGGAGGTATAGCTTATGCAAAATAGATAATTAAAGTCTATCCTGTTTTTTAAATGGTCATTGTGTTATAATTTCCCAATACAGTATTATTTTTTTATTGAGTTCTACAGGAGAGAAAATGCAGGCTATTTAATAAAATTTATTTTTAGAGCTACTTATTTTAGATGCAATGTTATTTGCCTAAGTCATTATTTCATAGGTACAAGGGTTAATGTCTATAGTTACCAAAATGTTGACAATTTTATCTATAGAATATGATCATGCTGGAAGCCAGTTTTGATAATGGTATGAAAATAATGTGCAGCCACCATACTCGCTTTGTAAGCTTATACTTTTAAATTATATGACTAATGGAGACAATAAGAGTGAGGCAATTATCTGAGTAATTGAAGTGAGCTAGTGTAGTGGTGGAGGATGACTCACTAAATGTAGTTTGATCATTGCATCGACTATGAACATGCCGTGCTATCTGTTCTGCCAGGCCTCACACACTGTGATAAGTCCCATAATTAGGTGAGTAGTGCTCTAGGAGTGTCTTGACTATCAATTGCTGCTAAACAGAAATACCATGAGTAGAGAATTTAACCAATAGAGATTCATTTTTTTCAGAGTTGAAGAAGCTGGAAGTCTATAGGGTACAATTTCTAGGGCAAGGCTTTCCTCTGTTTTGGCTCTTGAGGAATTTCTTTATCTCTTCTGATTTCTGTTCCTGGACAGTCTTCATGTGACTTGGCATCTGTGTTCCCTTATCTCTGCTTCCTGACTTAATTGATCCCTTTTGTATCTTAAAAGGTACACCTAATACTAATATTGCCTCATTAGTGTAGCAAGGACAACCTATTCTCAAATAGGATTGTAACCACAGGTATAGAGTTCATGGTTTATGATTTATAACATATGGATTGTTTAAGTTTGTTGGTGGGTTGTTGCTTTGTTGTTTTCTTTAATATACAATTTAGTCTATAACAAGGAATTGGGTTGTTTTTCTACTATTATCCTTCATTCTAATAAGATGTACATTTTCAATTTTTAGTCTACTTTGCTTTTTTTCCTCCTTTCTTTTTCTTACCTTATTCAGTTAAGCAATAAAAACTATTTATTCTATTATGGTCTAGTGGCTTTCTGGTCTTACCTTTTCCAAGACCTTATCTGTTTTCTCCACTGTCCTCAACATATAGCTTCATTCCTTACAGTTGCCTCATGGCCCAAAATAGCTGCTGGAGGAAGGAAAATGGGAAAATGACAAAAGATATTCTCTAAAAGCTAAGTTTTTAAAAAATTTAAACAGCATTTCTAGAATTCCCAGATCATACTTGTATTTTTTGGTAGAACTTGATTATCTGATCACATTTAGCTACTGCAAAGATTGGGAAATGTGACATGATGGCAATGTGTCAAGAGCTAGTTGGATTTCTGTTACTAAGGAGAAAAATTAGATCTGTTACTAGGAGAAAAAAAGAAAAGAGGGGCAAGAAGCACTCTAAATGTGGACAATATAGGACAGTTATCAAGGGTTTGAAGGAAGAGCATAATCTCATCTTATAGGGGGAAACTTCAGGAGATGTTAGTATTTGAAATCTAATTGGAAAGAAGGCATATTTTAGGTGAGGGGAAATATATTTAAAAAACCAGCAGCCCCAAATTTCAGTTAGAATAACTTTTATGTGTAATTAGTTATTCTGAATAGAACATACTCTTGTAACATACTTTTATATGTTACAATGATTTCAGCATTCTTTTTCCCATAAATTAAAATATCTCCCTATCCACGAGGTGTTCCTTTCTACCCATATAACCTTCCTTCTTGTGGAAAAAAAAAAAGGTTCCTGGTGCCATAGTAGTTAAGCACTCAACTGCTTATCCACCAGCTGCTGCGTAGGAGTGAAATGTGACTATCCTGTGATACTGATGTGTCAAATGTCATAATGGTTACCCATGGTGGACACTCTTTGGTGGAGCTCCCCGTTTAAAACAAACTTGGAAGCAGGAGTGGCATCCACTTCCGAAATAGCTTGCCTCCGGGAACCCTATGAACCTGGAGAAATGATGAAAATCACACAGGTCTCAAGGACTTTCGTTCATAGGGTTGCTATATGAGTCACCTACAACTCGATGACACTTAACAACAAAAACAACAACAACAGAAACCTTAGGAACAGTCCATACTCTGCAACTGGGGTCATTGTGAGTTGAAATTTCATTCACTGGCATGTAATAACATTGAGATATGCAAATTGTGAGTATAATACCTAAACTATAGGGAGCTCTGGTGGCCTAGAAGTAAGAAACTACACTGCAGTCTTGAAGGCAGGCAATTGAAATCTTCCAGCTGCTCCGCAGGAGAAGGATGGGAAGTCTCCTGTGTGATTACTGCCTCTAAAAATCCACTGGAGGCTCATCTATGGGTCAGTTTTGACTTGATAGCACACAACAACAATAACAACCTATTGTGTCAATGGGAGGACTGAATGAGATAATTTTTATAAAATACATGTATGATATAGTAGAAATACCTTGGAGGTAAAATTAGATCTAGATTTATATCCAGTTCTGTCATGAATTGTTTTGTGTGATCATGGACATCCACAAATTAAAAACAAAAAGAATGGATTCCTTTCTGAATGTTGTCATTGTTGTTATGTGCTGTTGAGTTGCCTATGACTCATAGCGGCCCTACTATGCACAATAGCTCTGAATCCTGCTCTATCCTGAACCAATCTCACAGACTCTGGCCCTCATTGTCCCATTTATTGTATCAATCCATCTCATCCAATGTCTTCCTCTCCTTAGCTGTCCCTCCACCCTTCCAAGTATGATAGATACCCTTCTAGAAAGACTGGTCCCTTCTCGCTACATGCCCAAAGTATAAAATAGAGTCACAAAATCCTTGCCTCTAGGGAGCAGTTTGCTTTCACCCTTTCTAGGACAGACGCGTTAGTTTTCTTTGCAGTCCATGATATGATCAATACTCTTCTCTACTACCACAGCTTAAAGGCATAAATTCTTCTTCTGCCATCCTTGGCCATTATCCAGCTTTCTGATGCATTGCAAGTAATTACAAAGTCCATGGCCTGGATCAGATGCATCTTAGTCTCTAGACGGACATCCTTGCTCTTCAGCACTCTGGTGAAGTCCATGGCAGCAGATTTTTCTAATGCAATTCATCTTTTGATTTCCTGATTCCTGGTGCCTAGAGTGTTGATTGTGGAACCAAGCTGCTGAAATTGTTAATAATAATCTCAGTCTCTTCTCCATCTTTTATGATGCTGCCTATTGGCCCAGTGGTGAGAATCTTCGTTTTCTCGATGCTGAACATCAATCCATATGGAAAACTACAGTCCTTGACCCAGTGCAGCAAATGCTTCAGGCCCTCCTCAGTTTCACTGTTAGCTGTTCTTAATAGGTGCCATCAAGTTGAGTATGACCCATAGCAACCCTAACAAACAACAGATCTGAACACTGCCCTATCCTGTGCCTTCCTCACACTTCCTAACGTATTAGAACCCATTGAGGCAGTCACACTGTCAATCCACCTGGCTGAGGATCTTTGTCTCCTTTGCCAACACTCTACCTTTTTGAGCATCATCTGGTGCCATCAGCATGCCAACGACTCAGAGCTACACTATGAATATTTGAGCGCCTTGCCCTACCCCGTACCACTGTCACAGTTTCTGGCATGCTCTAGCCCATCATTTCTGTGAGGGTGTTAATCCTTCATGATGAAGGTCTGCCTCTCTTTCACCGACCCTCTACCTTTTTTAGCATGATGGCTTTGTCCAAGGTCTGGCCCCTCCTCACATCATGCCCAAAGTATATAAAACGAAGTTTCATTATTCTTGCCTTTAAGAAACAACCCTTTTTGTTCTTCTTCTAAGACAGGACTTGCTTGTTCTTTTGGCATTACATAGTATATGGAGTTCATTTCACTATCATTATAGGACAAAGGCATAGTAGGTTCTAACTTATTCATCATCTAAGTTTGAAATGCTTAGGAAATAATTGAAAATCCCATGGTTTGAATCCAGTGCACCTTAATTGTTAAACTAATATCTTGGTCTTTCAGCACTTTGGAGAGATCCTGGGTAGTGGATTTCCTCAGTGCCACACATCTTTTTTTCTTTTTTCTTCTACTGTTACTACCACGGATGTTGATTGTGACCCCAAGTAAAACAAAATCGTTGACAGTTTCAGTCTTTTCTCTTTTATGATGTTGCCTGTTGGTCCAGTTGTAAGGGCTGATTGTTTTCTCTAGAGTTCTAATGAACTCTAAAATAATACCGATCCAGTGATTATTCTGCTTATCAGTGGCCAATCCTTTTCTATTTACAGAATGGAATTTTAAAAGGGTATTTTTTTATCAAAAATTTATTTCATTAGTAATTTTTATAAATTATTCATATACATTATTTCATCGATGCACATTGCTTTATACAGTCATTTCTGCATGCTGTGTTTTGTGTAATTATTAACGAGGGTCAGTGTTCCTGATTCATTGAGACTGGCTCAGGATAGGGCAGAGTTCAGAGCTATGTTGTACATAGGATTTCAGAGAGTTGCAGGCATCTCACTGTTATGTGATGGCACATAACAACAGTGGTCAGTCAAAATAAGGACAATATGGCTATTGCCATTAGCAAGTAGGGACAAGATATTACACGTAAAAGGAGAGAAGTGCTGTGGAAGAAGGAAGAAGAAATCACTAGGCCACTGAGATTAGTGGGAGGGCTGAAGGTGAAGAAATAGGTAAGGTGCAAAGAGAACTTTGCTAAGGAAACAGGAGATAAAAGTATTTAAAAAGGGTGTTTTTTTTTAACTTCAGATTACCTCCTTAAAATTTTGTATGAAAAACTTTGCTTAGAACAGTTTCTGAAGAAAGAGCTCTGAAGGCATTCTTGTTGCTGTCTATACATCTGGGTATACCAAATAAAATATTGTACATATTTATAGCTAGTTTAATAATGTCCCAAGTCTAATTAAAACACAATGTTTTAAAGAACTAATTGTTACAGAAAACAGTTGTGTTTTTTGAATGTTGGTAGGTTAGTAATGACTAATGATAGATGAATGCAATTTACATAAATTTCACACCAAGAGAATATTTAAAAATCATGCCACGGAGGGTTGCTTTAAGTTAAGAAGTTAATGTCATTATCTCCTCCTCATTTGAATTGTTCAGTTTGCAGTAACTGTGGAGCATAGTAAATTATTTCCCTCTTGATGAGGCTTTAATAAAACCTGATAGTCAGTAAGCTTGAATAATGAAAATGCTATCAGCATTTAGGTATGAATGCAAAATTTCTATTTAAAGAATTTTCAGTTCTATCTCATATGTTGCTTACTCACCAAAAGATAAGGTTTTGTTTTTGTTTTTTTAATTGGTGCTACTGTTTGGTATCATCAAGTAACTCTAATTCATAACAACTCCATGTACAACAGAACAAAGTACTGACAATTCTGCACCATCCTAATATTCATATGCTGTGTTTGATCCAATTGTTTCAGCCACTGTGCCAATCCATGTCCTTGACAGTCTCCCTCTTTTATGCTTACCTTCTTCTTACCTAAGCATTACGTCCTTTCCCGGGCACTGGTTCTGCTAAATAACATGCCCACCGTCCAGGAACTGAAATATTGTCATTGCTGCTTCTAATGCTTGTTTGGGTTGTACTCCTTTCTAGTCAAATTTGTTGCTGTGGTAGTGCATGGCATAGTCAATATTTTTTGCCAATGCCACAATTCAAAGGCATCAATTAATCCCCTGCTTTTCCTTAAGAATATCATGTCTTGGGCCAAGTGTACCTTAGTCTTCAGGGTGATGCCTTTACTTTTAAATACTGTCAATTGGATCTTTTATATCAACACAGAACATAGTTGGAGTTCTCTTTTTTTAAATTTCTTGATTGCTGTCTCCCTAGGTGCTCATTGTGGATCCAAAAAAATCTTCAACAATGTCAATACTTATTCAATATTTTTTTTTAAAATATTGGTACTGACAAGCTTTTAAAAAACTTATTTACTCAAGATCCTTCTTATTTCCTGTACACACACACCCCTCCCCACCCATTTAATTTTGAAACTCTTTTGGAAAAATCTTGTGTGGAAAGCAATGTATTTGAACTTTGTAAGTACATAAGTAGAAAATAAAACAAACAAAACAGAAAACCCATTTAAAAATTCCTCTAATATTGGAAAGTTTAACTGTGTTGATGGAAAATTTCCAACATTAAATTTGGAGCACTTCATTTGTTAAGACCATCATGTTTTCATCTGGGAGCTAAATTTTATATTTATATATTCCATAGTATTGTAGGCTAAAAATTAAAAGGTAACGGTAGATTTTTTGCAATTTCTCACCCTATTGCATTATTTTTAATAATTCCTGATTGTTAGCGGAAACCCCAACAAGTGATAAAGTTGGTCAAGCCAAACTGAGTTTCTGGTAGCAATGGTCAGAAAACATTTTGGCAATTTATGACAACCAAACTGAAGAATTTCTGAAAGAGCAACAACAAAAAGTTTTAAGCAAAGGCAAATCATCTTTGAGAATTGAAAACTTTGGACATGTTTCTAGGAGCGGCTATTCTTTGGAGAAGAACATAATGCTAGGAAGGGTCGAGGGTTGGCAAAGGAGAGGAAGACCCTTATCCAAGTGAACTGACATTGTGACAGCTGCAGGGGCTCTCGCATGTCAGGAAGTGTGAATATGATGCAGGATAGAGCAAGGTTCAGATCTTTTGTTCATAGGGTCTCTATGAGTCGTACTCAACTTGATGAAACCTAACAACAATAACAACAATGCCCGGTCTAAAGATCTTTGAACCACTGTTCACTCTATCAATCTTTTCATTTAAAGTGTCGAGAAATTAATTTCTTGCATAGTATTCTTCTATTTAAAAATTATTATTATGGAAACTTTCAGAGATTTCCAGAAGAGGGTTAAATTTTATTCTTTTCATGCTAGACCAAGGGTTGCAAAGTTCTCCTTGTGCTGGGTTGAAGAACTACCAGCAGGTAGTTTTCTTTCCTTACTGTACGTTGTACCTTTCTTCTTCAGCTGGTCTCTTTCTATTGCCTTGCTTTGTGGAAGGGTAGTTTACTGATTTATTATTGTTGTGGTTTTTTTGTTGTGGTTTTTTTATTGTTGTTTTTGGAAAAGTGCAATAACAATTTTAATGACTTAGTGTATATATTTATTACCTCCTTTTATACAAAACAGAACAAGTCACGTTTTGAATGGTTGGGGAGGAAGCATTGTGCTTTCATTATTAAGTGATTGTTGTGCTATGGTAGTCAAGTCACTAATTTTTTAAAATTAGAACAAGGATTTCAAATAGTACCCCAAAATGTTTTTTTTTAATTTTTAAAAATTAATTTTAATGAACATTTACAGAGATTTTGGATGTCCATTCATTCATTGTTGTACTATTTTCTCTAACCCCCCCAAGTTCGTTCCTCTCTTTTCTTTCCCCCCTGAATGTCTGTCTGTTTTAATTGTCCGATTGCCACAGTGCTTGTCAAAACCAGTTCTGATTTAATCTCCTTTGTCAGTGTGTCCTTTGCCATTCCCTATCACTCCTCCCTGACAGAGATTTCACTCTGATTCATAAGGAAAAGGGGACGGCATATTCTCTTAGCTACTTCCTGCTGAAAAGGGACACTGTAGGTTTCAGGGTGAAGATCTTCTCTAGGCACCAGACAAAACTGTTGTTGTTAGTTTGGTTTTTCTGTCACCTAAATCTAAGTTGCTATTCCTTAGAGAGGAATATCATGCTTAGGAAGGATCATCAATAGAGAGGAAGAACCTCAACCAGGTGAATTGGCACAGCAACTGAATAATGTGCTCTAGTTTTCCAGTCACAGGATAGGACAGGGTGCAGATCTCTGGTTCCTAGGATCACTATGGGGCGTATGGCACACAACAACAACAAATCTAAATTGTGAATTTTTTATTATACTTATATCACTTGTGACTTATAGTGAGTGACCCTATATACAACAGCTATAAACCTTGCTCTATCCTAAGCTAACCTTAATGTCTATGACACACCTATCCCTTATTACTTCAGTCACTGAGTCAGTCCATCTCATTGAAGGTCTTCTCCTCCTGTACTGTCTCTTCACCCTCTCAAACATAATGTCCCTCTCCAAAAACTGGCCCCTCCTTGCAACATGCCCAAAGTATGTCAGACGGAGCTTCAGAATCCTTGCCTCCAAGGAGCAGCCTAGTTTCACCCTCTCCAGGACAAACCTATTTGTTCTTTGCAGCCCATGGTGTATTCATTACTCTTTTCCAACACCACAGCTCAAAGGCATCAATTCTCCTTCCATTGTCTATAGTTATTGTCCAGCTTTCTGATGCATAGCACATTATTGCAAAAATCATGGTACCTGTGTCAAATTTTTCACTGAAATCTTGATATTCTCTCCAATTTAATTTATTAACCACACACTTATTTTCATTACACTTAAGTGCCAGAAAGTTTGAACAAAGAAGCAAATAAATATTAAAAAAAAACCACAACAACCCCAAAACAAAACAAACCACACCAACATTTTAAGCTGTATTTATTACTATATTGTAGGATGCTAACTTCAGTTTCACCATTTTACTGAAAAGGACTCACTAAAAGAAAATTTTAAAATCCCAACTCTGGACTTTTGAA
Organism: Elephantulus edwardii; assembly: GCF_000299155.1. NCBI lineage: Eukaryota > Metazoa > Chordata > Mammalia > Macroscelidea > Macroscelididae > Elephantulus > Elephantulus edwardii. The sequence goes on from NW_006399803.1 coordinate 6,247,310, forward strand.
AAGTGTTCAGACAAAGGGAAGCTGGTTTCCAGCTTTGTAAATGGAACCAATCATCATGTCTTGCATTTTATTTGATCACTTCTTTGAATAAATGAACATCATAAAAGCTGAGCTGCTGCAAATAATGGGTACTTTCCCTGAAAAAAAGGAATTCAGTTGGTTTTCATTATGACAGAAAATAAGCAATTGGAATATCCCATATTCTCAGAACCTACTTAGGTTGAAGGCACTTTCCTAAACATTGAAGTAAATACGCAAACATAAATATGTGGAAAAATAAATAACAAAAGTTTTAAGAGCAAAGGTCATGATTACCTTTAAAATGATGTGTTTTCCGAATTTCAGGCTCTTTTGTGGTTGTGTATGTCAACATTCTTTTTATAATTAAGTGCAATAAGGCTCATTTAAAAAATGTAAATTTATTTTAAGCCTATAATTTTATCACTGTTGCGTAGATTCTGACTCATAATGACCCTTCCATGGCTTTCCAAGGCTGTAAATGACAATGGAAGGAGGCAGCCCATCTTTCTCTAGGAGCAGCTGGTGGATTTGAACCTACAGGGATGTGCAGCCTATGGCTTTGCAGTGCAATTTGATATGGAATAGATTACCAGGACTGACTTTTTCTAGTATTCGTTTCTTCCTACATCCTACAGCCTGCATGATTTGCTGAGTTCACAGCCTGTTTTCTTTTTGATAAAAAGAGGCTTTAGCACCATTTTCAAACTGAGAACCTCTATTTCCTGTAATCTGAAAAATTGCAGAAGATGTAGGAAGAAAATATACTTAATAATTTTTCCTCTGTCCATGTGCTATTTAGTCATCTTATACTTTGGGAAGCACTATTCTCTAATGTGATTTCTCATTCACTTTATCAAATAAGGAGTTAAAATTTGTTTTTTCCCCCCCAAAACTCTTTGAGGCAATCAAATGAGGAAACTTCCACAATTACAAACTTTGACAACCTGAATATGTTCTTTTCATTTGAATGTTTCCTACATAGCATCCAGAAAAGCAGCATGTGTGTCAGTTAAAATCTCTAATGATTTGGAGCTATAATTATGCTTTAATGCTTGAGTGAAGAAAATAATGTGATTGTTGTATTTGGTATCATTTTAAAAACAAACTTCTAAATATAATCATTAAAAATTGTCTTACTTAATAAAAATGTATAGGATCCTGACATACTCTGTTTTAGCAACATAATACTCTTTGCTGTCTGACAGGACTTTGTGTTGTAACTAAATGCATTAGTCACAGTGACCATTTTTCTTGCAAATTTGTGACATAGATTTAATTACAGAAATGACCAGCAACTTAGAAATCTAATTTTGGTAGAGGCTGAGGCAACTTTTTTTTTTAAATTTTAATAATGATGGATTTTTTTCAAGCAATGATTTCATTACTATTTAAAGAAATCTACTGATATAGAACTAGCCAATTAACTGAGTTATTTTATTACCCTTTAACAAATGCCAAGTACTTGCCATTTTATTTTTATTAATTTTTAAAATATGACTATTTCCAAAGTTGAAAAGTATTTTCCTATATCCATTTGAGGAAGACAAAATAGTACAAATTATTCTCAAAAAGGATATTTGTACATGGCCTTGTGAGAAACATGATTCTGGTAATTAGTTAAAGCCAAAATTAGATTTCCCTAATTTGAATCCAGTCTTCTGCTCAACTGCCTGGTCTGTGGCCTTTAGTTGAAGATGTTCATGAACTACCAATTGATTTTGTGGTAGATAGTTCTTTTTCTGCCTTTATTTTCCCCAACCAAGAAATTGCCACAGTAAATCTATTTATTGAGTTAATGTTTTGGAAACTCTGAAGATAATAATAACGGGGTAAACGAAACAGTTAAAGTCTATGCACGCCTTCATTTCCATTGATG
>NW_006399803.1:6250006-6270731 GCF_000299155.1 Elephantulus edwardii
TGTTCTGTTATATTTTGCTATTCTTACTGGGGTGAGATGATATCTCATAGTTGTTTTGATTTGCATCTCTCTTAGAGCTAGGGACTTTGAACATTTCTTCATGTGCTTTTTGGCCATCTGAATGTCTTCTTTGGTGAAGTGATTGGCACAGGATAGAGCAGGGTTTAGGCCTGTTGTACATGGGTTCGCTATGAGTCGCAAATGACTTGATGGCACATAACAACAACAACAATATATGTTTAAGAAGAATGCAAACCCCACTCTAATAGTGGTTTGAAAATGTTTACTTGATTATCATTAAAGATATCAATTTTTGATTGTTGTCCCTTCTGGAATTTTTAATGCCTATCCAGCTTTGTAGTATTTCTCTTATATCTACATAGGGATCCATGTGAGTGTTCCCAAAAATAATGCAATCAGTATTCATGACTGTTAAAAATTGTTACTCTATCTTAGGATATTACAGATGACATTAATATAATTACTTTAAGTAAAATTTTTCATTTGATGTGTAAAATCAAGACTTATATAGAAGAGAGATTAAGAGTTAAATTGTTGTGTAACAGCAACTTGGAAATGACTCATCCATTCAATTTTCAAAGGCAGTAAATCTGATGGGAGGAGATTGTCCATCTTTATCCCCTGGAGCAGCTGGTGTATTTGAACTGTGTGCTTTTGGATTGGCAGCCCAACTCCTTACCACTAGTTGACTAGCACTCCCTAAGAATTATGTATTTTGATTTTGTCAACAATAAATTAGTAGTAAAATATTTGTATCTGTAAGATTTAGCTGAAGGTAAATAGCAGTTTTAGTAACAAATTTTCAAATAATAAAGCCCTTTTCAAAATAAATTTACAATTATTAAAGCTTTGCCGTGTTTAATTTTTATTTTTTATAATTGGAAAGTCTGCTCAGAAAGAAAAAGAAATCTAATATTGTGACCGTTGTTGTTGTTGTTTTTGTTAAGTGCCATCGAGTCGCAGGCGACTCATGGCGACCCTATGAAGGAGAGTCCTTGAAGCTTGGGTGCCTTTCATCCTCTCTCCAGGTTCATAGGGTTTCCGGAGGCAAGCTATTATGAGCATCCTAGCCCTCTCCACTCATGAGTTGTTTATCTAGCTATCGGTGATGGCTTCACTCTGAATTTGTAGTTAGTAAGTTTTCTTTCTTTTTACCAGATCTACACACTTACTAACTTTTCATGAGTACTTTTTTAAAAAATGTGATAGTTCTCCTATGTGCAATAATAATGAAATACTTTCAAGGTATTTATGATCTTATTAGAGTTGTCCAGTAGTGATGTTTTAGGATTTTTTTTTTCCTTTTTATCACATAGAAAAGCCTGTGATTTTTTTTTAAAAAATATTTTTTATTAGAAAGTTTATTATTAATCTGTTTACTCATTCAGAGAAGATTATATTTACTAACATTATTGTGATTTTTGTAGCTTTCAAATGGCAAGCTAATGTATGTTATTTTTCTTGACATTTTATACATCACTGTTAAGGTAAAGATATCTCTACATGTGCCTTTCCTCGTCACTTTCAGGCCCTCCAGTAACCCTTAATTTTCCATTGTGGCTCTATTCCCTCAGCCTTTCCAGAACCCTTTTTTGGTCAAAATCCAGGTTAACTGGATTCACTATTCTTTTTTTTTTTCTTTTTCTCCTCTGCTACTTGTGCACTTTCTTGTTCTTACTTTCTTTGTATATCCTGTTCCTACTCTTTCTCTAATCCTATTTATCCCTCAAAAGTCTGTATGAATATTGATATTGTTTCTCTAGTTTTTATTTTATGACAATTGCTTTGACAATGGTTTTGCATATAGATTTAGTCCAGATAGTTTAAACTTTTTACCTTTACCATCTTTCACACTCCCTGTGCTTAATACCCTGCTCTGAATTTCTTTTATAAAATTCTTTTCTCCAACTGTATTGCATACTTAGTATATTTATTATTTGTCTCCCTCTGTAAGGATAAAAGTTCTGTGAAAGCAGACATTTTTTGCATTGGTTTGTTTCTCTGCTTCGTCTGATGCACATATAGTACTTCAAACACAATTAGCCTTGTAGAAGTATAATGAATAGAAATCATCTAATAGATGTTATTTAATCTTTCCTTTATATCTCTATGATTGTAAAATATTTTTAATATATGTTGTTGTTGTTATGTGCCATCGAGTCATTTGCGACTCATAGCGACCCTATGTACAACAGCCCTAAACCGTGCTCTGTCCTGTGCCAATCGCATTGCCTCTGACACACCCATCCCGATTACCCCAGTCACTGAATCAATCCACCTCGTAGAGGGTCTTCCCCTCCTGCGCTGTCCCTCTACCCTACCAAGCATGATGTCCCTCTCCAAGGACCTGTCTCTCCTTACAACATACTTAAGAAATTATACTGAATCAGACGGCCTAGTGCCAAGAAAGCACAGGGTTTGAATCCACCAGCTGCTGCACAGGTCAAGGATAGACAATTTCTTGCCTCTGAAAACCTGCCAAGAGTCTGCTATGGGTTGATTCCAACTCAACCATACACAACATCAACAATATATATTAAAAATATTAGAGACATAACGGAAAGGTTACAAGAACATCTATTTTTTTTACTACTGATCCTTCTTCTCTGTTTCCAACATTTGTATTCCAGTCACCCATTATTAATGCACCTTGATTGCATGTTCGATCAATTTATGATGGAAAAGTTGGTGGAAATCTTCTATTTTCTCCTTTTTGGCTCTAGTTGCCGGTGCATATATTTGAATGGTAGTGGTATTTCCTGGACTTCCTTGCATGTGTATGGCTATTAGCCTGTCATTCACAACATTGTATTTCAAGATAGATCTAGAAATCGCTTTTTAACAATCAAAGCAGCCCCATTTTTCCTTACTTTTCCATCAGACATGGACTTGGTGATAGAAATGATGCTGGAGACAAAAAAGTATAATAAAATAATATGTACCTCTTGATATATTTTGACAATTATCAACTTTTTGTAAGCAGTGAAATTCCTCTCACATTTATTTGAAAAAAAATTGCGAACGTATTATGTTGACTATAAATATTTTATAAGTGTAATAATAACTTAAAACTGTAAAGTAATCACCATTATCAGGCTTCAAAGAAAAATTAGCAAGAATTACTCAATGCCCAGTCAAATACTTAGTCAGTGATGAGAATTATCTCATAAACATATATATGTGTGGTAAAAAATAAAAATCTAAATTATAATATAATAACATCTATTGAATGATTGTGACTAATCTTGAGAAGAATGGGAATCCCAGGACACTTGATTGTGCTCATGAGAAATCTGTCATTGGACTGGGAACCAGTCCTCAGAACAGAACAAGGAAACACTATATTGCTCAAAATCAGGAAGGAAGTGTATCAGGGATGCACCCTATCTTCGTACTTTTCAATCTATATGTAGAACAGCTCATTTGGAAAGCTGGGCTTCTTGAGGAAGAATGTAGCATCGGAATTAGAGGAAGGTTCATCAACAGCCTGAGTTATGCAGATGATACAGCCTTGCTTGCTGAGACTGAGGAGAGGCAGGGGGTCAGGAACTGGAGTCCTTACTATGGATTGAAGCTTAACATCAAGAAAACAAAGATTCTCACCACTGGGCCAATTGACAGCGTCATGATAAATGGAGAAGATATTTGAGATTATTAACAATTTTAGCTTTCTTGATTTCACAGTCAACTCTCTTGTCACTGTTGTTGTGTACTGTAGAGTCAGAACTGACCCAGAGCTGACTCTCCAGTGGGTTTTCAGAGAGTTAATTTCACAGGAGGAGATTACTCATCCTTCTCCCTCAGAGCAGCTGGTGGCCTTAAACCATGTGCCTCAAACCATTGTAGGGTATCTTCTTGCCACTAGACCATTAGAGGTCCTTATTCTTGCCACTACCAGTTAGAAAACCAAAAGACGATTCCAATGGAAGAGTGCTGAAGCAAGGAAGAACAAGGGTGTGTGATATGTGAATCTGAGGTATGCCTCATCTAAGCCATGATCTTCGCAATTACTTGCTATCTATTAGAAAGCTGGACAATGCCTAGGGATGACAGAAGAATTGTGAAGAATCATCTTTGAATTGTGGTGCTTAGAGAAGAGTATTGAACATAATACGGGCAGCTAAGAGAACAAACAAGACTTTCTTGAAGACTCTGAAACCAAGTTGCTCCCTGATGCAAGGAGTTTGAAGCTCTGTCTCACATACTTTGGGTGTGTTGCCGGGAGGGACCAGTTCTTGGAGAAGAACATCATGCTTGGAAGAATGGAAAGACAACACAGGAGAGTAAGATTCTGGATGAGATAGATTGACACAGTGACTGGGATAATGGGACCAGGTGTGTCAGAGACAGTGTCAGAGACTGACTCAGGATAGATCAGGGTTCCAAGCTATTGTGCATAGGATCATTGTGAGTTGCAAGCTACTTGGCAGGATATAATAACAACAATGACATTACATTTATGTTAAATTGGTTTGTCAGAAATCTCAGAATCACTTTAATTGATCATCACCATTTCATTTGGTACGCAACAATGATTTTAAATTGCAGGCCTATAAATCTCATTATAACATATGACACAACCATATTCCTGTATAGGCACAGTATGAAGTGGAAACTCATTTGTACACTGAAATTTGATATTGGTTCATTTGTAAGATTTTCCCCTTATAACAACCAGAGTGAAGTAGGACAGATATCCTTGTATATTAAATTACTAGTTCATATGCTCTGATCATTAAAATAACTGATTAAAAATATCAGAAAAATCTCCATTAAAATATGATTGCCACATAGATTTAAATAGCTGAAAAATTATGGATAAATAGATAAGTATCAGGCATTCTATGACATTGTAAGGAATTATACTACTGTTAATATTCAAGGAATATTTTAGCATCCAGGTTTATGAAATATATAATACAATTAAATTGCAAGTGAAAACTAAGTTTCTAAACAGGGCTGCAGAAGAAACTGTACAGTTTCAATCTTCATTCTAGAGAATAATAAAGGGTTGTTGTGTTGTTCTGTGCTATCCTTTTCCCTCTGAGCAACTCTTTGATTCGAACCTTGTGCCTTTGTGATTGCAGCACAGATCTTTACCACTAAGCCACCACAGCTCCTATATAATGAAGAGAAGTTTGAAAAACCAAAGAGTGAATGCAAAGCTATGTAATAACTAGATCAATATCTGGGAGGCATTAGCTGTATATGAAAATAGAAAGGACTCCCTCTTAAAAAGTGCGTATATATATAAATGAGAAAGAGCAGAAAGAGAAAGGGAAGAAATAAGGAGTTAAGAGGGAAAGAAAGGAAGGCTGAGAAAGATAGAAAAGAGGAAAGAAAGGGAAGATGATAAAGAGCAACCAGATAACTTGAACTTACAGTGTGATATTGCAGCAAATGAAACTAATGCAGTTCATTCTATAGAGGCATCATGGTACAGTCCTCTGCATTTGACCTCAGTAGGTTCACAATTTAGACTATTACTTTTGACTTTGATCTCAGCATCTCCTTAAAGGTTAACAGAAAAGAATAAAAATATGACTTGATATATTCATAACTCATTTGTCTAAGATTAGTAGCAGGCCAGTTACAGGAAATGTGATGTTGTTTTCCCAAAGTTTGATTTAATGTATAACTCTAAGATTTCCAACATCAGCAGTCCCTCCTTCATTTAGTTCTCACACTCCTCTATGTCCCTTGCATTCTGTGGTTCACAGGAAGGTGTCTTGGAAACAGAGGTCTGTCAGGAGAATGACTTACAGGACTGTAGACTGCATACAGGCCCATTTTGCAGAGACTAGTGAGCATTGTAGACTGTCAGTTGCAATGTAGTTGGAAAGCAGGCATCCCAAAAAGAGGTCTCGTAGCTTATATAAGCCTCTTGTACGGTTAGGCTTATATCTCACCCTATTCCTCTTTCCTTAACAATAAATACTTCAGCACAAAATAGTTTAATCATTGGCTAGGAAAGACATTGGAAATTATAAACCTTTGAGACCATACTTGAGTAAATTGAAGGAGCCTTGGAGAATGATGTATATCTCTATATAGAAAAGAAAAGGAATATTTCAAGATATTGAAGAGTGTATAATTTGAGTGATGTTGTTTGTTGTTGTTAAGAGCCATCAAATCGTAAATGGCTCATAGTGACCCTACGAAAGAAAGACCTGAACACTTATATAACTTTCATCATTTCTCCAAGTTTATAGTTTCCAGAGGCAAGGTATTTCAGAAGTGGATACCACTCCTGCTTCCAAGCTTGTTTTAATCGAGGAACTTCCCAAACACTGTCCACCATGGGTCACCATTATCACATTTGATACATTGGTGTCATAGTATTTAGCATCACAGCAACCATGAGTTATCTCTGTACAGCAAATGGACAAACCAGATTAAGACATAATATTTACTGTCAAAACTGGTTACTTGTGCTTATAAATATATTTATGACAACATCGTCTGTGTTAACAACCTATGAGCCATTCAGAATTCAGTGGTAACTGCTGAAATACATAAAGGTGGAACAGTATAGATTTTTAGGCTTTTCAGCAACTAAATTAATGAGAGTATATTTTATTCATAAGCAAAATAATAGCATATTTACATGTTTAATCCCCTCCCTCCCTTTACTTCTATATCTTCAAGAAAGAGTGGAGATAATGAAAATCACTCTGAGAAATGTAGAGGCTTCCTGCCCTTAGCCTTTTAAAATTTGTGGATATTTACCCACCCCCCAAGATTGTGAAATCTTAATTCTACATTGTTAATATCTCTTTAGTATGTTGAATCTATATCCCATGTAGTTCAGACAATTTCTGAAGTGGAAGGTTAAATCACCAGCTCTAGAAGAAATAGAGCGAAGGCTCTTTGCCCATGGAAACAAATTATTTAAAAATAAAATAAAATGCAGAATTCCAAAATGAAATGTATGACAGTAGCAGCCATCTAGAATAGAAGAATGTGTACATTGGTATGCACTGTTCTTGTTTTGTTATTGTTTGCTTCTGTATGAATATTCAAGGAGTAGCTAAAGAGTAGCATAAGTACTTGCTAAGGAGTAATTTCAATGAGCAATCTTCAGAATTGAAACAATTTTCTATTTTACATATTTCACTTTTCTTCTTATTGCATTAACCTGCTATCATAATCACAAAAATATTCTAGATATAAAAATATACAAAACTCATGGTTCAGTTGTTTTCAGAAGATTTTTGTTTTCTTGTGAAGTGTAATCCATACTGAAGACAGTAGTCTCTGAGCTTTAAAGTGTTTCAAATCCCCTTTAGTTCACCAAACAAGGTGTCTTATCTGCATACAGGTTGTTGATGAGCCCTTTTTCAGTCCTAATGTCACATGCTTCTTCATATATTCCATCTTCTATTATTTGGTCAACATATAGAACAGATATGATGAAAGGATGCAATCCTGATGCACACTTTTCTTGATTTTAAGCTGTGTATTATCCCCTTTTTGTTTGAAGAATTGCTTGATCCATCTACAGGTTCTGTGTAATCACAACTGTGTTCTCTGAAATTCTTGTTCTACTCAATGATATCCATAATATATTATGGTCCACATAGTTGAATGTCTTCGCCTAGTCAATAAAACAGAAGTAAACATCTTTCTCATTTTCTTTGCTTTTCTTAGGATGGTATTAACCTAATACCATAATTACAAAAAAAATTCTAATAGGAAATTATCTGATAGCCAAGATCTACCTAATTTTGGCTATGATTGACAGTGAGGAAATAGTTATAGGAAAACTTTATTCACTCATTGTGAAAGGAGCTGTAACAACGTGATGTGGTGGCCGAGTCTGACTTCTACCTCCTTCACAATGAGTAACTGTCCCTTTAATAATATCCATAGTAGCAAACAGCTGCTAGGTCAGTCATGCTCCTGCACCAATTTCCACCAATCATTGAATTTAACATTCACTGTTGACTCACAGACTTTGCGCACAATTGTGTTGACAAGAGTGGGGCTTGATAGGGAAGTAAGCTGGAGAGTGGAGGAGGCAAAGAATATCACCCAGTGCAAGTTCAGGTTGTAACCCAGAAGTCCCAAGGCACAATTCCTCAATTAGTCTAGGCTCCAGTTTCAGTTCAGCAGTCAGCTTTTCATTTCATCATCTAACAAGAAAAGCAAAACCTTTAACAGTGACCTCTATTTTAAGTCTCCTGTGGTTACACCTTGCCACAATTTCTTCATAGAAATAAATGTCAGTCTTACCACTACCACCAACAGGATCTCGCTCTTGCCAGGATCTTGTTTTCTCCAGCGCCTGATTCTCACTAGGGTCTCACTTTCACCAGTCTCCCTCAAGTCTCAAGTCTTGCTGCTTAGTGTGGGAAGCTCTGTCTCTCCTCTCTTCTCTCTCCTCTCTCCTCTTTCCATTTCCTGAGTCCCACAGCTATTCATGATTTGCAAGACAATGGTGTCTGCAGTTAACGTAGCTGGAAACCAGAGAGGGCTAACATAATGGCTATAAAAGACATTTGCTGCACCCATATTGATGTGTTTTCTCCCCAAGATTAAATCTGATTGAGAAGATACATTTTAACAAGTTGTTTATTTGATAAGAAGAAGATGAGAGGGAGAATTAGGGAAATAATTTCCAGTTTGGTTGATTCAGGGAGGCAGTTCTATCTAAATGTGTTTACTTTTACAAGGCCAAATTACCATCAGAAGTAGGCATTTGAATTAGAAATCTTTCCTACATGTTGTAAGGTCCATATAGTTTGGCTCTGGTTGTAGGACTAACCAATATACGCTCTTATTGACACATCATAGGTTTAAGTGAAGTCTTGCTGGCACCATTCTAATACTAACCCTATGCACAGTAGCTCTGTCTGAGCCCTGTCCTATCCTGAGCCATTTTCACTGTCTGCTGAACACATCTAACCTCATTACCCAGTTACTATGTCAGTCCATCTCATCCAGGCAGGGTCTTCCTGTCTTGCACTGTCCCTCCACCCTTCTAAGTATGATGTCCTTCTCCAAGGACTAGTCCTTCTTGGGATCATGCCCAAAGTATGTGAGATGGGGCTTCAAAATCCTTGCCTCCAAGGAACAACTTGCTTTCACTTCCTCCAGGACAAATCTGTTTGTTCTTTTGTCAGTCCATGGAATGTTCAACACATCTCTAGCACCACAACTCAGAGGCCTTGATTCTTCTTATGTCATTCTTAGTCATTGTCCAGCTCTTGGAAGCATAGCAAGAATTTCTTTTTCCCTCCCTGTTGTTATATGCCATCAAGTCACTTGCGACTCACAGCGACCCTGTGAACAAGAGCCCTAAACCCTGCTCTGTCCTATGCCAACCTTATTTATTGTCTCTGACACACTTACTCCCATTACCCCAGTCACTGAGCTGATCCATCTCATCGAGGGTCTTCCTCTCTTTCGCTGTCCCACCACCCTCCCAAAGATGATGTCCATCTCCGAGGACTGGACCCTCCTTGCAACATGCCCAAAATATGTCCGACAGAGCTTCTTAATCCTTGCCTCCAAGGAGCAGCCTGGTTTCACCCTGTTCAGGACGAACCTGTTTGTTCTAGCAGTCCATGGTATGTTCAACACTCTTTTCCAGCATGACAACTCAAAGGCATTAATTCTCTTGCTATCATCCCTAGTCATTATCCAGTTCTCTGACACATATCACACAATTGCAAAGGCCATGGCCTGGATCAGACACACCTTAGTCTCCAGCCTGATGTCGTTGCTCTTCAGTACTCTAGAGAGGTCCCTGACAGCTGACTTTTTCAATGCAATCCATCTCTTGATATCCTGGCTGCTGGTACCAAGAGTGTTGATTGTGGAACCAAACAAACTAAAACTGTGAACAATCTTGATCTCTTCACCATCCATAATGATGCTGCCAATTGGCCCAGTAGTGAGAACATTTTTTAATTGAGATTTTAATGAAAGTTTATAGAGAACTTGGCTTTCCATTCATTCATTATTGCACATTTTCCTCCCTGCCTACCCACTTTTCTCTTTTTTTAAAAAAATTCTTTCAATTCCCCCTCCGCCCCACCCTCCCAGTCTACTTTACTATGCAGCTCTTATTCTGGACTGTGTTGTGAAGCAAATAATATCTAATCATACATTCCTTTTAAGCAGTTCTTTCCTTTATCTGTTTCAGTGCAGTGTACATTATTTAGCCTCTTTTCTTAGTTTTCCCCCCAACCCCTGTCAGTCCTGTGTTTCTTTTCAGTGTTGTATAGTATTGCATTGTGTGAATATACCACAGTTTCTCTATCCATTCATTTGTTGATGGGCAGTTGGGTATTCCCATCTCTTTGGTATTGTGAAAAATGCAGCAATAAGTATGCGTGGTGTATATATATCTGTTTGGGTGGCAGTTCTGCTTTCTTTAGGGTGTATTCCAAGTAGATTAATTGTTGGGTCAAATTGTATTTCTGTTTTCAACTTTTTGAGAACGCACCATACTGCCTTCAGAGTAGTTGTATGAAGGGTTTCTTTGCAGGGCCTTTCTTTTTGTGTATCTATTTCAATAGTCCATCTTCCCATCCTCTTCCTCTTTAGTGAATTTGAAGTACGTCATATATGCATGTTCAGCTGTACAGGGATTTGTTGTTAATACATTAGTTGGTTAAGTATTCAGCACATATGCATATTGCATGTTTAAAAGATGTTCACAAATTTTATTTATGGTTCTCCTTTAGTCTTCAAAGAAGATTTATTAGTATATGAGAAGAGAGCCAAAACTTAAAAAAAATAATTAAAATGTAATTGATATAATTTTGGTTTCTTAAGATGGTAGATTTATTTATCTTTTCACCCCAAACACGTTGTTATTTGTATAAATTAATAATTTTTCTTCAAATATACTAACAGTGCTAGTCATGCCTTTGGAAAATAGTGTAATGTGACTGGTAGTTCTTGAAATTTAATTAATTTTTCAGAAACTGAATATGATACTGTAGTTTGTTTTAGTCTTCTACTTTTGCGTTTTTTATTTGTTTCCCCCCAATTCTTGTGTGCTTTTCTTTTTTTTTTCACAGCTATTCTTCTGAGTCAGTTACTACTTCTCTTTGCTTAAACCCTCTTCACATTTGAAATATAATTCTCATTAAGGCTTTTCTACCATGATTGTTTGACTAGGTTAGTATATTTCTAATGTTTGAATTTTACTGTTTGGTACAATTTTGATTTGAATTTTGGGAAATTACTAATGTTTCTAGTTATTTATTTTGCTAAATAATAATGGCTCATCAATTTCTCCCCAAAACATATTTCAGAATAACATGAACAAGTGAAAGTTTATGACAGACTGCTATATTAATTTTTTCTCTCTCTTTTTCTTATTACCTATTAATTTCTTACAGCTTTCAACTAATTCCAATCCTAAACCATTCAATTTAAAAATTAATAGCCTTTGTTAGTTGATTTTCTATTTTTTTTATCTTTTTATCACTGATGTACAATGCTATATGATGTGTGTATATGTGTGTGTATTTGTTCTTATTATGTGTTGTTGAATCAGAACTGGGTTTTTAGAAAAAGCGAATCACATTTTTTTACCCATGGAACAGCTGTTGGATTGAGATGTATGTCTTTGGTCACGACAGCACACCTCCTTACAATTATCCTACCAGGACATCATATATTTCTATCTCTAATTGTCATTGTGTACAATTGAGTTGGAACTAACTCATAGTTGACCCTCCAGTGGGTTTTCAGAGGCAGTTAATTGCACAGGAGGAGACTGTCCATCTTTCTCTGGCAGAGCAACTGGTTGATTAAAACTGAATGTCTTTGAGTGGCCAGAGCAACTCCTTACCAGTAGGTCACCAAAGCTCTGACATACACACACACACACACACACATCTATACATTGTTGTTGTCACTGTTGTGTGCTTTTGAGTGGGAACCAACCCATAGCTGATCCTCCACCGGGTTTTCAGAGACAGTTAATTACACTCAAGGAGATTGTCCATCCTTCTCCCACTGGTCAATTTGAACTGCCTTTAGGATTGCAAACCCACTCTGTCACTCTTTCTCTATCATCTATCACTACCTAACCTATCTATCTATCTATCTATCTATCTATCTATCTATCTATCTATCATCTATCTATCTTCTATCTATTATCTATCTATCTATCTATCTATCTATCTATCTATCTATCTATCATCTATCTATCTATCTATCTATCATCTTTTTTTCTCCCATAGAGCAGCTGGTGGATTCAAATCACATGTCTTCAAGATTGCATTTCACCTGCTTGCCACTAGTGGTCTACTATATATTCTTGTGGTGGTGGTAGTGGTGGTGGTGTGCTGTCATGGCAGGGTCATAGCTGACTTGGGTTTTCAGTTTTCAGAGCCAGTAAATCCCAAAGAGAAGACTGTCCATTCTAATGCCACAGAGCTACTGATAGATTCAAACTGTGAACGTTGGGGATTGTAGCATAATGCTTTACCAGTAGGCCACCAGATCTCCCAACTATGATGTATACATACATTACATTTTTGTGTGTGTGTGTGTGTGGGGGGGGTTATGACCAAGAAATCCTGTTCAGGTTCAAATTCTGCCGACTATGATACACATATATGATTGTGTAGTTGAATTAGACCTTCTTTTTAGATTCTGTATTTTTGTTGTTAGGTACAGTCAAATTGATTGTGACCCATAGCAACCATATGAAAATCAGATACAAACCTTGTCCTCTCTTATGCTGTCATCACACTCTCTGATATGCTTGAGCCCATTGTTGCAGTCACAGTCCATTTTGCCATCCTGTTGAGGGTCCTCCTCTCTTTTGTTGACGTTCTACCTTTCCACCTTAATTACGTTCCAAGGACTCATCCTTTCTGATAATATGTCTAAAGTATATGAGATAAAGTTTTACCATTTTTACCTCTGAGAAACACTTGGTCACACCTTCCCAAGAAAAACTTGTTTGTTCTTTTGACAGTTGTAAGATAGTTAATAGACTTCTCCAATACCACAATTCCAAGGTATTAATTCTTCTTTATTCATTGTCCAACTTTAAGATACATAGGAAGCAATTGAAAATGCTGCAGCTTGGATGAGGCACACCTTAATCTTTAACATTCTTGCTTTTTACCCTTCTAAAAGATCCCTACAACAGGTTTTCCCAATGCACTTTTGATTTCTTGACTTTTTTTTTTTTACTCTATTTCATTAATAAGACCAAACCAAGGAAATAATATTATCCAATCTGGTGAGACATTTCATCTCAAACTCAAACATATTACCATTCAATTGGAACCTACTGTAGTTGACCCTCTACCAGGTTTTAAGAGGCTGTAAATTGCTGGGACGAGATTGACCATCTTTCTCCTGTAGAATAGCTGGTGGATTCAAACCTTCTACCTTTGAGTTGGTAGTGCAATGCTTTACCCACTAGAACACAATAGGGGACATATGATAGTGGTGGTCATTTACCAATAAAATGTTCAACAGTATTAATCAAACTGGCATTAACCTAATTTTTATTTGCCTAATTCAGACCCTGAATTGAATTTGCTTAAGTTATGCTCTGTAGAAACTACGGGGAAATTGGTATCTTTTTAAAAATTGGAAGAATATTAAAATGAAGGGCTAAAGAGAAAAATGAGTAAGCATAAGAGTTTGTGATTTAAGAAAAGTCCATGTGGGGACCAGGATAATTTATTTCCCTTCTTAATAACTTTAAATTTTAGAAAATAAGAGTTGTTGGGGGGAAATATGACTTAAAAGATGTTGTTAAAAGTATGTACGTAAAAAAAAGGATGTACGTAACTTTTTGTTATAATTTTTTTGTATTCTCAGTAGATATTTAGTCATTCCTATTCTTATATATATACACAATGATTCTTTATCATTAAAAAGATCACTTTCTATTGAGTACTTTAAAGGTAATGAGTTCTTTGTAGCTCCTAAAGAGTACAGAGATATAGCCAGGCATAGATCCTCTTCTCAGAGTTTTCAATACAGTAATCCACCTATACATTGACATATAAAATTTATATTTTTCCTATAAGTTTTATATGTAATTATGTCCATATAATTATATAACACTTATATAGATATATTTTGTTGTTGTTATGTGTTGTCAAGTTAGAGTCCTTGTTGATCATATTGTGGGTTTTCAAAGGCAGTAAATAGCACAGGAGGAGACTGCCCATTTTTCCTCCCACAGAGCTGTTGCTGGATTCAAACTGTGTGCCTATGTGTTGTCAGTTGCAAGCCACCAGAGCTCCCTTTATAGAGATACATAATATAGGGTCAACAAAAGAGAGAAAACCTTCATCAAGATGACTGACACAATGACTGTAAGAGTGAGCTCAAATATACCTGAGATTGTGAGGATGGCACAGGTTAGGGCAGGGTCCAGATTTGTTGTTGATAGAGTGGATTGTTATGAGTCATAGATGACTTGAAAACACATCACAACAGCAGCAAAAGCTAGATAATGATGATATTTTTATGTGTAATTACAAATCTTTTACGTCTCTAAAATTATATTTAACGACTGGCTCAAGGAGGAGCAACTGGGAAGATGTCCCAGACAGAGTGTTATGAGAAGTAGTTTTGCAGAATAGATGAAAATAGTGAAGTTTGTTTCAGACTAAGATGATCTTATTTTTGCTGATTCTTTAGACAAGATTTATCCACTAAGGATATATCCACTAGATATTATATTTTCATATCTAGTGCTTCTGTTATGGAGATAATGCAAATAAATTTTATTATCTTAGAGATTAGGAAGCTAGAAGTCCAAATTCAGAGTGCTGACTCTGGGAGAAGATCTTTTCTCTCTGTTGACTCTGTGAGAGTTTCTTTGTCTCCTTTCAACATCTGTGGGTTCAGCTTTCTTTGGAGATTTCTCTGTGTGTTGGCATCAACCTTCTCCTGAACCTTGGAGGCTCCCACTGCAGGGACCTGAAGTCCAAAACATGGTCCCCACTCCGGGCTGTCCTTTTTTGATGGTAAGTCCTTTCTTCTCTGCTTGCTTTTCTTCTCTAGTTTTCTCTTATAAGATAAAAGATGATGCACTCCATACCCTAGGGAAAACCCTTTTACATTGGAAAATGGTTCTGATTTGAGTAAAGATGTTATATCCTATTAACTAAGCTGTAAGTCCTCTACATCCCACTAACTGATCACAATAGGTCAAGGATTATACAATTGCAACATTGTGATTATATAATATGCAAAGAAACCCACTCAGAGTCATGATCCAACCAAGTTGACACATGTTTTAGGGAAGATACAGTTCATTCCATGACTCACATCCAAAATCATTGCTTTTGTGTGGATTCTAACACATAACAAACCTACAGGACAGCAAAATGTCCCTGTAAGTTTTCCAAGATCGTTACAGAAGCTGACAGTCACATCTTTTTCCTGATGTATCCAAATCAGTGACATTTAACTTAGCAGCAAGTAATTTAACCATCGCACCACCAGGGTCTCGGGGGTCCTTGAATCCAGGACAGCAGGATGCTATTATGTTAGGCAAAAATGTGTGATAGTCCCCGAAAGGACAAATAATATACAGCAGGAAGACTCAGAATATTTGCTGCAGTAGATTTCTGCAAGGTCGTGAATTTGATGTCAAGAAGTCTACAAGGCCATTTATGAAAATTTTTTGTTATATTTTTATTCATATTTAAACTATTGTGATGTTATTTTTAGGTAAATGCAAACAATATATTTAATTTATGTGTATTGACTATTAATATCCTGTCAGAAAGAAATTTTCTTTTGAAAACAGATAAGAATTAATTTACTTCTATTAATATTATTGACTCTTTAGAAGGGCCTTATTCTATGGCGTGGCCTTTATGTTCTTTAAAGTAAAAAGTTAGCAGTTTTAGTTTACTTGACTCCACCATAAACACTCTTGGTAACAGCAGCCAGGAAATCAAGAGATGAATTGCATTGGGAAAGTCAGCTGTGAGGGACCTCTCAAGAATATTGAAGAGCAACGACGTCAGCTGGAGACTAAGGTGGGCCTGATCCAGGCTATAGTCTTCGCCATTAGGTGCTATGCATTGGAGAGTTGGACAGTGACTAGGGATGATAGCAAGAGAATTGATGCCTTTGAGCTGTGGTGCTGGAGAAGAGTGTTGACTATAACATGAACTGCTAGGAGAACAAACAGGTTTGTCCTGGAGAGGGTGAAGCCAGAATGCTCCTTGGAGTCAAGGATTCTGAATCCTTGTCTGGCATACTTTGGGCATGTTGCAAGGAGGGACTGGTTCTTGGAGAGGAACATCATGTTTGGCAGAGTGGAGGGGCAGTGCAGGAGAGGAAGACCCTCAATGAGATGGATCGATTCTGTGATTGGGGTGGTGGGAATGAGTGTGTTTGAGATGGCAAGGTTCACACAGGATAGAGCGCCTCTTGTACATAGGGTTGCTATGAGTCGCAAGTAACTTGATGGCACATAGCAATAACAACAAAGTAAAAAACAAGCAAATAAATAAAACCCAAACAAAAACCAAAGGATCTCTGATGGCCTAAGTGGGAAGAAGTTGTTCTATAATCCTGATGGCATAGAGTTTGAATTCATAAACTGCTCTGCGGAAGAAGATTAGCAGTCTCCTCCCTCTGAAAACAGCTGGAGGGTCAGCTATGGGTGACTTCCTACTTGACAGCTCACAACAACAACAACAACAATGTTAAAAAAAGGAAAAAAGACGTATTTTGTGATATTTGTAAAGTATTATACATTATATATTATTATACCATACAGGAGACATTTTTCTTTATGCAGTTCTCTATGAGTCAGTTCTGACTTGATGGTACACAACAACAACAATAATAACCACCACCACCACCACTATATGGAGCAATCCCATTATGGAACACAGAGTTGAGGGCCTACCTGACAGCAGCTTACAACCTTTTAAAAAAACTAAACCACTTTTTGTTAGAAAATTAGAAAGGTATGTAAAATAAGCAAAAAAAAATGTAATTGAATCCTCAGATGCCCATCTTCTAACTTCAAGTCTTGTTTCGTTGTACTCCTACCTGCTGTTCTCAGTTATTATTTTAAAGCAAATCCTGGTCATCACTGCATTTCTGCATAAGCTTATAATAGGTGAAGATGCTTTCAATTTTCGAACAAAAATATAATGATCATTCATAGATATCTTTAAATGCCAAGTTTTTAATGAAACTGCCTAGGATATCTATAAGGTAGAAATGCAAGAAACGTGAACTGAAGACTCAGAGAGTTTGGGATTAATAACATCAAAAAAACCAAATGAACCAAAATAAGGAGAGAATATTCATGTTTCAGAATTTGTATTGGTATTTGTTACTTGTACTGAGGAAGTTCTTGGTTGGCTCAAATGGTTAAACTATTTGTATGCTAGTATAAAACTGGGGTATAAGTCTGAAAAGTAACCCAATAAAAACTCTTATGGGTACAGTTCTACTCTTGACTTTGGCATTGCCATGCCAGTTTAATTAATTCAGTGGCAGATGGTAGTTAAGTGGTGAGTCTAGACTATCTAAAGGCAGGTGATCAGGAAGGGACAAGGTTGATAGCTACTCTGTTTTTCTTCATAAAAGAGACATGACAGTATATCTTACTTTAGGTTTAATATTAATTCCCTTTCCTCCTTTTTTTTTTTTTTAAATTTCTGACCTTGTTTTTCTAGATCTCTACTGCCACTATCTTCCATCCTCATATATTTTTATATTCTTTGTACCATTTTATTGAATTATGTATATTTGAATTAATTATGTTAAAAATCTTATTTCCCTTATAAAAACAAATTTGATCCTTGTGAAAATATTTAGAGGCCATGATAAATACTTCATGATTAAATATATTCAGAGGGAGTTGTATGATAGCTTCAATTTTTATTTTAGAGTGATTTCAGCTTAAGATTTTTTTTACTTTTAACTTTCCCCGTACAATTTCAAAATTGAAGATACATTTTTAAGTAGTATTACTGGAAAAATTCTGTCATAAACAAATGCTACTGATTCCCTAAATTAAATTAAGGCCAAAAATGTTCATAAGTCAGTTATTTTTAATTATTGTTTTAAAACCTTTAGCATTCAAAATATCCTTTTCTTTCCCACCCTGATTTTCTTTTTTGGAAATAATGTGAGCACTCCTGCTTTCAGGCGAAAGCAGAGATCTTGTTATGCTTTTTGATGTATAGATAATCACATTAATACTAACTAATATGGCATATGTGTGTTCTTCAAGAAGTAAGTTCAGTTCATTGCCTGATTTAATCCTGCATAAGATTTCCTCATCTGAATGGTAAGCTCTAAAAATTAATGATTTGTATAGAAAGTAGACGAGTATGTATGTATGTATGTATGTATGTATGTATGTATGTATGTATATATATATATATGCCTCTGACATCAGTTTTATTACACTCTAGTAATTATTAGTAATGGGATTTATACTGTTAACACTGGGCACTGTTTGAATGTTTTGCGATAATTTATAGGGTTGATTACTCCAACCTCAAGTGGAATCTTTGAGATAAGAGCAGCAAATGGTAAATCTTCATGACAGTCCCTGGAGCAACATTTCAGTTTGAGGATCTGAGTTATGTGGGTCTCAACCTCTTTTCCTCCCCTTAGCCCTTCCTGTGGCTCATCATCATCATCATCATCTGTTCAGATAATGCCTGCTCAGAAATCACAGGTCCCCAGGGTGGAGAGAGAAGGGAGAGTCCGCTTATAAGCACACTCGCGGCAAACCTTTCACCTTGCTGTCAAGGTGACAAATGTTTGTCCTTAAGGGAACACTGGAGGTTAAATCACCAGTGTTTCTCTCACTTATCTTCTTTCCCATACTATGTGAGCTCTTAGCCAAATTTGTAGCTAAAAGAATCGCAGAAAATTAGGCTAGCGGTAACATTCCTGAGCCTTTTTAAGAGATACATTTTGAACTGACTCCAAGTCCTGTCTCATTATGTGTTGTGTCTAAGTATTTAGAATGTGCTAAAAGTCATTTTCATTTCAGAATTTATTGAGAAAGAACAGACATGGAAGAGAAGCATTTAATTTTTGAGAGGTGTATTGGAATCTTTGCAAAGGCAATTGTAATAAGCCTAGCAATGACTTCTTATATTAGTATTCATTAAGAGTGTGCACTTGTTCACACAGAGAGGCACCAGAGTCTGGACTAACCCTGCAGATGAGAGTTGCTCGGGATTCCATTTTCTTTCTGAGGCCACATTCGTTTCATTGTCCAGGCAGCAGAGAGAATGAACTTGGAAAATGTTCATTAATCATGCTGTTTTCCTGCTTAAAATCTTTCACTGTCTTTGGTGCGGAGCAGAGGCAAGAGTAGGAAGGAGCATTGTTAAGTAAATCCTTTATGTGGCTTTACAAGGTTCAGCTTTGACTAAGCCTTGCTGCCTTCTCCAGCCTTGTGCTTGGCTACCTTGTTCCTCACACACAATATATTAGCAGTTTCTTCAGTTCATTCATTTAACAAATAAATAATTCAGCGAGCACTTATTCTGTACTGAGGCTTCAGGAATATACCAAACAAACAAATGTTCAGGGAACTTATTTTCTAGTGAGGGGATCAGACAATGAAAATAGTGTGCCATGAGATTAACACCTTGGAGAAAGTGAAGCAAGAAGGAGAGGAAGATGAGAAGGAAGTAAAAATGGTTGTCATTTCTTACAAAATTCTCACTTGTAAGTGAACAATTGGACAGAGACTTGAAGGAGGTGAGGGAACGAGCCACAGGGAAATAGAGTTTCATAAGGAAAAAAGTGAAGTGCAGAGGTCCTGACACTAGAGAAAGACTGGACTAGAGGAGGCGATAGATGTAAGCTCAGCCATGTAACAAGTGACCAGTTCTATTTTTAAGGGCCTTGTGGGTCACTGAAAGGATTTTGGCTTTAAATGTGAATGAGATGGGAAAGCAAGTTGACAGTTCTGAACAAATCAGTAATAGGATCTTACTTGGTTGTTCAAATGACAGCTTTGTTGCGATTGGACTTTAAGGGTAAAGGGAAGACCAAAGAGGAGCGAACTGGGGTTGGGGGTAGGGGTGAGTGGGTGGGGAGAAAAGTGCAACAATGAATGAATGGAATCCCAAAATCTCTGTAGATGCTCATAGAAATGAATAATAATACAAAAAATTAATAATAATATAAAAAAAGAAAGGTAAGACCAAGGAGACAAATAGTTATAGTAGTTAAATCTGGGGATGACTGCAGCTTGAACTAGGATAGCAGCTGCTAAAGCCAAACTTATTGGAGCCTTGGGCACTTTCATATACTGTTACCTGAATTGTTTGTTGCTCTCATTTTTATCTCCTCATGGGACTGACTTCAGGACCACTTTCCTGTTCTCCAAGTTTTAGCTTAAACATCACTTTGTTAGAGAAATGTTTCTTGTTCCTCTTTCTTTTCAGCTCACAGTCTCTACTTAACACTCTACACATAAGATATTCAGGTAGCACCTAATTCACAGTGGACTTCCATTTCTGACCATTCATACATCATTTTTTACAAATACTTTTGTTTTAGTTACCATTGCCATATATTATCAATATCTTTTATTTTTTAATACCTATGAATAGTGACCACTTATTTTCAACGGCACATAACAACAAAAACAACAATAATGAATAGTGAAGGATAACATCAGTGCTAAATAGCAAAAAATAAGGCCCCCGGAATAGATAGTATACCAGTTGACATGTTTCAGCTAACAGAT
>NW_006399803.1:6271937-6277321 GCF_000299155.1 Elephantulus edwardii
GAGAGAGACATCATCCTGGGGAGAGTGGAGGGACAGCAGAGGAGGGGAAGACCCTCTATGAGGTGGATTGATTTAGTGACTGGGGTACTCGGGATGGGTGTGTCCGAGGCATTGAGATTGGCACGGGATAGAGCAGGGTTTAGGGCTGTTGTACATGGGGTCGCTATGAGTCACAAACGACTCGACGGCACATAACAACAACAACAACAGCATATAGTGCATGCTACTCTCAGATGTACCTAAAACCCCAAACCAGAAAACTGTGTGATTTTTCAGAATGCCCATATAACTTGTGGGCTAGCTTCTTTATCACTTACCAGAACTTCAGTTACATAACTTTTTATATAATCATTTGTAATTTTTTTTTTACCTCTAACATACAGATACATGCCGTGAGAGCAAGAGCCATGTCTCATTTGTATCGTCTGAAAGAATTCCTCAAATGTAATAAAAAAACAAAAATGGTTCAGATTTTCTAGCTAGTTGAAGATTTGTCCCTTTAAATGCTTCATCAAAATTTTTTCACTACATTCTCTCATATTTTGAAACTGTTTTCAACTTTCATTGATGAGTTAGCTGAGCATAATCATGTTAAAAATTCTTTTACATGTAGACTTCATGGCATGTCAGAGCATTTGGAGATTTTGGTACCAGTAAATGATCCCTACACTTCAGTGCTTTTGGAGTTTAGGCATCCATATTTTCAGTCTTGCCTTTCGCTTGCTCTAAGAGAACTATTCCTTTTATTCCTCTTGCCAGGCATCCACTTCATGCTTTACGCTGTGACACTGAATAAGGTGCATTGTACTTGGATCTCACCATCAGGAGGCACACAAATTTTTATTTTTTTGTAGATTCAAATGGTAGTTTTTAGAGACTCTGTGTGTGCGTGTGTGCGTGTGTGTGTGTGTGCATTCGTGTGATAGAATACCATGTACCACTAAAAAGATAAAGAAATTAATTAAATACTGTACAACATTGATGAAACCAGAACAGAACAGATGATATTGAATCACGTAAGTCAGTCCAAAAAAAGACAATTGTGGTATTGTTGTTATTGTGGTGGTGGATCATTGAGTTGGAACCGACGCATAGCTGATTCTCTGGTAGGTTTTGAGAGGCACTTAATTGCAGGGAGATTGCCCACCCTTCTCCTGCAGAGCAGCTGGTGGTCTCTAACTGGGCCTTCAGGATTGCAGTGCAGCTTCTTGCTTCTAGGCCACCAGAGCTCCTTAATTATGGTATAAGACCTTTAACATAAGAAAGTTAAGAACAGTTTAAATATAGCTATAATCCATATTAGAGGGTTTAAAGAGGGAAGGAACAAGGGAAAGCAATAATAAAATAAAGTTTTATCAAAAGTACAGAAAAAAAAGATGATTATCTTTCTGTCTGTCAGGGAGCTCTGGTGGCTTAGTGGTAAGACTCTGCACTACAATCCTGAAGGTGGTGGTGGTGGTTGTTCATTGCCTGCAAGTCGAGGATGATTCATAGTGACTATGAACAAAAGACCTGAAGCCTTTCTATAACTATAGTCATTTCTGTAGGTTCATAGCATTTCCAGAGGCATGTGTTTTAGGAAGTGAATGCCACTCCTGCTTCCAAACCCATCTTAAAATTGGGAGCTCCACCAAACTCTGTCCACCAGGGACAATCATTATGGCATTTGACCCCCAATGGCACAAGGTTCAGCTTCATAGCAAACATTGAAAGAATAGTGCTGTACAACTTAGAAGACTGTTCCCCCAAAATGAAATAGCAATAGCAATAGGTCCTCAGGCTCAATCAGCATTTAAATACAAGGGCCCTCATAACGTTTCTAGAGGCATGAGGTTTAGGAAGTGAATGCTGCTCTTGCTTCCAAACCTGAATCAATCTGGGAGCTCCACCAAACACTGCCCGTGCTGGGTAGTCAGTTCTGGTGTTTGACACCCCTATGGTGCAGTTGTTCATTACGACACAATTCCAAGTTACTTTAGTAGAGCAAATAGACAACTGCTGTACCACTTAAAAGAATTTTAAATGTTCCTGCATGCCCAAATGCTGGTGGAGTATGAACCGGAGACCCCCAACACATCTGTAAAGTCCAAGTCCCTGACCGCCAGTTGGGGCAAAAATAAAGCCAAAAGAGCCCTGAATGTTCCTTCTGTGACCCTCAGCAAGGTGAGAGACTGCTGAAGCTAAATGGCTCAAATCCACCAGCTGCTTTATGGGAGAAGGATTGGCAGTCTCCTCCCGTACAATTACTACCTCTGAAAATCCACTGGAGGGTCAGCTATACATATAATTTATTTTTTTTAAAAAAAGATAGTACACTTCCCGAATATTTTCATTTATATTGATTAGCTATAAATTGAGGGGTGCAGGGATTGGGAAGGGAAAGAATAAAAGACTTGGTTTCAAATACAAAGCTATTTCAAAGGAGAATGTGAGAAGATTTTCTCTCTGTTTATCAAGAGCTCTTTGTGCCTATATGTACCTATGTGTCTCTCTAATGCCCAATTATGTTGCTAAGAGGGGCTATTACTTTGAAAGGGACATGGTTCTGGGAAGGGAGGAGGATTGGCAGAGAGGAAGACTCTCAACCAGGTGGCTTGTTAGGTGACTGCCACAATGGGCTCTTGTGGTGTTTTTCTTTTTATTATTACTTGTGTGTGTGTGTGTGTGTGTGTGTGTGTGTGTGTGTGTGTGTTCAAATATGACAGGTACAGGTAGAGATTGCCCCTCCTTCTCCAGCAGAGCATGTGGTTGATTCGAACCATGTACCTCTGGGATTGCAGTGCAGCTTCTTGCCACTCGGCCCCTAGAGCTCCTTTACAATGAACTGGGTTCAGATATTTTGTTAATAGGGCTGCTATGAGTCATAATGACTTGATGGCACCTACCAGCAACAACAAAGGTTTACCATAGATTTATACTGTAAATAATTAATTTTGTCGTTGTGATTGTTGTGTCCTGTTGAGTTAGAGCTGATCCATAGCTGACCCTCCAGTGAGTTTTCAGAGGCACTTTAATAACATGGGAAGAGATTGGCCATCCTTCTCCCATGAAGACGCTGATAGATTCAAACCATGTACCTTTGGGATTTGAATCGCGTGCAGCTGGTGGATTTCTGTAGTGTGCCTTCGGGATTGCAGTGCAGCTTCTTACCAGTAGGCCATGTACTTGGGAAGGAAACGGAAATTATTGTTGTTTATTGATCTAATAACTGATGAGTTTGCCTTGCACTGCTAGCTCAAAAGTGGCTGTGTAGGAGAAACATGGGCAGTCTCCTCCCTTGTGATTTATAGCCTCACAAAACCCACATGAGGGTCAGCTAGGCTAGTTTTGACTTAATGATCATGAGTTTGAGGTGTTGTTGTGGGTTGGTTTGTTGTTTTTTGTTTTTCACTAAATAGTGGTGATTTGTTATATATGCATAGCCGTTTGTATGTTTGATAAAGTAAGAGGTCAGCAAAAAAGAGAACTTCAACAAGTTGGCCTGATACAATGACTGGAACAATAGGCTCAAAGATTTTTGAGGAAGACAAAACATCCCTTGTTGTCTGTAACATTTGTTAAAAACTAATGAATGATACCGTACCATAGTGACATTAACAATGCATTGGCTGATATTCAAAGGATGGATGGTTGTCATATGCTCTATGATGAGAGACATAACATTTTAATGCGAAAATATCATAGACTGCTAGGAGAACAGACAGAATCCTCCTCGAGAGGGTAAAACCAGGTTACTCCCTGGAGGCAAGGATTCTCAGGCTTCATCTGACATACATTGGGTATATTGCAAGGAGAGACCAGTCCTTAGAGAGGAACCTCATGCTTGGGAGGGTGGAGGGACAGCACAAGAGAGGTAGACCCTCTATGAGATTAATTGATTGAGTGACTGGGGTAATGGGGGTAGGTGTATCAGAGACAATAGGTTGGCTCAGGATGGAGCAGAGTTCAGAGCTTTTGTACATAGGGTCTCTAAGAGTCGTAGGCAACTCAGTGGCACGTAAGAACAACATGCTTTTAAAGAGGCTAAACTATGAGAGAGTTGTTTTAATAATAGTTCAATAATTATAATCTTGGAAGAGATACTAATGTACTTTATTTTTTTTTACATAAAACTTCTATGTTTTTACTGCTTTCCTTACAAAATTTCTATACGTTGTTTTTCATACTGGACTTTTCCTTTTTTCTTTACCCACCCTTCCCACTTACGTACTTCAGTCAATGCACTTAGTTTTTACTTTTTTTGGTACCTAAACTGGATACTTATTTCAGGGAAATGTTTATGTAATACAAAATTAATATTAGAGTTTGATTGAATATTATAAAGATACCCATTAATTAGTAACTGGTTTTAAAATTACCTTTTGATAAGATAAAGGGAAAGAGCTTTCAGAAGATCATGTGAGTTGCTCTCTATCTCCTTTAGGCCAAGTAATTATATTCTATCATGCTTTTTTTTTTGTTAGATGGACAGAGTAAAGATAAAAGACACTGTAGAGATAACAGACTACTTCACAGCTGACTGAAGCAGGTGTTAGAAATGCAGATGAAGTATATTGACTAAAGACTGTACAAATTTGAAGTGAAAATGCTGCTGGTCTGCATGCGGTGTTCTGCACACACGAAGTTTCAGGGAATTAAATTATTCATTTTATTGTGTGAACTAGCTCAGGAGTTAGGGAAAAAGTGCCTTTTACATTTAAACTGTTTCTTCCCTTTCTTCCTTTTATCTGCATTTGACAAGCAAAACGAACTTCATTTTGTTTCATTCTAGCTAGTGAATGCCATCTTTCTCTCTCACACTCTTTTTCTTAGAGCACACTTAACAGTGGATAACCCACAGACTTCAGTGAGCATTCAACAT
Organism: Elephantulus edwardii; assembly: GCF_000299155.1. Classification (NCBI taxonomy): domain Eukaryota; kingdom Metazoa; phylum Chordata; class Mammalia; order Macroscelidea; family Macroscelididae; genus Elephantulus; species Elephantulus edwardii. The sequence continues at coordinate 6,276,799 of NW_006399803.1, forward strand.
TCCAATTGTGTAACGTTGAGTTGGAATCATATCGTTACCGACCCTCTGGTAGCTTGTCAGAGGCAGTAAATCACAGGGCAGGAGATTTCCCATCTTTAAAATAATAGAAACCAGAAATGCTTTTAGTTCTAATTCACTTTTATTAAGATGAAAGCCACAGAAGATAAATAAATGTAAAAATAAACCAAACTAAACCCACTGTCTTTTGATTCTGACTGCAGCCACCCTGTAGCACAAATTCTAATTTCCCCCTATGTTTCCCAGGTTGTGGTATTTATGGAAGCAGACTGCTTGGTCTCTCTGCTGAGGAACAACTGGTGGATTCAAACCATCCACCTTTTGGTTAGTAGCCAAGCGCTTTAACCATCACATTACCAGAACTCTTTAATAAATGTAGAAGTGACACAACCCTGCTTGCTGAATCTGAGGAGGACCTGAAGCGCTTGCTGCAGAGGGTCAAGGACTGCAGCCTCCAATATGGATTGAGGCTCAATGTCAAGAAGACAAAGATTCTCACCAGTGG
>NW_006399803.1:6285136-6286829 GCF_000299155.1 Elephantulus edwardii
TAGTGGCAAGAAGCTGTGCTGCAGTCCCAAGGGCTGTGGTTCAAGCCACCAGGTGCTCCATGGGAGAAGGATGGGCAGTCTCCTCTTAGGCAATTAACTGGCCCTGAAAACCTGCTGGAGGGTCAGCTATGGATGGGTTCTGTCATGGTAAACAGCAACAACATGTACACATAAAACAAAACACAGTGGTACCAAGATGATTACTGTTCATAGGGACATTTTGGGGGGTTCCAAGGCTGTAAATATTAATGAGAGGGTATAGTACCTTTCTTTCCTATGGAGCTCAAGTTTTTGACCTTTTAATTAGCAGAGCAGTTCTTAAACCTAAACCTACTATGCCACCTGGAGAGATGTGTGTGTGTGTGTGTGTGTGTGTGTGTGTGTGTGTGTGTGTGCTCCTGTGCGATTAACTGCCTCTGAAAACCTGCTGGAGGGTCAGCTATGGGTTGGTTCCAACTCTACTATGGTACACAACAATGAAGATAGATATATATCCTTTATAGAGATAGATATATCCTTTATAGAGATAGATATGTCCTTTATAGAGATAGATATAGATATAGGTATAGATATAGGTATAGATAATATAGATATGAATATATCCTTTATATAGATATCCTTTATATAATAGGTATCCTTTATATAATAGATATCCTTTATATATAGATATCCTTCATATAGATATCCTTTATATAGATATAGATATTCTCTCTACCTCTCTATCATCTCTATATCATCTGTATCTATATATGTTATTGCTCTTATGTGCTGTTGAACATCTAGCAACTTATAGCAACCCTAAGTACAACAACCCTATATCCTGCTCTATCCTGTGCCAATTTTGTTGTTTCCAACACATCTACCCCCGTTACCCTCGTCAATGAATCAACCCGTGTCATTGAGGGTCTTCCTCTTTTGTGCTGTCCCTCTACCCTCCCAAGCATGGCTTCTCTCTCCAAGGATTGGTCCCTCCTTCCTACATGTCCAAAGTATGTCAGACAGAGCTTCAGAAACCTTGCCTTCAAGGAGCAGCCTGGTCTCACCCTCTCCAGGATGAATCTTTTTGTTCTCCTAGCAGTCCACGGTATAGTCAGTATTCTCCAGCACCACAGCTCAAAGCATCAGTTTTCCTTCTATCATCCCTAGTATTGCCCAGCTCTCTGATGCATACCAAATAATTGCAAAGGTCATGGTCTGAATCAGGTGCACCTTAGTCTCCAGACTTAACATCCTTGCTCTTCTGTACTTTAGAGAGGTCTCTGAGAGCAGGCTTTCTCAGTGCAATTCATCTTTTAATTTCCCGGCTGTTAGTTCCAAGAGTGTTGATTGTGGAGCCAAGCAAACTGAAGTGTTAACAATCTCAACCTCTTCATCATCTGTCATGGTGCTGCCAGTTGGCCCAGTGGTGAGAATCTTTGTTTTTTTGACGTTGAGCTTCAATCCATATTTAATGTATATTTCAAATATGTGTGTGTGTGTGTGTGTGTGTGCGTGTGTGTGTGTGTGTGTATTGTTGTTATGTGCCATCGAGTCACCTGTGACTCATAGTGACCCTATGTACAGCAGCCCTAACTAAACTCTGCCCTATCCTGAGCCAGTCTATTTCTGACACATCTACTCCCATTACCCCAGTCACTGAATCAATCCATCTCATCAAGGGTCTTCCTCTCCCAAGCATGACATCCCTCTCCAA
>NW_006399803.1:6286929-6292452 GCF_000299155.1 Elephantulus edwardii
CTGGAGAAGAGTATTGAGGGTACCATGGACTGCTAGGAAAACAAACAGATTCATCCTGGAAAGGGTTAAACCGGGTGGCTTCTTGGAGGCAAAAATTCTGAGGCTACGTCTAACATACTTTGGTCATGTTGTAAGGAGGGACTGGTCCTTGGAGAAGGACATCATACTTGGTAGTGTGGCGGGAAAGCACAGGAAGGGAAGGCCCTCAATGTGGTGTATTGATTCAGTGACTGGAGAAATCGGGATGGGTATGTCATAGACAGTGCGATTGGCACAGGACAGAGCAGAGTTTAGGGCACAAACAACTTGACAGCACATAACAACAACAACAACTGTCTACTCATTGTTTCCATCCCCATGACAATTGCATTTCTCAAGTGCCTATATGATGTATATTATTTTTCCTAGCTTAGAAGATAACAACAACAACAACAAACAACAGAAGATTTAAAAGATTATGAGTTATTTCTTCTATTATCTTGTAGTACAAAAGTTGATTTTTCAAAAGACAAACTGAGAGTTTTATTTTTTTTAATATGTAATTTTAAATAGAATTACTATGACCTAAGAATTACCAGTGAATCATGTTAATAGGACGGTCAAGGACTGCAGTCTCCAATATGGATTGAAGTTCAACATCAAGAAAACTAGAAAAGGATTCTCACTGATGGGCCAATTGACAGCACCATGATAGGGTAGATTGAGGTTGTTAATAATTATAGCTTGCTCAGTTCCACAGTCAACACTCTTAGCACCAACAGTAAGGAAATAAAAAGAGAAGGTGCATTGGATAAATCTGCTTTCAGGGTCCTCTCCAGAATGCTGAAGTGCAGAGGTGTCAGTCTAGAGACTAAGGTGAGCCTGATCCAGACCATGATCTTTGCTATGTATCAGAGAGCTGGACAGTGACTAAGGATGATAGGAGAAGAATTGATGCCTTTGAGTTGTGGTGCCAGAGAAGAGTTTTGAACATTCCATGGAGTGCCAAGAAAACAAACCAATCTGTCCAAGAGAGGATAAAACCAAATTGCTCATTGGAGGCAAAGATTGAAGCACCATCTCACATACTTTGAGCATGTTACCCGTAGGGATCAGTCATTGGAGAAGGATATCATATTTGGAAGAGTGTAGAGAGAAATGCAGGAGAGGAAGAGCCTGGATGAGATGAACTGACAAAATAACTGGAAATATGGGGTCAGGTGTGTCACAGACAATGAGCTTGGCTTAGCTTAGGACAGGATTCAGAGCTATTGTGCATAGAGTTGCTATGAGTCACAGTCAACTGGGCAGCACATAACGGCAACAAAAACACCAACACCATCTTAATAGAATTAACATATTGACTATACCATAGACTGCTAAGAGAATGAACTGGTTCGTCCTGGAGAGGGTTAAACGAGGCTGCTCCTTGGAGGTAAGTATTCTGAAGCTCCGTCTGACATACTTTGGACATGTTGCAAGGAGGGACTGGTCCTTGGAGAGGGACATCATGTTTGAGAGGCTGGAGGAACAGCGCAGGAGAGGAAGACCTTTTATGAGGTGGATTGATTCAGTGACTGGAATAATGGGGGTAGGTGTGTTGGAGACAATAATATTGGCACAGGATAGAGCAAGGTTAGGACTGTTGTAATAGGGTCGTTATGCATCGTAGGTGACTTGACGAAACATAGCAACAAGTTAAAAAAATAGATTTTTAGAGAAAAATCACAGCTACTGAAATTGTTTACCTGTAATTTTTCTTCTTCACTGTGTTATGAACTGACTGACCTTAATACATGTACAATAAGTACTCTGAGATGGAAGGACCTGCTTTTAGGGAACTCCCATCCCTTCAGCATATTCAGTGAACTGTCATACCTACTTGGTAAGAAAACACAGACACTTAACCCTCTTTTCAAAAGGTGGAGAAGATATATAAACAAGTTATGTAAAGGACATGTGATTTTTTTCTCTCTCATTATTGATACACAAAATTATGAAGGTACCAAAATTTTGACCTAGTATATACAAATATGCAGGTTTGAAATATCTTTTTCTCTTAGAGCAAAGGGCTTCTGAGTCAGAAGATTTTAATTAGAAACCGTTTCCATTCTTTACAGGCTATATGACTTTTGGTCACTAAATCTCTCTTCGTTTAAATTTCTTTAAATGTACATCAGTGATAACAATAATGCATAGTTCTAGGAATCATTGTAAAATTCTTAGATTTTCTTTGTAAAATCATTGTAAAATTCCTAGTAGACTTTATTTTGTTACCCCATAAGGCTTGCTCATATTGCCTTTGTATTTTAGAGGGGGGAAATAATTGATTTAAAATTTCCATTCACTAGTGCACTGATATGTCCATTGCTGTACCGAAGTAACTTGTGGTTGCAGTGATGCTAAATACTGTGACATTGATGTGCCAAATGTGAAAATGGTTACCCATGGCGGACAGTGTTTGGTGGAGGTTGACAACATAGAGAGAGCTACATTGGCCTAGTGGACTATGCTACCAAGCCCAAAGAGGGTGATTTTGATGTGTGGCCCTGAGGCCTGATTCAAATTGTTTTTTGTCAAACATCCTTCTAGGTGGTATAGCACTGGTCTGTGCATTGCTCTACAGAGGTAACTTGTGGTTTCTGTTATGATAAACACTGTGACACTGATGTGCCAAATGCGATAATGGTTTATTCATGGTGGACACTGTTTGGTGGAGCTTCCTGATTAAAACAAGCTTGGAAGCAGGAGTGGCATCCACTTCCGAAATGGCTTGCCTCGGGAAACTCTATGAATAGTGCTCAGGTCTTTTGTTCATAGGGTCACTGTCAGTCGTCTATGGCTCGACGGAATCTAACAACAACAAGTGTGCAGTCAACATTAAATAATATAAGCAATTATCACTGTTAATAAGTTGAACACTAAACTGTTGCTGATACTAATGTTCAACAATATAATCAAGTTGCAGGCCTTTTCTACCTCTCTGCTCTTCTATCCTTAATAGTTGGGCTTTCAGGTCTAAGCTTTTATGTCAAGATCATGTGTGCTGTGCCTCCCAGAATTGTGTTCTTCTTCAGGACAGAATGATAGAGAAAATGCAGTGGTAGTTCTGTCGTCGGTTGCCATCGAGTTGACTACGATTATAATGGCCCTGTGATCAGTGGATCTGCCTATCCCGTGCCCTGTTCACCATCTCTTCATACCTGAACTTATTGTTACAGTTAATGTGCCAATCCGTCTTTTGTTAGGAGTCTTTCTCTCTTTCTCTGACCCTCCACCTTCCCTAGCACAATGTCCTTTTCCTTCTGACCACATGCCAAAGGTATGTATGTGATTCAAAGATTTATCATCCTCATACTTGTGTCCTTTTATGGTAGGAACAAATATTCCCAGGGGACCTCAGTGCACTTGCCCCAACTGGCCAGAGCTAGGTCACACAGTTACTGTTAGGTATGAGTAGAGCAGGGAAATGTGTGCATTATCTGTAAATGGAGCAGAATTAGACTTAAAACTGGATGGTGACTCCTCCCTCCCTTCTTCATATGCAGGAAATGATAACTGTGGGCATATATCCTTGAGTCAACAAAATGCTCCTGCTTTTCCAGACTCTACTTGTCTGCGCTGAGAGTTAAGGAAGCACTTCTTGGTGGTCTATAGTACATTTGAAGAGTATTTGTATGCTCCAGCAACACTGGTTGGAAATGAGTTATATAATCATGACTCATATCTTAGATTGGATGTGTTGTTGTTACCTATATGGTGGTGAGAATGGCTACTGGGTTAATAATGAATAGAATCTGGTAGGATGGCTGATTTCCTAAAAACAAAACAAAACAAAACAAAACAAAACAAAAACACATGTTTTATTTGGAATATATTGTATTTGGGTTTGTGTGTATCTATTCTTAGTTATTCTCCAACGTCACTTCTTCTCTTCAGAAATACATATTGCTAGGAGAGGTTATTCCTTGGAAAGGGACATCATGCTTGAAAAGGTGGTAGGTCCGTGAAAGAGAGGAAGACCCGCAACTAGGTGGTGGATTGACAAAGTGACTGCAGGAATGGGCTCAATTGTGTCACAGATTGTAAAGATGGAACAGGATAAGACAAGAGTTGTTCATAACGTCGCTGTGAGTTGTACTCAACTCGACGGCACTAAACAACAACAGCAACATACTATGAAAGAGGCTTGGAACTGTAAAGTTGGCTTATTTTCTTGCATAATATAATTAAATGGTATTCTGCTCCATACCCTGAATTAGCCTGGTAGCTGGCAAAGAGAAATAAAGGGAGCATATTTATTTATTTCCAAAGAAAACCAGATTTACATATGAGAGACCAGAATCATGTTTAAGGACACTCTTACTGAAAGATCCTTAAGGTAAACTCTTAAGAAAAGACCCTTAAACCAAGCATTGAGGAGTGGATATTTACATCCCATGTGTTAAATTGCCAGTGGCTGCTGTTGGGTTGTTACATTTAGTGTAGTGAGGACAGGATGCTCCTTGTGAGTTGTTCATAGCAGAAGGTGGATGTCAGACAGGAACTAAATGACAAGTGAGTGTCAGGTTTGGGAGCACTTGACCTGAATGAACAAATGAAGAATTTATTGTTGAAGATCTAGGGATCTAAAAGAAATACAGTACCTGAGGTAAAAATGGGAAGTTAGTCCACATATTAAGTTTTAAATCATATTTTTACAAACAAAATTTGTTCCAGAACAGGGATTTCTTAGATTGTAGACTCTCTGTATGTTCTGCAAATTTATAGTCAAAATTTATAATCATATTTGGATTTCTCCAGTGAGAAATACGATAGCTTTCATCTAATTCTGAAAGATTAAGGACAGAAAATCTGTTGAATGCTTAAATAACCCAGATTTGAAGCTGTTCCCAGGTCTCAAAAGAGTTATTTTAAGATAACTGCAACTTTTAATAGTTCTATGACCTGATAATCTGTTTAAGCAATAATTTCCTTTTGATATATAAAGTACTTTATATGCCATATATATTTTAAGTGTCTTTATGGAAAATATATGGTTTTCGCTCCAAATATTAATAATTCTTGTGTCCATAAAATTTAGCTTTTCTCTTAAATAAAAATTATTGTATAGGGTGAATACAAATTATACATTGTTTTTATAAACAGAATTGGAAAGGAGGCATAAAAACACTTCTTTTACTTCAAAGACTGTACAGAATTAAGGACAGATTAGTTATAATAATCTGTTGCTTAATTGTTTACTAAATAGTCCTCCCAGAATATGAAGGACTACAGAATTTTAGTATCCACCAATTTGGGTTTGCTCTTTGTTGTGGTTATATGCCATTAAGTTGACACTACAGCAAGTTTTCAGAACCTTTCAGAAAGTTTTCAAGGATTGTAAATCACATGGGATAAGATTGCCCGTCTTTCTTTCTCTCTTTTTTTTTAAAATTTTATTAATTTTAATGAACATTTACAGAGATTTTGGATTTCTATTCATTCATTGTTGCACTTTTCTCCCTGCCCAGCCCTCCTCGCTCGGCCCTCCTCCCCCACCCC
>NW_006399803.1:6297676-6303116 GCF_000299155.1 Elephantulus edwardii
TATATATATCTCAAATATGTATATATATATCTCAAAGATATATATCTCAAATATGTATATATCTCAAAGATATATATCTCAAAGATATGTATCTCAGATATATCTCGAATATATATATATATATCTCAAATAACCATAGTTCTTCCTTCATTGCCTTCAAAAGTCCTCATGTTATTTAGATATATGTGTATGCATTTAAATATTTTTTTCTCCTGTGGATGAAGCTGACCACATTTTCCAAATTGATTTTCTATCAGTAATATTCCAACTATGTTTCAAACCTCATTAAGGCCCTTTTCATCATTTCTTTTACTCCATTAGTTATGGCAGCATCTCAAAATTTAGTTTTCTCAGTAAATTTCATTATTGCGGTTACCAATTCATTATAAAATGATCAGCAAAGTAGGAGCAGGGTAGGGGAGGAGGAATTGACAGATGAGGACAAAGTGAAGGATTAGGAGTCTGGCCTGGGGATTGGAAATCTATCAAATCATGAATGGCATGTACAAAGTAGACGTGCACCAAGATGCAGGATTTGGAAATAGAAAGATGAAGGGGCCTCTGAAAACATTGAGTACAAATAAGGAGTAAAGACGCTTGGAAGAAGCAGAAAATGACTTTTAAAAAGATTTGGATAAATTTACTTCCAAGCTGATAAGAAACAAAAAGCCCCATTTCGTTTTCATCAAGTCAGAACCACCTGATACAGAACTGATTCTCCAGAGAGTTTTCCAAGGTTGCAGATTACGTGGGAGGAAACTGCCTATCTTTTTTTCCCAAGGACCCACTGGTAGATTCAGTCTCCAGAGTTGTACCACTTTTGGATTAGCATCTCAGCTCACCATGGCTCACTCACAATGCCACCAAAATGCCCCCAAGAGCAAGAAAGATGTTATAGATCTCTATAAACTTGAATGTAAACCCAAAGTAATTATAAGTATTCTCTCTTCTCTTGATCACGTTCTCTGGAACACTCCTTCATAACCAAAATCTGTATCAGTTAGCAGGGCGTGAGCTGACCTAGATAAATCATTCCTGTGTTGTTTTTAACTGATGCAAACAAGACTTATCATAGCATAAACCACTAAGACACATCACTACTAACAATACTATATTTTCCCATTTATTTTTTGAGGGACAAGTGAAATAATTCTCTGTGAACAAAGTCCTAGATCAAGCAATATATAGACAAGAATTTTCTTTGGGTCTTTAAAACATATTCTTACAAATAAAAGACAATATGTATACCAACAGAAAAATGCATAAAGAGCGTTAATTATTCAAAGAACAACCACGGAGCAATAAACCTTATCAAAAGCTGTACAACTGCATTAAGAGTCAAAGCCAACTCAAAATTCATTGCCATCAAATCAAAAGCAGCTCATAGCTGACACACCCCCTACCTCTAGTAGGTTTTCAGAGATTGTAAATCACATGGATGGTGATTGCTCATCTTTCTCCCTTAGTCCAGTTGATGGATTTGAACTGCCTGCCTTTGGATTAGCAGCACAACTCCTTACCCAGTAGGTCCTTGACATTCCTCATAGCCAAAATAGTACCAATAAAAGTGAAGCCATAGCTCTTTCTTCTTCTTAATATTGTTCAGTTATTTGGTTTATTAGGGAAGTGGTAGATTAATACAGGTAAGCAAATCTTTTTCTTGCCACTAGGTCTGTGCCCTACTCTAGACTTTAAAGAGTTTCCCTGGCGTTTGAAGAGAAGTACACAATACAAAACTAGGTTACAGAGTACCTGGAGGTACCCTGCTCCATTAGTAAGCCTTAGCTTGAAGGCATTCAACTTTCTCACTCCATGGTTGCACATATTTACTGCTTCAAAGATCATGAATCCTGCTCTGCAGATGAGAGCCCATCTCCTGATTCTGCTACTGCAGTTTCTCTGTGACCATCTCTGATGTTAAACCTTGTCATGAATTGAACTGTGTCTTCCCCAAATGCATGTATGTAATGTGGCAATGCCACCATCACGAAACCCCATGATCTGATAAAGCAAGCAGTTGTGAAAGGACTATGGATGGAATGCAATACCCTTAATCCCATCAGCGCCCTGATGTCAGATAAGGAGAATTTTCCTGGGTACACACTTAATGCCTTTTATCTCACATGAGATGAAAAGAGAAAAAAAGAGAACAGAAAGGGGCAAGTTCAGTACTACAAAGAAAGGAAAGAGCAGAGTGGAACCTATCCTTTGAACCCAGTTTCCTGTGCTGGGAAATTTCCTAAAACCAGAAGACACAAAGAAAACCATCTGCTAAAACTGACACGCTGAATTTGGACTTCCAGCATCTTAAACTATAAGACAGTTTTTTCTCGTTTGTTACAGCCACCCACTTGTGCTAGACAGCAGACATAAAGAACTAACACAATTCTCAGTCCTCTGAGCTTCTCAGTACTAGGATCCTGAACTCCACTCAGCTCTTCACAAAGTCCCACCTTGATGGTAGTCACATTCCTGCCTCACCATGGTATTTTCTATTTATGAGGTTAATAACGTTTAGCAAAATTCACAAAATGTATTATTAGTGAGAACTGAATGACATAGAAATATAGGCAATCCTAGGTATGACTTAGGCACAACTCTTAACTTGCACACTAATGGTATGTTTATCTTTACAGTGAAATGAATTAACCAACACTTAAATACTTCATCACAATCACCTTTATTTCCTGCATGTGTATTTTTAACTCATTGAAAAGGATTCCAGTTTTTTTCTTACACTGATGTTAGGGAGCTGTAGTAGCCTAGTCCATTGGAAGTTGCACTGCTAACCCAGTGGCCAGTGGCCCACCTTCTTTGCTCGTTTGAATCCACCAGCAACTTTGAGGGAGAAAGATGTGCAGTCACCTCTGATGCAGTTTACAGCCTCAGAAACCTGCTGGGGAGTCAGGAAGAAGTCGGCTCCAACTTGACAGCAGTGAATGAAAGGAAAACAAAGAACTTCTTCCAAATGTGTGAAGATACAGTTAGGAACAAATCTCATCTGTAATCCAGGGACTGTCTGTAATCCTTCATTCTTGGTGTGGGTGTAGGAATCAGTCTTTCTAAGTTGTAGTCTACCATTAGGAGCTAAAGTTGAAAACGTTTTGAATAATACCAGCTTTAAGAATAACATTTTTCAAAGTTACTGTGTATTTGCTTCTGTGCTGTATTTTATCTTTGCCACAACTGTTGTTACATTCCATTATAAATGAGGAAACCAAGACTCAAAAAATTTGATTGCTTTATGAGGGTTATTTCATTTTAAGTGATCAAAAAAATGTGTTTTTTGAAATAAAGTTCCATAATAATAATAATAACAACCAGTATGCTCATCAGTTTTCAGTGATAGTTTTCACTTCTAAGAATGTATTGTAAAAAGATAATGAGAAAATACCCAATTTGCATACACAATAGAGTTATGGACCATCAGAGTTAAGAACAAAGTATATGTGCACATGTATGAAATGTAGCATTGGTTGTGTTCAAAACTACCAAGTAATCTTAGGAGCCAGGAAATTTGTCCTTAGAGTGAAAGGGATACTAGGAATATTCCTATTATTGGCTAAGATATATTATAATGCAGTGTTAATCAGACACTAAGGGAGAACTAAATCTCCACTTATAACCAAGACTGCACAACAAATGGTTGTGCATTTTTACTAAATATGGTACCAGAAACCCTGGCCTAGAAGTTAATTTTAAGGATGGACAATCTTCTCCCATGCGATTAACTGCCTCTGGAAACCCCCCAGAGGGTTGGTTCCCACTCTCTGGTACACACAAGAAAGTCACAAACGTAAGTTCTAAACAGGAAAAAAACAGGAAATTACTGAGAATATTCAGAATTAATGGAACATGAGTTGTTAAATTGAAAAAGTTCATCTTAAAACTCAAGCTCACTGATGTGATTTTGGAACAAACACATTGCAGAATGCCTCTGGAAACCCCCCAGAGGGTTGGTTCCCACTCTCTGGTACACACAAGAAAGTCACAAACGTAAGTTCTAAACAGGAAAAAAACAGAGGAAATTACTGAGAATATTCAGAATTAATGGAACATGAGTTGTTAAATTGAAAAAGTTCATCTTAAAACTCAAGCTCACTGATGTGATTTTGGAACAAACACATTGCAGAATGGCTAGTGGGTTTGCTGAGGTGATAAATTGCATGAGAGAAGATTACTCATCTTTCTCAGATGGAGCTGCTGATTGATGCAAACCTCCAGTGAGGCACTTGAGTCAGCAGTGCCAACTACACCTCCAGAACTCCCAAATTCCAAACAGAAGTTTAAAGAAATCCACACTGTGTACATCATATTAAAACTTGAGTACAACAAAGACTACAACTGCAATGTGTACTGCTAATAGCAGTGCTTGGTAACTTCAAGTAGATTTTTTTTAAAAATCATTTTAATGAAAGTTTATAGAGACTTTGGATTTCCATTCATAGTTCCATTCATAGTTGCACACTTTCCTCCCTGCCCACCCATCCCCTCCAGTTCACTTTTCTCTTTGAAAAGTAAAAAAAGTTATTTCATTGTTATACAACCCCCCACCCTAATCCACTCCACTATGCAGCGTTCATTCTGAACGCTTGTCATGACAATAATATATAATCATATATTCCTCCTAAACAGTTCTCCTCTCCCTCATCTGTTTCAGTGTAGTATACATTATTTATCCCCTCTTAGTTTTCCCTCAACTCCAATGTCAGTCCTGCTTTACAGCAGTGCCACTATGCAGTATTTGTCCTTTTGTGCCTGAGATATTTCACTCAGCATAATGCCGTCCAGGTCACCCATTTTGTATAATATTTCATGAGTTCCTTGTTTTTCAATGCAGCATATTATTCCACTGTTTAATAAATATATCACAGTTTCTCTAGCCATTAATTTGTTGACAGACACTTGGGTTGTTTCCAACTCTTTGCTATTGTGAGCAAACTGCATTAAATATGGGTGAGCATATATATCTGCTTGGGTGACATTTCTGGTTTCTTTAGGGTATATTCTCAGTAATGGAATTGCTAGGTCAAATAATAATTTCTATTTCCAACTTTTTGAGAAAGTGCCATACTGCCTTCCAGAGTTGGTTGCACCATTTTACACTGCCATCAGCAGTGAATAAGGGTTCCAGGTTCTCCCCAACCTTGCCAGCATTTATTGTTTGCTTTTCTGTTAAATTTTGCTATTTTTACTGGTGTGAGATGATATCTCATGTTGTTTTGATTTCCATCTCTCTTAGAGCTAGGAATTTTGAACATTTCATCATGTTTGTTGGCCATCTAGATGTATTCTTTGGTGGTCTGTTCATATCTTGTTCCCATTTTCCAGTTGGGTTGTTTTCCTTTATCTTCTTGTGGTTGGTGCTAAAGTATTTTATAAATTCTAGGTATGAGTCCTTTATCAGACATGTCATTACCAAATATATATATATTTTTTT
>NW_006399803.1:6303312-6304614 GCF_000299155.1 Elephantulus edwardii
TCTCCTGGTTGTAGGTTTTCAGGATGCCTGGAAGACTGTTTATGTTGTGGACTAGGGCTTCTAGAGTTCTTTCAAGCTTTTCTTTAATGAAGTTTATACTCTTTAGTTTTAGTCCTAAGTCCTTGATTCACTTTGAGTTGGTTTTTGTATTTGGAGTGAGATATGGATCTTGCTTGAGTTTTCTACAGAGTTTTTCAATTTTGACAATACCATTTGTTAAAAAGGCTGTCGTTACCCCACTTAACTGATTTCAACTCCTTGTCAAAAATCAGTTGACCATAGTAGATGGGTTGATTTCTGGGTTCTCAAGTCTATTCCATTGATCTGTGTGTCTGTCGTTGTACCAGTATCACACTGTCTTGACCAACTCGGCAGTGTAGTTAAGATTTGTAATCAGGGAGTGAGATGCCTCCTACCTTATTTCTCTTTTTTAGGGAGTGCTTTGCTTTCTCAGGGCCTCTTTCCATTCCAAATAAAATTGCAGATTGCCTTTTCCATTTGGTTAAAGAATGGTATTGGTATTTCTTTTGGGATTGCATTGAACATGTAAATTGCCTATGGAAGTGTTGTCATTTTCACAATATTGAGTCTTCTTATCCATGAGCAAGGGATATTCTACCACTTCTCCAGGTCCCTTTTTTTTTTTTCTTGCAGTAAAGTTTTGTAATTTTCTTTGAAACAGATCCTTTGTGCTTCTGGTTAGATTTAAAACCAAGTATTTAATCTTGTGATTAGCTATTGTGATGGGTGTTGTTTTTCTTAGCTCCAGTTCTGTATTCTCATTGTCACTATAGAGAAATCCAATTGATTTCTGTATGTTGATCTTGTATCCTGACACTTTGCTGAATTGGTCATCTATGTCCAGTAGTTTTCTTGCTGAGTCTTTAGGGTTTTCTAAGTATATATCATATCAAATGCATGTAGAGATAATTCTGTCTCCTCTTTGCCAATTTGGATATCTCTTATATCCTTCTCTTGTCTTACTGCTATCACTAAGACTTAATACAGTATTGAATAGGAGAGATAATAGTGGGCATCCTTGCCTCATTCTTGTTCTCAAAGGGAATGCCTTTAATCTTTCTCCTTTGAGAACAATGTTGGTTCTCGGGTTTTCATAAATACTTTTTACTATATTGAAGAAATTACCCTCTAATCTTATTTTGTGAGTGTTTTAATAGGAAAGGGTGTTGGATTTTGTCAAAGGCCTTTTCTGCAACATTTGATAGAATCATGTGGTTCTTGTTCTTTGCTTTATTCATGTGATGAATTACATTGTTTTTCTTTTGTGTTGATCCATCCTTG
>NW_006399803.1:6305521-6316912 GCF_000299155.1 Elephantulus edwardii
TCCTTTATCACCTTGTTATTAATTTCTAATTTTATACCATTGTGGTCTGAGAAGATGCTTTGTATTATTTCTGTGTTTTTAATTTATTGACTCTTGCCTTGTACAAGACCTAAAATGTGATTTATTTTGGAGAATGTCCCATGCACATTGGAGAAGGAGGTGTACTATAAATATTTATGAGGTCAAGTTGGTTTCATTTTTGGTTTAATTCTTCAGCATCTTTGTTGAGCTTTTTTCTGGTAGTTCTATCTGTTTTGGAGAGTGGTGTATTGCAGTCTTCAACTACTATATTAGTGTTGTCCATTAATGTTTGTTTTATGTATTTTGCAGGTCTTTCACTTGGTGCATAGATATTTATTATTGTTATGTCTTCTTGTTCTATTGACCCTTTAAGCATTATATAGTGATTGTGTTTGTCCTTTATGATGGTTTTTACATTGAAATTTATTTTTTCGGTGATTAACATTGCTACTCCTGCTTTTTTCTGATTGTCATTTGCTTTGTATATTTTTTCCCGCCCTTTTATCTTTAGTCTTTCTTTTTCTTCATTTTTCACGTGTATCTCTTGTACATAGCATATTTATGTATTTTGTTTCTTCATCCAATCTGCTACTCTTTTTCTCTTCAGCAGTGCATTTAAACCATTCACATTCAGTGTGATTATTTAAAGTGAAAGTTTTATTGCTATCATTTTTTTTTTCAGTTATTTTTTGGCGGTGCTGCTAATTACTTTGACCCATCCTACTCTCTGTGGCACCTCTATAAGAAAGACATCGCTCAGAGTTTCCTGCAACACTGGTCTTGTTTTTACACACTCCCTTAGGTTCTGTTTTCCTGAGAATATCTTGTTCTCTCTTTCTTATTCGATGGACAGTTTTGCTGGGTTCAGTATTCTTGGTTGATAGTTGTGTTCTTTGAGTGTTCAATATATGACATTCCACTGTCTTCTTGCTTGCATGGTTTCTGCTGAGAATTCGGCATTTAATCTTATTCTGCTCACTTATAGGTTACTCTTTCTTTCTCCCTCACTGCCTTCAGAATTCTTTCCTTATCTTTGGTTCTGGCAAATTTGCCTTGGTGTTTTTCTTTTGGGGTCCATTCTATATGGTGTTCTCTCAACTTCTTGAATATACTTTCTCTCAATCTTCATTAAGCCTGGAAAGTTTTCTTCTAATATTACTTCCACAAATTTTTAAATGCCTTCTCCTGTTCTGGTATTCCGATGATGCTTATGTTATTTCTATTGATGGTGTCCCACATTGCTCTTAGATTTTCTTCTGTTTCCTTCCTTTTTGATTCTGCTTTCTGCTCTAGCAGATCAGTGACGACAATTTTATCTTCTATTTCACTGGTTCTTAATGGGGTCCTGCCCCATTACATTGAACAGTTCCACTGAGAGAAGGGACTTGGATTAAAAATGAAGACACAGAGAGGCTACCAGCTGATGGCAGAGAGCAAAGTTTATTACAGAACTTCTGTTTTATATACCTTTTGCAGTGAACAGAAAAACAACTCAGCCTCAAGGCCGACAATCTATCTTACTTTGATTTACAACAGATTTACTGGCTTAAGCAAGTAAGGTTGCTTGTTTTTCTTATTAGGCAAGACCATTAGCATTTGAATACATAGTCTTTAGGGAGGGACATTCCAGTATCCACATCCCTGCTCAGTCCTAGGGTTCAAGGAATGGTTAAACTTGTCTCTGTTTCCCTTCAAATATCAAACCATAATGATGAACAGTTCTGCACTTTTGAACCTGGCCTAAAATGGTTACTTGCATAAAATGGCTGCAGTATGGCTTACTTTTTAATATCTTGCTTCCTTGAGTTGTTTTCTATCAAGCAGATATAATTAGTCTTGCTGGTCTTTTGGTACAGGGCTAATCTTGCTTTAAAAGTTAGCCAGGCCTCAGCAGGTTCTACATTCCAGCTCTTCAACTCTGTTCATATGTCTCTGTATTATGTTGACAGCATCTGAAACATTGGACCTCATATTTGGGATTGTGATTTCTGGCTTATCTAGAGCCTCTAGTGCCTCTTTTGTTTTATCTGCATTGCTTTGGATTGTTTTTTTAAGCTCCTCCTGGTTTTTGCTTGCAGTGTCCTGTAATTTTTCAAGTTTGTCTTTTACCCATTGAAAATACTCAATCATTGTTCTTTTAAATTCTGTGTCAGAAAGTTCTATCAGACTTCCAGGCTTCAGGAAATCCATTGATACCATGTCACTTTTTGGGGGTATTATCTTTCTTTGGGTTTGCATAGGCTGTGAGGTAGCCTATTTCTTTCATGCCATTGCTATGGTAGAGTTTTTTATGCTTGAGGAGCTAGCCCATTCTTGATCTGAAGTCACTGTGTCAAAAGAGGGTTCAGCAGGCATGTGCGTGGATGCCTGCACAGACGCATGCAGTGGTGGGGGTGGGGGTGCACAGAGACACAAGGAGAGGGGTGGTGTGCATGGAGACCTGAATGGAAAACCAGGAAACCCTTTACATTATCAAACTTTTGTTCATTTATTATGATGTTGCCTATGGCTCTTGATATGAGAATTTTTGTTTCCTTTATGTTGAGTTATAGTGTATCTTAAAGGCTATGGGTTTGATCTTCATCAATAAGCACTTCAAGTCCTCTTCTCCTTTAGTAAGCTAGGTTATTTTGTCAATAAGTAATCTTGTTGTGCAGTCTTGTTGCTGAGTTTTTCTTCATGACCCAACTTCTCAGACATTTGCCCAGATACAGATTGAACAGATATGGCCAAAAGATATATCCCTGATGAACACCTTTCCTGATTTTAACCACTAATGCATTGTTCTGTTTGAACAATTGTGTCTTCGTCTAAGTGTAGGTTCCACATAAACACAATTAAGTGTGGTAGAATTTAAACCTTTTTTCAGTGTTACTTCTAATTTGTTATAATCTATGTAGTCAAATGCCTTTGCACAAATCAACATCTTTGGGTATTCTCTACTTACTTTCAGCCAAGACCCATTTAACATCAGCAGTGATAACCTTCATTCTAAATCTTCTGAATCTGGCTTGAATTTTCTGACCATTCTCTGTCCAACATATTGCTGTCCAACATTTTTAGTTACTACAAAAATACTTTACTTGCATATAATGTTAATGATTCTGTTTGCTAATTTTCACATTCTCCTGGATCATTTTGTTTGTTTGTTTGTTTTTAATGGGCACAAAATGAGATCTCCTTTCAGTTAGTTGGCTAGATAGCTGACTACCAAATTTCTTGGCTTAGATGAGTGAGCACTTCTAACATTGCATCCATTTATTGATACATCTCAATTTGTATTCTGTAGTTTCTGCCAAGAAAACAAATAGATTCATCCTAGAGAGGGTTAAACCAGGCTACTCCTTGGAGGCAAAGATTCTGGGGCTTTGTCTGACATACTTTGGACATGTTGCAAGAAGAGACAGGTCTTTGGAGAGGGACATCATGCTGGGTAGAGTAGAGGGACAGCGCAGGAGGGGAAGACCGTCTATGAGGTGGACTGATTCAGTGACTGGGGTAATCTGAATGGGTGTGTCAGAGGCAATGCGATTGGCACAGGATCGAGCAGGGTTTAGGGCTGTTGTACCTAGGGTCGCTATGAGTTGCAAACGACTTGATGGCACATAACAACAACAGTTTCTTCATGCTCTTGCCAGTCAATGCCTTCAGTACAGCCTGGATTTGTTCCTTCAATATTGTTGAGTCCTATCATATACTACAAACTAAACTACCTTAAATGATTGATCAATTGTTTTATGTATGTGTATGTGTTTAATATACATACACACTTCCATCCCAAAGGAACATGGCTCAAACCCACCGGATGCTCTTGTGGGAAAGATGGCAATCTCCTCCTATACAGTTTATTGTCTGGAATCCTGTTAGAGGGTCAGCTATGAGTTGGTTCTGACCTGATGGCACACTGCCACCACACAACAGCAACTATTATTATTTACCTTTTTAATGATGAGGAAAATAAAACAGAGAGCTCATACAGCTTGTTGGTATTGAGCAAAGATTTCAATCTAGACAGTGTAATTCTTAAGTTTGTGGTTTTAACACAATCCATATTGCTCAACAGGACAGTTTTCATTGGAAATAAGTAGTGATTATAGGTACATTACATAATTAATGTCATTAACTGCATTATATAAGTCAAACCATTGAAATGTATAATAGTAAATAATCTGACAGAAAGCTTCTACATAAGCATTACTAGTGGTCAAAATAAATATAATATCTTCCAGTGCTGTGGAAAAGAACAGAACTGCTAGCCTAACCAATACTTCTCAAATATACTGTCATTTAAGAGTGAAGACAAGCTCTTCTTCTTTTCTATTTTGTCTCATCTTTGCTTTAATAAAAATATTTTTACATCTTTCCTTTCTGTGAAGACAGCTTTGTGAACCAGAATTGACCAAAGACTGGTTCCTTCAAGGCACTTGTTGAATATAGCGTTACCTTCTCACTCTCTGTTATTTCACTTTGTTTCTCTGCTGGCTTTGATAATTAGTCAATTAGTCAATACAGAACCAGTATACATTGGTCATACATGTAGATTGAATTCATGATTATGGGGTTTATATAAGGTAACAAAATAGAAATAATAGAAAGTAATTCAAATCAACATCAGGAGACTCAGGGTACAACTGTGGGTGAGATCTGCAGAGATCCTCAAAGGACAATCAAGGCTGCTTCAGACCAGCTTCTGGCTGGAAAAGTTCTTTGATATCACTCTTGACTTTCTCTCCTCTGGATCTGACAACTCCATCCTCAAGTCCTAGGATTTTTATAAACTAGACCTAGAACTTCTTACCAGTGACAAGATACAGTCCTTAATAAATCCAGGTAACCAAGGGTCAGCTACTCAGCAGGTCTTCTCAATAGCTGTTTGGTATGAAGGTCAAATACAGTTTAGAGCTCTCTAGCAGTTGTGTGGCTCATAAGTTGATCAGTCTTTGCAGATGGGAATTTCTGATTTACTTTAGGAGAAATAAAACTATCTAGAAAATCATATCTTGGTTTGCAATAAAAACAACTAGGGCTCTTTGAAGAAATTTTCTATTCTAGAGCTGAGGCAGGAATAATTTAGGAGGAATCTGAAACATGCTGTTCCAGAAAGTAAGGATATATTTAAAAAAATGATGAGAATATTCCAGAAGGATACAAGAGTTGTTTTTAAGGAGCTTGAATTGATATAATTTTGGATTATTTGAACATCAAAATAAATCATGATAGTAAAATTGCATACCCACTGAATAAATAAAAACCTATGAATCTACACTGATATTAACAAACTCATAATTAAATGAAGAAAACAGAAGAATAAAATTATGCCTTTGAATTTTGGTGTTGATAAAGATTATTGACTATGCTATAGACTGTTAGAAGAATCAACAAGTATGTGTTAGGAAAAATACAGCCACAAGATTCTTTAGAATTAAGGGTGGTAAAACTTCATCACACATACTTTAAATATGCTATCTTGAGGGACCAATCCCTGGAGAAATACATCATGCTAAGGGAAGGTAGAGTGTCAGTGAAAAAAGAGGAAGATCTTTAAGGTGATAGATTTGACAAAGTGGCTGCAAGCTTGGGTTCAGACATAGTAAGAGTTATGAGAATGGCACAGGACTTTAACATACCTTCTTGTTCATGAGACCTTAACAACACAGGCACCTAATAACAACAACCAATACAAAATATAATCCTCCTTTGGATTCAGATTATACTACTTGGAAAAAATCAAATGAAAGTTTGTGGCTTTGATGGTACATGGTAGAATTATTACTAAGTCAGATCCTAATTTAGAGAGCTGTACTGTGCTAATTTAGGGGAGTGTTGTATATTTTTAAAAATAGAAAGTGAAATATTGATGGAATATTATGTTACTAATTTTGGTTATTCTGAAAATAATAACGGAATATGTATAGATATAAACTATTATATTCTAACCAGACCAGCCTATACCTAATTATAATTTCTTAGAAATATCTTGTGTTTATTTTAATCTAGTTGGCCTTTCAACCTGTACAAAAATATGTTGATCCAAAGCACATCAAGACATGGATTTATTGTTTGCATATTATTTTACTTACTTTTCACAATTTATTCTCTTTGATATATTTTAAACACATAATGTTTTTCCTAGTAATTTATAAAGAGAAAGAATGGTTTGAAGACTCATGCTGACTTGACTTTACAGTCTGTTTCTTTCTCTATACAGCTGCATGAATTTGGGGGAAATCTGTACCTTTTGTTTTCAGTCATAGTTTTCCCATCTCTTAATAATTCAGAATTGTCAAAAACAAGTAAGGAAATATGAAATATCTGAGCAGAATTTTTATCATGTAAAATGCATATAACAAGTGTTACCTCTCATAACTTCATTTTTAAAATTGGTTTTCATGCAGTCATCCATATACATTGTGTTTTATACAATCAGGCATTTCAGTTTCTTTTTGCTTTTTGCTTTCTCTCACCTGAAATGCTAATGCTGGTCTCCTGGGTTTAGGGAAGTACAAAGCTTATTAATAAGGGACCACAATAAAAGGACATTTTCCTTGCCCTTTTGTTCATATTTGACCTCCTTCCTTGGGTAGAATTCTTGCCGTTATTTCTGTAATTAAGTCATCCATCATCACCCAGAAGATGAACCAAGCCAGACAGTATATATAGGTCAGGTGACCATAGTGTAGGGGAGTGGGAAGGTAGAGCACAGAGGGTGTAGGAAGACTCCAGTAGCACTGAGGGGACCAGAAACCAGCATAGTTCAGAAGGTTAGAGCAGAGGAAGTCTTTCCAATCTGGAAACTATTATTGCCTACTTTTGGAAAAGCATATTAGCTCTTGGAAAAATACTGCCTGATTAGAATTGAATGATTCAGTGTGATACTCTGCTCTGACTCTTTATTCAGTAAATTTTAGGGTTTTTTAGCCCTGTGAAAGAAAGATGGACAGTCTCCTCCCATGCGATTTATAGCCTCATAAAACCCAGTGGAAGGTCAACTATGAGTCAGCTATGATTTGAAGGCAATGAGTTTTGAGAGTTAAGAGATTTAAGTGTGTTCTTTGATTTCTCTCTTCCATCATCTTCTCCTCCCTGTATATAATACTGAGGCAAATTCTATTGGCTTTGCCTTCAAAAATATAACTCAGAATAATAAATTTTTCTTCATCTTCACTATTATCACCCAGATCCAAGACACTATGCACTCTTGCCTATTTTACTACAGGTATTTTCCAAATGATTTCCATACTTCTCATCTCATACACTGAAATTCCTGTCCCTCACACCAGTTTAAATTTTTCTAGAATCTAAAAATTTGTGTCTTGTCACATCCACTCAGATTCTTTACTGCTTAAAAGATTTCTGATGTTTTTCTCTTGCCCCTAGAATAAAGTTTAGACTTCCTGTTCTAACTTGTAAAGCTGTAGTCACTATCACTGTCTTTCTCTGTGGTCTCATTTTATACCACACTGTCCACACTACAGCAGCACAGACTTTCCTCAGGCTTGGAAGCAGGGGAGGCATCCACTTCCAAAAAAAGCTTGCCTCCAGATACTCTATGAACTTAGAGAAAAGATGAAAGTTTTGTGTTCAAGACTTTTGTTCATAGGGTCACTAGGGGTCGTCTACTACCCGACGGCACTTAACAACAACAACAAAAACAATTTTCTCTTCATGTCTTTGTACTAATCATCTCTGAATTCTACTTTTCTCAATTCATCACTATGTTAGCTCATTCTTGTGTCAGCTTCAAGAATCACTTTTTCATGAGCCTATTTTGCCTGCCTCCTCAGTACTTAACATATCAGCCAATTTTTGTTTTTATCAAAGCAGTTGAGAGAGAGAGAGATATAGTTGTAGATATAGGAAGCTCTAGTGACCTAGTGGTAAGAAGCAGCACTGCAGTCCTGAAGGCACGTGGTTCAAATCTGCCAGCTGCTCAGTGGAAAAAGGATGGGTAATCGCCTCCTGTGCAATTAACTGCCTTTGGGGTCAGCTATGGGTTAGTTCTGGGTTCTGACTGGACAGTAAACAACAACAAACAAACAAATAAATAAATATTGTTATTGTTGTTGTTATTGTTTATTATTATTATTATTATATCTTCCCCTTGTGTATAAGCTAACATGCCTTACTTGCTTATATCTGTTCATCCTCATGGTAAAGTCGTCCAATGTCTAGGGAAGCCATTAGTTTTATTCTTTCATAAATTTTTAATAATTATACACAACTTTTAACATAAAGATAGTGAAATCTCAAAGATAAGGAAACAATATATATGACCTCATCTATTAATTCTTCAAGATGGAAGGACATTGTCAAAGGGTACAATGCATGAAATTTAACACTGGAAAAATACATATAAAACTTGTTTAACTGACTCCATGCAGGAACAGGCACAGCACAATAATAAACATAGAATTGCATCACCTTTTTAAAAGATTGTTGTAATTGTTAACACATTCTTATTAAAGAAATATGATAAATGCACAAATTGGAAACACTGTAAAATATTTATGAAGGGACACTAACAAAGGACCTCTGAGTACAGTTTTTTAGCACCTTCACACTCATACATCAACGTTCTGAAAGAGTAAGAAAGTACATGGAGAATTGAAAAGAACAAAAACCAGATTTGGTCAAACTTTCTTCATCATTTCATTCATTCCTATCACAATCCTACTGTGTCATAGGTATAGACAAGAATAGAAGTCTTTAAAATCCTCTTAATTCCCTCTGGTCACAGGGCCGCTGACAGATCATGTTGGAAGTAACATTAAGTCTAAACCTCAACTTATCATGGTATAATTTTTACCTGTCAATATTCCGAAAACTTTTGTTAAAATAACAATGAAAGTAAAAAAATTTTATTAAAAAAAGAATAATTTTCCTTAATAATAGGTCACTCTAAGTATATGTAATTCTCAAAGATGTAGAGTATTTTTTATAGTTGAGTTTTTATCTACTGAAGAAGGCATTTTGAACAATTAAACCTTAAACACCACAAAGGTTATCTTCTTCACTTGAAGTCTGTCACCACCTTCTATGGTGTAAGCTATGAGAACATTAGGGCCCTTGTTTGTTTTTATACCCTAGGCCATGGTCTTCGCAATCACAGAGTTGAACAATGACCAAGGAGGATAGAAGGAGAATTGATGCCTTTGAGCTGTGGTGCTGGAGAAGAGTATTGAGAATACCATGGACTGCTAGGAAAACAAACAGATTTGTCCTGGAAAGGGTTAAACCAGGTGGCTCCTTGGAGGCAAGGATTCTGAGGCTCCATCTAACACATTTTGGATATGTTGTGAGGAGAGACTGGTCCTTGGAGAAGGACATCATGCTTGGGAGGGTGGAGGGATGGTGCAGGAGGGGAAGGCCCTCTATGAGGTGGATTGATTCAGTGACTGGGATAATCGGGATGGGAGTTTCACAGACAGTGTGATTGGCACATGACAGAGCAGAGTTTAGGGCTGTTGTACATAGGGTCACTATGAATCGCAAGTGACATAACATAACAACACAACAACAGTTTCTCCAGTGCTTATACATTACCTGGCACTTGATATACTCAGTAAATATTTACAGAACAAACAGTGTAGAAACAGTTCCATAAATATTTGTAGAAACACTGTTGAGGAAGCAAAAGTGAGAGAACCAGAAGTTTGGAGAAGCGTACAGGTCAGGTCTGTGGTGTACTCTGCATACTCCTCTCCAATTCAGGGTACAGGGCTTGGCAACTTCCATGTGTGGTTGTTTTCTCTCTCCTCCATTTTTAATCTTTTTTCAAAATAGACCTTTTTCCTTCTTTCTCAACCTTCATCCCCCATTCTCATAAAGTTATATGTTCTCCTTCTTGTTATATTTTGTAATCCTCAAGAGTGCTTTCTGAAGTACAGTAATTCCAGAATGCTGGGTTTTATCTATATATGTTTCTTATTATATCAAAGGATTTCATAATCACTAATCCAAGGCTCTTTTTGTATTTTTGTTATTTTTATAAAGAAAGAAAAGTACTTATAAAAGTAGTACTATTGCTAAAGAAGTAGATCTAATACAGATGCTCTTTGTGAATTCCTTGTTTTTATAATCTTAATTTTTTCTTTTGACTTGTGATAAAAAAATCCTTTTAAAATTGTGCTTCCTGACTATATCTTTAACTAAAGAAGTAACCAGATATTGTGTATATGTGCATATGTTTTGATGTATAAACAAGTAGTTATAACTAGTACCTTTTATTACATGGATTTTCCTTTTATTCAGGCATTTTGTAAGAAATAAATATCAAGTTGTAAGTCATGGACATAAAGACGTTTATTTAGAATTTAAGAAAATTTTCGTATAGAAGAGAGTATCTAAGTATTACTTTTTCATGAAAGAATTCAGCAGAGGAGAGATTATTTTCATAGACATCTATCTGCTTATGCACATGCATATACATAAAATTTCAGAAATCTCAAAATGCACCTGAGAGTGATTATGTTCTGAATACATGATGTCACTGAAAATACTAGCATTCACATTGGTGAACACTTGAACTGTTCTATGTCCATGTATTGCGTGAAAAGCTGATATCTCCAGAAGAATTTCTGCACAAAATGAACAACTTCTTTTGTGATAGCTTTACCTATTTCTGCCATCAACTTTAGTTTCCACTCTTGTTTTGTGTTGTTAATGCATACTGCAGAAAATTCTCAAAAGATATTTTCTGCTATTTTGTCTTGGGTGTGGTAAGGCTATTTTGTCTTGGACATGGTAAGGCTTTTCCCCGGAGTAGCTTCTCTATTGTACCACCCCCCCACCCCCCGCAACCGCGCGCCGATTCCTGTCTATCCCTCTGTCTCCCGTCTGCACAGCCCTGGAACAGACTTGGAGCATACCAGAAGAATGTCTATCTGTGTTTGTGGCTAACTCTGAGAAGAATGGGAATCCCAGAACACTTGATCGTTCTAATGCGAAACCTATACTTGGACCAAGAGCCAGTCATTAAAACAGAGCAAGAAAACACTGCGTGGTTCAAAATTGGGAAGGGTGTATGCCAGAGATGTGTCCTGTCTCCATACCTTTTCAATCTGTATGCAGAACAGATCATCCGGGAGGCTGGGCTCTAAGAGGAGAAGTGTGGCGTCAGGATTGGTAGAAGATCTATTTAACAATCTGCACTATGCAGATGACACAACCCTGCTTGCTGAAACTGAGCAGGATCTGAAATGGTTGCTGCAGAGGGTCAAGGACTGCAGCCTTCAGTATGGATTGAAGCTCCATGTCAAGAAGACAAAGATTCTCATCACTAGACCAATTGGCAGCATCAGGATGGATGGTGAAGAGATTGAGATTGTTAACAACTTTAGTCTGCTTGGCTTCACAGTCAACACTCTTGGC
>NW_006399803.1:6317482-6365736 GCF_000299155.1 Elephantulus edwardii
CACATAACAACAACAACATTTTGTCTTGAAACCAATGAAGGTTTATCGGCTATATAATGACTGCTTTTGTGTCCTACCACACTCCTTTACTCGCCTTTGAACAAACACAAAGGTACATTTGAAAACTGCTTTCAGTATGAGTAGACTAAGTATACCTATGAAATTTTGTGTGGATGATTTCACTCTACAACTTGACCTTTCAAAAGTGGTATTGATGCAAAGTGCCATTAAGCAAAGTATGAAACTGCTTCAGGCTTTCAGAGTGCTACAAGTCGTAGGCTGCTATATAAATGTTTCTTGGTGCATTTTGTAACATAATCAGAGTTTCTTCGAGCTAAAGGATGTAGTCTCATGGCAAAGAATACAAAAGTCACCCGTGACAGATTGAATATACCATCAGGATTATGTTTTGAAAATAGATTTTTACCTTGAAAGTTCTGGATAACTTCCATACTATTTACACTTGTTATGTTGGAAAGAGGTCTCACTCAGATGTCCAAAAACTTTTCTGACTTTACTTCAGTTGACAACATTATACAAGTGGCCCTGTTTGAAAATGAATGTTATTTAATTCATAATAAACCATCTTTCCGTTCTAATAGTATCCTAACTTTATTAAAGTCAAAAGTAATGTTAAGGGAGGGTAAAATCATAAATATGATTCATAAATACTTTAAAAACAACAACAATAACAGAGTTCCTAGTTGAATAAAAATCTCACTTAGAATTGTAGTTTGTCTTTGAAAGAAAAACTTCTGGGATATGGGTAAACTCGTTTTAGAAAAGAAATCAAATATTATGGAATTTGGGAATCAAATTTGGCATATATTAGATTAATGCTCTGTGAAACTCTAAAGTCTGAATCTGAATTCAGTTTATAGGTGTTTGACTTAATTCTCTTTTATTCCTTTTTCCTTTGTTAGTTGCATTTAAATTCCAGTGACTTTTCTTTTTGTGACTTTAAGCATTTAGTACTGAATTTCTAAAGGGACAGATTCCCCCCCTGGTCCCCTCTTTGTTTTGTTGGTTTTGTGTTGAGGGTCCACCCCCCACCCCCTAGTGAACCCTTGAAGAAGATTTTGGTTGAGAATTTTGTTGTGTGCAAAATTACTACTTTTATGGTTATGTGTATAATCCTATAATGTCACCAATATACGTAATACTTGCTTACAAATAAGTAGGGATTTTATAATATGTAAAGAATAAGGCTGATAAAGATCTTTTCATGTATTTGCATAGTTCACTTTTTAAAAATATGTGCTATAGCTGATTGAACAAAATTAGATTTTTAATTATGCCACATAACTCTAATTTCTTCAAAATAGTGTCAGTATTCAGTATATTTAAAATGATGTCAGCAACAGTTTTTTATTTGTTGTTGTTATGTATCATCAAGTCTCCTGCGATTCATAGTGATCCTATGTACAGTAGCTCTGAACCCTGCTGTATCCTGAACCAATCTCACTGACTCTGTCACACCTACCCCCATAATCTCAGTTATTGTGTCAGTCCATTTAATGTAGGATCTTCCTCTCCTGTGCTGTCCCTTCCCCATAATCCCAGTTAATGTGTCAGTCCATCTTGTCTGGGGTCTTCATCTCCTGTGGTTTCCCTTCACCCTTCCTAGCATGATGTCCTTCTCCAATGATTGGTCCCTCTTGGCCACGTGCCCAAAGTATGTGAAATGGAGCTTCAAAATCCTTGCCTCCAGAGAGTAATTTAGTTTCACCTTCTCCAATACCTGTTTGTTCTCTTGGCAGTCCATAATACTATTCTCTAGCACAACAACTCAAAGACATCAATTCTTCTTCTGTCATCCTTAGTCTTTGTCCAGCTCTCTGATGTATAACAAGTAATTAAGTTTTTTTGTTTGTTTGTTTTTATTGTGATTTTAATGAAAGTTAACAGGCAAGTTGGGTGTTCATTCATTTATTGTTGTACATTTTCCTCCCTACTCCCCAGTTATTTTTTTAAAAAATATTCATTCAGTGTTACATAATTTCCTCCCACCCCTCCTCCCTCAGTCCACTTTGCTATGCACCTCTTATTTTGCAATGTTTTCATACAAATAATGACTAATCATGTATTTCTTTTAAACAGTTCTTTTCCTCATCTGTTCTGATGCAGTGTTCATGTCAGTCCTATTTTATAGTGATCTTATGCGGTATTTGTCCTTTTGTGACTGAGCTATTTCACTCAACATAACGTCCTCCAGGGCCACCCACGTTGTGTAATATTTTATGAGTTTCTTGTTTTTCAGGGTCCCATAGTATTGCATTGTGTGAAAATACCATCGTTTTCTATCCATTCATTTGTTGATGGTTGCTTCCGTCTCTTCAGAGCAAGCAATTGTGAAGACCATGGCCTGGATCTTCTTTATTTTAGAGTAAACTAACCTGAAACTAACAACTCTCTCTATTTCCATAAATGTTTGACTTTCATACAACAATATAAAAAATTATATATATACTTAAAGCTTTTGGTAAAATAACCATCGGTGGAGTAAAAATTTTTATAAGAATGAATTTCTTTCATGGAAATATTCTTTCCTACTAGATGATATTTCCTTTCAATGTTTTGAGACCCTTGAACTATATTTACTTAAAACCATCCCTTTCTTTAAGAGTTACAGTTGTGATCCCTCTTTGTTATCCAAGAATTTGACTAAGTTGGGGCATGTAGTTGGGGAACATAGTATCCAATGATGTAACCATCTAGTTAGCTTTTCAGTTCTTTTCAGGTGGACATGATTGAACATCATAGTGGATAATAATCTTAACTGGAGAGAAGGAGTAATTAGTGCTACAAGGGATCAAAGAAAGCTCTTTGTTATAGATTGTGCAAAGTAAAGAATGACCATACTTTTAAATTTAAGGATCAATTTGGTTTACTTCTATGAAGACATCTTAATGATTTGTGTAACTGTTTCATTCTAAAACATGGAAATTGAGCAGAAATATCATTAACATTTATTGTTGAAATTGAGGTTAGGAGCTCAGAAGATACATTGAATTATGGATAATCAAAGTGGTAACATGCCTCTGGAAATATATTCACTGTGTGAAATGTTTATACTTTTGTTCTGACTATTTATTCAAGTTGGAATATCTCAGCACCGAAGTAGAATATTTGATGTTAGTCGATATTAAGAGCATATATATATCAGATTCTGAATTTGTATGTAAGTCAGAAGAACAGTTAGGTGTGGATTTTTTGTACCTAATGTCAGTTACTTGAATATTTTCTTAGACTATAGTATGAAATATACTTTTTAAAATGTAAATGAAGCACTGATTTACTAAAATTTCCTTAACATTTTATATACAGTACAAGATACAGTCATAAGAACAATATCAAAGTATCTTTTTGTTATTACAAACCATTATATGTACCTTGAATTTTAACAAAATAGACTGTATATAACACTGGCACTGACTACTATGAAAAATGCTGAGGTGACAAGTATGGAAAATAAGGACAAATTTTAATCAGTTAGAAACCTAACCTGAAAGAATTTCTACTTTTAAGAGGGATACACAAATCATTGAAGAATATCATTCATATCATGTGCAAGCAACATTCTGTGGAAAATTATCCAAAAACAACTGGAACAGCACATCCACAGAGAACTGCCAGAATTGCAGGCAGTGTTTAGAAGAGGCGATACCAGGAATAGTATAGCTAATGTTATATGGATCTTGCATGAAAGCAGAGAGTACCATAGGAATGTCTATCTGTATTTCATTGAATAGGCAAAGGCATTTGACTGTGTGGATCACAACAAACTATGGCTAACTCTGAGAAGAATGCATGCTTATGAGAAACCTATACTTGGACCAAGTGGCAGTTGTCAGAACAGAGCAAGGAAACTTCGCATGGTTCAAAATTAGGAAAGATATACACCAGGGATGTGTCCTATCTCCATATTTTTTCAATCTGTATGGAACAGATTATCTGGGAGGCTGGGCTGTTTGAGGAGAAATGTGGCATCACTATTGGAGGAAGACTCATCAACAGTCTGTATTATGCAGATGACACAACCCTGCTTGCTGAAACTGAGGAAGACTTGAAGTGCTCACTGCAGAAGGCCAAAAACTGCAGCCTTCAATATGAATTGAAGCTCCACATTAAGAAAACAAAGATTCTCACCACTGGGCCGATTGGCAGCATCATGATAGATGGTGAAGAGATTGAGATTGTTCACAGCTTTAGTTTGCTTGACTCCACAACCAACCATCTTGGTACCAGTAGCCATGAAATTAAAAGGCAAATTGTATTGGGAAAGTCTGCTGTCAGGGACCCCTCCAAAGTACTGAAGAGCAATGATGTCAGTCTGGAGACTAAGGTGCACCTAATTCAGGCCATGGTCTTTGCAATTACTTGCTGTGCATCAGAAGACTGTACAATGACTAGGGATGATAGAAAGAGAATTGATACCTTTGTGGTTCTGGAGAAGAGTATTGACTATACCATGGACTGCTAGGAAAACAAACAGATTCATCCTAGAGAGGGTGAAGTCAGCCTGCTCCTTGGAGTCAAGGATTTTGAAGCTTTGTCTGACATACTTTGGACATATTTCTTGTCATATTTCTTGGACATATGCTTGGGAGGGTGGACGGACAACACAGGAGAGGAAGACCCTCGATGAGACGGATTGATTCATTGACTGGGGTAGCAGGGGTAGGTGTGTTGGAGATAGTAAGATTGGTCCAGGATGGAGCAGAGTACAGTGGTGTATATAGAATCATTAGGAGTTGCAGATGACTTGATGGCACATAACAACAAAACAGCTTTTAAATATATTACTACATGTGTGTAATGAGTTTGTGTGCTTTAACAGGGAAGGACGTAACAGAGGGATAGATAACATGGTGACATGGAGTAAAGTCCAGAGGATTAGCAGGAGGACTGAGTGATCAGGGAAGGCTTAGAATTTTATTGGATACCAGTATTCTCTTTTCAAGCATCTTTAATAGTAGAAAAATGCATGTATATTGCTACTAGGGCATTTTTTGAATGGAGATTATTAATTCATACTCATATTAACAAGAGTGATGTAATGTGATCTCTTATATAAGAAAAGGAACTTATACGAAAGATGCCTTTGAATACTTTACTTACTCCATGTTCCATTTGTTCAGGACTTCTGGTGGCCTATTGGTAAAAAACTGTGCTGCTTCAGGCACTTGGTTCAAATCTTTACAGGAGAAGGACGGATAATCTCCTTCCATGAGATTTACTTCCTCTGGAAACTGCTGGAGGGTCAGGTATGAGCTGATTCCAGCTCAAGGGGACCTTACTACATGTATGTGTACATGATTGGGCTCTGTAGACTCTCTGAATCACTATTTTCCTTAAGATAATGCTGCACACTTTCTTCCTTGAGATTTTATACAAATGGTGATCAAGTATAACTAGACTATAAAATTTGTTATTTAAATTATAATATTTGTGTCCTTGGACAAAGTCTTCATGTAGATTGCCTCATACCTTTGACCATTACAATACCCACTAGCCCATCTGCTATTAATAGGTAGAACGAAGAACTATGAAACAAGACCTGTTTCTTTTGCTCTCTTCTAGAAGCACTGTAGAGAAAAGATTTAATGGACTACAAAGTTTAAATCCTTAAATCATACTGTAATTTATGCTATAAACATGGATTATAAGGATTTGGAATATTCCGCTGCCCTTGATCAATCCCCAGGGTCAGTGGAATTGGCCTCTTAAATTAGGTTAAAAAGATTTGTAATCATTCTTATTAGATTTTTTTTGAAACAACTTTGAAAAGAAAAATACTGTTTAAGGTTGTAGCTGTATTTATGGAGGTAGATCTTTCATGAGCCTTTGAAACAATATTACTTAATTTTGCATGATGTTCCAATGTGTTTTTTTTAATTTGTTTATACATTGATATTAGAGTCAGGAGCCATGCAGCCTTCTCAGAAAGTTAGAGAGTGTTAAATTTTTGAAATATGTCCTGAATAATTGTTTTTCTTGATAGTTGCCAGTATAGAGTTATATGCATGCTGCAATGCCTTCCTAAAAAACATTGAGATTCAGGTTACATGGACTGTGGATTTGATTGGATTTCATATACTTAATAGTTTGTGTTCATTAAAGGTTTCCAAATTGTTGTTGATGTTGTTGATTGCTGTCAAGTCAAGCACAACTCTTAGTAACCATCTGAACAAAAGACCTGAAGCATTACTATAAGTATCGTTTCTCAAAATTCATAGAGTTTCCAGAGGCATCTTGTTTAGAAGTGGATGCCACTGCTGCTTCCAAAACTGTCTTAAACTTGGAGCTCCACCAAACACTGACCACCATGGGTAACCGTTTTGCCATTTGACACCCTAATGGCACAAGGTTCAGCATCACAGCAAACCCAGTACAGCATGTTGACAGAAGAGCGTTTACTACTTAGAAGAAAATTCCTCCAAAATATAGTAACAACCAAATTTTAAATGCAGAGGCCCTCTGCGGGGCCTTACTGACTCTAAACAAGAGGCTTAAATAAAAAACAATCAATATAATATGTTGTTGTTGATTGTAGTTATGTGCTGTCAAGTTCCCTGTGACCCTTAGTGACCCTTAGGTTCAGCAGCTCTGAACCTTTCCCTGTCCTGAGCCAGTCTCACTAATTCCGTTACACCAGCCCTCATTGCTCCAGTTACTGTATCAATATATCTCATCTTTGGTCTTCCTCTCTTCACTGTCCCTCCACCCTTCTTAGCATGATATCCTTCTCCAAGGACCAGTCTCTCCTGGCCACGTGCTGAAAGTGTATTAAATGGAGCTTCAAAATTCTAGCCTCCAAGGAGAGAATTGATTTCACCCTCTCCAAGACAGACCTATTTGTTTTCTGGGCAGTCCACAGTATGTTCTCCAGCATCACAATTCAAAGGTATTGCTTCCTCCTCTGTCATCCTTAGTCATTGTCCAGCTCTAAGAAACATAACAAGTAATTATGGTTATAGATGTAATTTTTTTAGGGTCTTTTTTTTAATTGTATGTTGTGTTCTGACATCCATTTTGGTCTTTTCTTCCTCTTCTGTCTTTGTAATGACTGTTTGCATTCTTCCTGGATGATAACATTTGACATCCTCCCACACTCATTAGATCTTTGCTCATAAGTGTTCAAGGCCTCAAACCTGTTTCTGAGATGGTTCTGAAATTCAGGTGGCATGAACTCAAAGTCATATTTTGGCTCCTGTGGATTCGGTTTAATTTTCCTCAGCTTCAGCTTGAACTTGCATATGAGTAGCTGGTGGTCTGTTCCACAATCAGCTCCTGGCCTAGTTTTCACAGCTGATATTGAGCTTCTCCAGTGGTTTTTTCCGCAGATATAATAGATCTGATTCCTATGCATACCATCAGGTGAAATCCATATGTATAACCTGCATTTATGTTTCTTATAAAACATATTTGCAATGTTAGGTCTTTGTACAAAATTCAATCATTCTATCTCCAGCTTCATTTCTTTCACTAAGTCCATGTTTTCCAACTACTGACTCTTCTTCTCTGTTCTCAACTTTTGCATTCCAGTCACCCACTATTATCAAAGCATCTTGATTGCATATTCGATCGATCTTCGACTGTAGAAGTTGGTAGAAATCATCTATTTCTTCTTCTTTGGCTCTGGTTGTTGGTGCATATATTTGAATGGTAGTGGTATTCACTGGACTTCCTTGTATGCGTACGGATATTATCCTGTAATTCACAATGTTATACTTCAAGATGGATCTAGAAATTACTTTTTTAACTATGAAAGCAGCTCCATTTTTACTTGCCTTTTCATCTCCAGAGTAATATATCATATGATCATCTGACTCAAAATGCCCCATGCCAGTCCATCTCATCTCTCCAATGCCTAGTATGTCAGTATTTATGCATTCCATTTCTTTCTTAACAATCTCTAATTTTCCTACATTCATGGTTCTCACATTCCATGTTCCAGTCACTATTGTCTGCTTACAACTGTTCCTCTTCCTTTGTATTTCCATACTTGAAAGTTCTACCTCGTTGCCTTGTTAGTCTGTTTTGTTGTACATAGGGTTTTCAGAGGCCTGCTATTAGTTTGCTTCACACTATTCTTCACTCACATTGTACTTTGTACAATCATTCATCCATTATGTTTTATAAAATTAATCACCATTGGACCATGCCCACCATTACCCTGTCTTTTCAGGTCCTCACCAGATTCTTCCTTTACACCCTCCCTCCACCTATCAAATTTTGGAATCTGGTGATTTCATCCCTACCCATCCTCACTCCTCTGTTCCTATCCCTTTCCTCTTTGGGTCTCTGTACATGTTTTACTAGTTATCCTTCTATTTTTGTAATAATGTATAGACTTCATTTGATAGATGGCTCTTTATTAGAAATTCTCTAAGTTTGCCTGTGGATATGTGTTTGTGTACGTTTATTTGAAATTATTTACACAATGTGTCATGTACATGCTCATTCAGTGAGAAGCATTTGTTCACCTCTGGGTCCCTAGCATCAGCATAATATCTATTTCAGAGTGAACAAAGCAGCCATAATTTCTACCTTAATGGATATTATGTTCTAAAGTAGAAATTAAATGGTAAGCAACTAATATGTGACAGTTACTACCAAAACCCATAAAGTGCTGAAAGAATGTAGCAGGTGGACCACCTAGGTGAGTTCCTCCACTATTATACATCACAACCTGTATCATCTTGCATATTTTTCTTAATATTTCCAAGATTCATTATGGAAACTATAAAATGGAAAATAATAGTAATGCTAACCTCACTGGATTATTATTAACAACACATGAAAAACATATTATGTAAAAAGTTGGATGTAATACCTAACACATTATAATATTTAATAAATATTGTCTGTTACTGGTCTGGGGAGGGGCTCAGGGAAAGCTTCTCTGAGCAATTGACTTTTAAACTAAGATAGGAACAATCACGGCAATTAGCTGTTGTTTTATATTGTCAAGTCATTTTCAACCCTCAGGGACTGTAGGTGACGGGATAAAATTGCCCACAAGCTTTTTTTGGCTGTGACCTTTAGAAGAATCAGATGGTTTTCCCCCTGAAACTACTAAGTGGGTTTGAATCCCAACTTTTCATTGTACTAAGAGGGCTCCTTAGGAACAAGTAAAGAAGAGAGTATTTCAAAACAGATATAATGTTCAAAGGTCCTGTGGCAGATTTGCTCATGCTGTGTTCAGACAATAGAAACAAGGCTTTGGTGTTCAGAGTTCAGAAAATGATTGGAGAGAAGAGTGGCTTGAAATAAGACTGGGCTATGAAACAGTGTGCTGGGTCTTGTTTATAAGGAGGCTTTACTGTAAGGGCAGTGGGAAGAATTTCTACTAGAGAATGGCATGATTAGATTGGAATTTTTGTAGTAATATTTTGACTTTGTAATGAATAATGACTCAAAACTCTTCGTCAAAAATTGGAGTTGTAGCTAGTCTCTACAGGGGTCTTTTTTTGGGAAAAATATTGCTAGATATTTGTTGTAGTGTCACTTTTTGGGTGACAGTTATTGGGTTAACAATCAGTAATGTGGGAACACATCCTTTTTTAGTAAACCTGGGGGTAGAGAACGAGAAATCAGAGAGACTGTCACTGTTCGAGAGCTCAAGTATCAGAGTTTGCATACAATTG
The DNA here is from genome assembly GCF_000299155.1 of Elephantulus edwardii. Lineage (NCBI taxonomy): Eukaryota > Metazoa > Chordata > Mammalia > Macroscelidea > Macroscelididae > Elephantulus > Elephantulus edwardii. The sequence continues at coordinate 6,327,136 of NW_006399803.1, forward strand.
CACCACTGATTCAAAAGCCATTCTTCTCTGCTGGTTTGAATTCACCAGCAGCTTTTAGAGAAAAAGAGAGAGAGTTCCCTCCTGTGAGATTTGCAGGCTCATACATCCAATGGAGAATCACCTAAGAGTTGATTCCAAAATTAGTTGAGTAGACAGCACAATTGTGAAATGAGTTGCACTGAGTTGAGTTGGTGTCACTGTTTCCGGGGGGGGGGGGGGGGGGGGGGGGGGGGGGGGGGAGGGGGAGAGAGAGAAGAAGAGGAGGAGGAGGAAGAAGAAGAAGAAACAAAACAAAATAAAACAAAAACCAGAGAAACAGAGATAGAGAAAGAGAGAGGTTCATTGATTGTGTGTCATCTTACCCAAGAGAGAGCCCACCATGGTTTTCTATCCAGTTTTCTGAATGTGACCTTTCAGTCTCAATGTGTATGATGTGTATGTGTTGGAGTTAAGGAAAGAAAATATGTTTTTCCTGCCCCTTTAATTTACAAGTTATCAGGACATATTATGATTATTACTCTTCATATGAGAAAGGAAATGCATTGTATTAGTCATAATGAGTTTTAACACAGGTTGAAAACCTCCAGAAGTTGTGGCGCTAACCTGCTTTCGCCTCTGTCCTGATGAATGCAGCAGTGCCATGTGTATACCAGAACTGATCACACTGAGCGTCCCCTGAGCTCCATTTGCAGACAAGTCATATCTCCACCACGACAAAATTCCCACAAGATTTTGAATTATTAATGCCTTGGAATCTGCAAGATTCAGCAGATATGTCCAATGTTATTGATGGCAAACTTTATCTCTTTTATTTCTGAGACATGTAATGAAATAGGGAGTCCCTCGAATAACCACAGTTAGTGTTTAGGCTAATTTTGTAGGGGCCAGTGGGCTTTTCCCTTAATGCGTGTAAGTATGCATTTTCTCTCTCACAGCAGATTGCATGGTAGATAGAAGGGGGGAGTGAATTGGCATTAATTTATGAACCCTTCCAGCCTTCTCAGTGCAGTACACCCTGTGAGGGCAAGATGCTCTAATTACACTTACTTCAGATAATGAGAGCTTTTAATGACAATTACTGATTAGAGTTGAGGGTGTTTGGGGGCCTTAGAGAAGATATATTGATGTTCAGAAGAGAAGACTTCATTTGCCTTTTGCATAGCTGAGCCTCTAACAATTGACCAGCCACTCAGTGAAATCCAGCTCCACAGAATTTTGCCCCAATTGTTTTTATTGATGTAGAAACCAAGATGGGTTTTATTTCTCAAATAAAATTAGGTCAAAGAATTCAAGAATTTTCTTTGCTTTAGCAGTGTTTTAATGTCACTTTTTCCCCCCTTCTTGGCGATCATCACACAAACTACTTTTGTTTTTTTTTTCCTCTATTTTTTTTGGAAACAGAAATTACTCATAGGCTAAGCTGCTCTTTGTATATAGAAACATTGATCTGAAGTCACAAATGGATCCGTGACATTATTTTCCTCTTAACACATTTGCAGTGTTCTGATTTGTTGGTCAATATTTTAACACTCTGGTATATTTTCTACCTACCTACCTACCTTTGTGCCACTTGCTGTCCACCTGCTGGATAACTCTGATTCTGTGGGATCTCTGGGGGCAGAGTCCCTAGCTTGTAGTGCTGTTGGCCAAAAGGCTACAAAAGACAGGCAGGATTAACAACCTCAGAAACCCCAGTAGAAGGTCACTCTGAGTGTGAACCGACTTAATGGCAATCAGTGTCATATCCCTATCTTTTCAAATATATTTATATAAAATTTAAAATATGTTTATATTTTAAGACTATGTAGAAGCATTTGACTGTGTGGCTCATGTTGTGGCTAACATTGAGAATGAGAATCCCAGAGCACTTGATTGTGCTCATGAGGAACCTTTACCTGGACCAGGAGGCTGTTGTGTGAACAGAGCAGGGAAGCGCTACATGATTTGGAATCAGGAAGGGAGTGTGCCAGGGTTGTAATCTCTCCATACCTCTTCAGTTTGTATGCTGTGCAAATTATCTGAGAAGCCAGACTCTATGAGGAGGAGTGTGGCATCAGGATTGGAGGGAGATTCATCAATAACCTGTGTTATGCAGATGACACAACCTTGCTTGCTGAAAGTGAGCAGGACTTGAAGCACTTGTTGCAGAAGATCAAGGAATGCAGCCTTCAGTATGGATTGTGTCTCAATGTCAAGAAAACAAAGATTCTTACCACTGGACCAATAGGCAGGGTCATGATGGATAGAAGGGAGATTGAAACTCTCAACAGCTTCATCTTGCTTGGATGCACAATTAACACCCAGCAGTCAGGAAATAAGGAGACACATTGCACTAGGGAAATCTGCACTTAGGGACTTTTCCAAATTAATGAGGAATAGTAATGTCAGTTTGAGGACTAAAGTGCGTCAGTTTAAGGCCATAGTCTTTCCGATTACTTGCTATGCATCCGAGACCTGGACAATGAATAAGGATGACAGTAAAAGAATTGATGCCTTTGAACTGTGGTGTTGGAGGACACCTATGAACATCCCTTGGACATCCAAGAGAATGAACATATATGTCTTGTGGATAGGACAGCTGGAGTGCTCTTTGGAGGCAAGAATGATGAGGCTTTGCCTCACCTACTTTGGACATGTTGCTAAGAGGTGCTATTCCTTGGAGAGGCACATGATGTTGGGAAGGGTGGAGGGCTGACAAAGGAAAGAAAGATTCTCATTCAGGTGAACTGACAAGGTGACTGCTGCAATAGGCTCTTGTGTGTCAGGCAGTATGAGGATTGCGCAGGACAGAACAGGGTTCAGATCTTTTGTTCAGGGTTCGCTAAGAGTCATGCTAAGCTCAACAGCACCTAAGAACAACAACATGTCATAAGGGAGTTGATTGTTCATCCTAGTCCTGTGGAGCAGCTGGCTTATTTGAACTGTATGTCTTTGGGTTGACAACCCAATTTCCTTCTTCTTTGGGTTTTTGTTTGTATTTTTGTGGTTTTTCTTATTAATCTAGTTTAGATACAAAATTGTAATACATTGTTTTTCAGACTAGATTCTTCTAGTTTTTCTCACCCCCCCCCATCAAATTGTACAACCCTGTGATTAATCCCCCCTCCTCGCACACATCATCCCTCTGTTTCCCCCACCCTGGTCCTCTTACTCATTCTACAATGACGGACAACCCAATTTCTTAACACTAAGCCACAAGTGCACTTTAGTGATGTTTAACTATAACTATGATTATCATCCTATTTTTGGGTACTGTTGGGTCAATTTTAATTAATATATAGGCTTTAGGCAGTCTTCAAAGTCCAGTGGATTCAAGTTTGAGTTTGAGTGTTGTTTTTTGAGTGTGGAAAAGTAGAACTGACTCATAGAATTTTCTTGATGTAATCTTTAAGGAGGGGAGCTGTGGTGGCTCAGTGATAAAAAGCTGCATGCAATTCCAAAGACACACAGTTCGAATATAGCAGCTGCTTAACGGAATAAAGATGAGCAGTCTCCTCCTGAGTGCTTTACGCCTCTGAAAACCTGCTGGGTTGGTCTGACTTAACTGTAACAACAACAACAACAGTCTTTAGAGAGGTTTTTCTTCTGCACAGCCTCTGGGCAGTGTCCATATACCAACTGCTTTTACATTAGCAGTTTAGCACTTAATCACTGTGTTACCAGAGCTCCTTTAACGTCACCATGTTGTGATTATTGATGTTATGAGAGGCTGAATTAAACTGACTCATAGCTAAGCCTCTGGCAGGTCTTCCTGTAAATTGCAGGACAGGAGGTTGCCCATTTTTTCCATATTTGGACCACATACCTTTAGGTTGTCAGTATAGCTCTTTATGCACTAGGCCACCAGAGTTTCCTATCATCACCATAACCTGTAAATAATATGTTCTGAGGCCCCATAGGTTGTGACATTTATCAAGCATCAACTGCGAATCCCGTGAGAGCTGGAACTTCCTTCACAGGGTTGCCTTATCTCTTCTGGTTTCCACCTTTCACAGTGTGCAAAGTTAGCAGTTTCTTGTTATACATTTTAGAAGAAAATATTTGAGTTTTCTTTTTCTGACAGGTTTCCTCTTTACAGAGGTTCCAACCTTCTCAAGTTTTACTCCAAGGCAGATAATTATACTAAGTGCTTACATATCTATTATCTGGGTCTCTGAGCATCCACCATCAGCTCCATGGGAGAATGATGAGGCTCCTCCCATTAAGATTTACAGCCTCAGAAACCTGGTGGAGGGTCACTGTGAGTGAACATCAACTCCTTATGAGTTTGAGTTTGAATTTGAGAGATGTTAAGTGAATCCCCAATGTCTCATAGCCATCAGGCTAGGCTACTAGACCTTATTCTAAGTCTAGAGCTCTTATCTAGACTAAACTCCAATTGTTCCTCTGTCCCATTTATTAGAAGTTGATCATCTAACCTTCCTTTCATCTCATGCATGAAGACATAAAAATTAGACTAAGAAGATTATAGTTCTCTCTCAAGATTTTGACCTGTTGTTTGTCTTGGTGTTAACATTTTAAAAGAGGAAAAAGACAAAAAACCCGACCATTTTTGAGTCAATTCCAGCTTATAGAGACACATAAGACAGAGTAGAACTAACCTATAGGGTTGTCAATTCCATAAATCTTTATGAGATCAGACTATTTCATCTTTCTCCTACAGAGAAGCTAGTGAGTTTGAATCACTGGTCGTTTGGTTAGAAGTCTAATTCTTAACCTACTGTACAAGCATGGAGTTAATAATGTTGTTGTTGTTGTTGTTATGTCACCTGCCACTCATAGCAACCCCTATGTACAATAGCTGTAAACCCTGCCCTATCCTGAACCAATTTCATTGTTTCTGGTTTCCTTAAAAGTATATATTCAAAAGTAGAATGCTTAGCAGAGACTTGGTATACCATCTATGTAATTCAGAGAAATTTAAATTTAATTAAAATTACATTAATCCTGTTCCTCCTGTCCTAATTTTAAAGGGAAAGCCTTTCAGTTACTTTGGTGGCAGGAGTTAGGAGCACTGAAACAATAGCCCAGTTTAGTTATTTCAGATTTCACAGCCCTGTTCAACCAGAAATATTATACTTGACTTGTGAAGGCTTCAAGTCAGAACTCCAGTGTATTATCCAAGGGTACTGCCATCGGTCTCTTGAGCTGAGTGAGTTTTTTTTTTTTTCCTGAGGTATTATGTGATATTTAGTAGAGAATTCGCAAACTCCCATCTCAGGGATTTTGGTGGAATTTCCAGTTATAAAGGCAGAGCTGAAATTACCTAGTTCATCACCAGAACCACCGAAAGAAAAACTTTTTAATTTTGCATATGTTTCAAGCATGGGACATATTGCTTTTCATGATAAATCAAGAAGGTAAGAGCCAAATCAGTCTATTACAGTCCCAAAGATCATTATGTCACCTTTTTGTGTGTTAGAAAGTACCAGCATTTCTTTAGTAGTCTGTCAAGTCTGAAATTTGTTTGTTTGTTTGTTATATGACGTTTTTGTTAAATAGCACTAAGCTGTTGACTTCTGAAAGCCTCAATAATATAATTGCTAATTACTACTAACTATAAAGTTGATAATTATGGATCTCTTCCAATCAATTGGCCAGGTAGTTGTCTTCCAGATTCCTTGGCACACCCTGGTGAGCACGTTCAGGGCAGTATCTGTCTTTTGAAAGATGCCAGTTGATATCCGTCAATTCCTGGGGCCTTATTTTTTTTTGTTAATTTCTTCAGAGCAGCCTGAACTTCCTCCTCCATCACCATTGCCTCTTGATAATATGTTGGTTCTTGAAATTCTTCTGTGTCAGCCAGTTCTTTTTTGGTACTATGACTCTGTAGCCTCCTCTTTTAATGTTTCCTGAATCATTCGATATTCTGCCCATAACATCCTTAAGTATTGCATCTCGCGGCTTGAATTTGTCCTTTAGTTCCTTCAGCTTAAGAAATGCCAAGTCAGTGCAGCCCTTTTAATTTTCCGACTCCATCTCCTTGCACACTTTATTATAATACTTTGTTTTGTTTTCCCAACCTGCCATTTTAAATCATTGGTTCAGCACCTTAACTTCTTGATTTCTTCCTTTTGCTTTGGCTTCTTGGTGTTTTAGTGCAATATTCAGAGTCTCTTCTGACATCCATTTTGGTCTTTTCTTCTTCCTTTGTCTTTATAATGACTTTTTGCATTCTTCCTGGATGATATTCTTGATATCCTCATGCAGCTGATCTGGTCTTTTCTCATTAGTGTTCGAGACCTCAGACTTATTCCTGAGTTGATTTTTTTGGTGAGAAAAATTTGTATTTCGAATTAGCCCACTGGACTCAGTTTAGATGAGCCCAATTTTGTTGGCAACATCCAAAGCGTCATAATCAGGAACAAGTCAAACATAGGCCTTCGCCTTCTTCTCTCCATCAGGCCTAATCAAAGTGTTGACCTTAGCCACATCAATGTCATAGAGCTTCTTTACAGCTTGTTTATTTTGGTGCTTGTTGGCCTTGACATCCACAATGAACACAAATGTGTTGTTATCTTCTATCTTCTTCATAGCTGACTCAGTGGTCAGGGGAAATTTGATGATGGCATAGTGATGAAGCTTGTTTCTCCTGGGGGCGCTCATCCAGGGGTATTTGGGTTGCCTTTGTAGTCTCAGCGTCTTAGGCTGCTGGAAGGTGGGTGACGTGCGGATCTTCTTTTTTTTGGGGGGGGGGCTGTGAACGCTCTTCATGACTGCCTTCTTGGCCTTTAATGCCTTTGCTTTGGCTTTAGTTTTGGGAGGGGCAGGGGCTACCTTCTTCCCTTTCGGTGCCATCTTTGAAAAAGCCTGAGTTTATTTTTAAATTCAGGTGGAATAGCCTCAAGACAAAATTTTGATTCCTGTGGATATGATTTAACCTTTTTTAGCTTTAATTTTAACTTGAACATCAACTTTAGCTTTAATTTGAACTTGAATATCAACAGAACTACCAGAAATGCATGCTGACTTGAGAAGAGGTTACGACATTAGTGACATTATTGCCAATGTCAGATGGATTTGGCAGAAAGCAAAGAGTACTAGAGGAATGTCTGTCTGTGTTTCATTGACTATACAAAGACATTTGACTCTGTGGATCACAACAAATTGTGGCTAACCTCGATGAGAATGATGAGAATGGGAATCCCAGAACACTTGATTGTGCTCTCATAAAAACCTGTTCTCAGACCAGGAAGCAGTTGTCAGAACAGAGTAAGGAAACACTGCATGGTTAAAATCAGGAAAGGAATGTGTTAATGATGTGTCCTGTCTCAATACCTTTTCAATATATATGCAGAACAGATCATTCTGGAGGCTGGGCTTTATGAGGAGGAATATGCCATCAGGATTGGAAGATTATCAGCAACCTATGTTATGCAGATGACACAGCCTTGCTTGCTGAAGGTGAGCAGGACCTGAAATGCCTGCTGCAGAAGATCAAGGACTGTAGTCTTCAATATCGATTGAAACTTAACATCAGGAAGACACAGCTTCTCACCATGGGGCCAATTGGCAGCACCATGATAGATGGAGAAGAGATTGAGGTTATTAACAATTCCAGCTTGCTTGGCTCCAAAAGTAACTCTTGGCATAAGCAGTCGGGAAATCAAAAGGTTAATTACATTGGGAAAATCTGCTGCCAAAGACCTCTCCAGAGTACTGATAAGCAACGATGTCAGTGTGAAACTAAGGTGTGCATGATTCAGGCCATGGTCTTCTCAGTTACTTGCTATGTATTGGAGAACTGGACAATGACAAAGAATGACAGAAGAAGAATTAATGCCTTTGAGTTGTGGTGTTGGAGAAGAGTCTTAAATATATCATGGACTACCAAGAAAACAAATAAATCTGTCTTCAAGAGGGTGAAACCAGGTTTCTCCTTGGAGGCTAAGATTTTGAAGCTCCATCTCACATACTTAAGGCACTTGACCAGGAGAGACCAGTCTTGGAGAAGAACATCATGCTTGGAAGGGTGGAGGGACATCACAGTAGAGGATGACCCCAGATGAGATGAATTGATACAGTAAGTGGGGCAGTAAATGGGGGTAGGTGTGTCAGAGTCAGTGAGACTGGTGCAGAACAGGGCTGACTTCAAGCTATTGTACATAGGGTCACAATGAATCACAGGTGACTCAACAGCACACACAATGACCAAAAACATAAGTTGACAGTTCAAATTCACCAGCAGCTCAGAGAGAGAAAAGACCTGACAACCATATGGTAACTATTATAGTCTAGTAAGCTGCATGTGACAATTTTACTATGACATCTATAGGGTTGTTATGAGGAGAAATTTACTTGACAGCACATTAAAAAAAAAAAAAACAGACATAAAGCTCTGGTAGATGATTGGGTAAGAAGTTGTGCTGCTCACCCAAAGACAGGTGATTCAGATGTGCCAGATGCTCTTCAGGAGAGAGGAGCAGTTTCTTTCTAGGTTATTTAGAGCCTCAGAAAGGTCACTGGAGAGTCAGCTATGAGTAGGCTCTAAGTCATTGGCACATCACAACACAATAATAGATCAAGCTGGGAATTCAAGATCAACCAAACAAAAGTCATAAGCCGTCCTTAGGATGATCTGGTCTTGAAGACCCACTTACAATACAGACCGAAGCTCAACATCAAGAAGACTAAGATTCTCTCTCACCAGTGGCCAATTGGCAGCACCATGACAGATGGAGAAGAGATTGAGATTGTTAACAAGTTCAGCTTGCTTAGGTCCACAATCAGCATCCTTGGCACCAGCAGTCAGGAAATCAAAAGATGAATTGTGTTGGGCAAATTGGCTAAACGTGGATTTCTAGAAGTGGAATTTCTGGGCCAAGAAGTATTTATACTTTAATTTTTGATAAATAATTTCCTTACAGAAACCCTCTACACTTCTATACTACCCTCCTTCCAGTAGTATGTATAAGAATAATGATTTCTTCAACCCTTCAATAGTACCAAGTTTCAATCTGTAAGAGAAAAGCATTATCTTGAGATATACATTTCTCTATTATTTCTTATTTATTTGCCTAAAGTATTCCTCATAAGTTATTTATTACATATGAACTTCAGCATGTTTTCAAATGTTTGTTGGCCTTTGCAGGTTGTGTTTTTTTAAATACAACATTATGCTATATTGTAGTAGTAACTTTTTTTTTTTTAGAGCCCAAAACACTATTTATTTATTAATATCAAAGACAGTTTTCTTGTTAAAATGCACCTTCATGATTTCAGAGATGCTAATTAATATTCAATTATTTTGTAACCAGCTTCATTATAGCTTGGTTAACAACTTGGAAAAATAAACATCTAGAATTTTTTTTTTTAATTTAGGTTGTTTATTTTTCATTTCAAGTAACTTTTTATTATTGTACAAATCATTCTGTAGACTGAGACTATGTGCTTAAAAAACCCAATAGAGACTAATAACGAAATTGCATACGTTTTCTATTTAGTTAAATTCAGTAGTTGGGTTTTTTTTGCTTTTGGTTTTGGTTTTTGGTTGTTTTTTTAAAAACATCAGATCTTCTCAGAGAACTGGGCTAGAAATCAAGGAAATAAATGGGGTTTTTTTAAACCTAGTTTTCTGTTAAATATTTTATAAATTTATTTAATATTTTTAGGATAATAATGTATATATTAAATGTAACATAAGTCTTGTTTTCCAGTTGTTTAATTGTGATATAGGCTTTTTATTTCTAGTATTGTGCAAATAAATTTATTACTCATTGTGGCTCCTAGCTTCCTTGATAATGACAATTTTTTAATCAAATTTTACTGATCCACCAAATAGTGTTTTGAACATTATATGAAATCTTTGGTAATCTTTGATCATTGTGGTTGTTTGAGAGCAAAAACACGAATTTATTCTGGCATCCTGTTCCTGTATCAGATGCGTCTTCTTCTGCTCTAGTCTAAGTGAGCAGACTATAACTCTGTTGGCCACTCTCAGAGATCATTGGTATTACAACTTCAAAGTGTATCTAAGGAAACTGAAGCCCAGAATGGTTCAAGTCACTTCCTCAAAGTTATCTAGTTGATCGGCATTAACCTAAGACTCAAAATCCATGTCTTCCTAACTTGCAGTTTACTATTAATGGAATATTAGGAGGAGTAAGTGAGTTTTCATATGAAAAGCACTTAAATCAGCACTGGGATTAAAATAAGCAGTATGTATTTACTGTTAATATTGTGAAAATATTCTCCTAGAAACAGTTCAAGTTGCCTAATATGTTCTAATTGTTTCCCATCCTTTTCTGAATTCATACCTATGCACATAGCCTCAAGATTTACTGAAATACTAACAATGGGTTTTTTTATACTCCACGATGAGGGAGCGGAGTGCAATAGATAAGGAGACATATTGAACATCTGTTTTATACAGAGGCCTGCATGCAAAAAGAAAATGTGGGAGTGCTTAATTGTGCAAAGGGGAGATCAGAAGGTATAGCTTTCAAAAATTATTGATTAGACTTAAGCTCTCACAACCGTAGTCTTGATACAACTTCAACTTTGAGATAGAAAAGAGTTTTCTAAAACAAGACAGAAAGAGGTTTGAGGGATTTTTCTATGTGTGAAACTACAAATGTTGTGAAGAGAATTATTTGAAAAAAAAAAAATATATATATATATATAACCCAAGACATAGGATATTCATTTTCTTTGTACACATGCCCAAGTTGGGCTTATGGGTAAGGCAGACTGAAGAAGAACTGATGCCTTTGAATTATGGTGCAGGCAAAGAGTATTGAATATGTCATGGATTGCCAAAATAGCAGACAATCTGTCCTCGAGGAGGTTGAGCCAGAATGCTCATTTGAGGCAAGGATGGTGAGACTTTATCTCACCTACATTAGGTATATTATCAAGAGATGGACATTATACTTGGAAAAGTAGATTGGTGAAAGACATGAAGTTGTTTATTTTTATGTGCTGTTGAGTTGCTTGCGACTCATAGCGACCCTATGTACAACAGCACTATACCCTGCCCTCTTCTGTGCCAGTTTTATTGTCTCTTGACACACCTACCGCCATTACCCCAGTCATTGAATCAATTCATCTCGTCAAGGATCTTTCTATCTTGATCTGTCCCCCCACCCTCCCAAACATGATGTCCCTCTTCAAGGACTGGTCCCTCCTTGCAACATGTCCAAAGTATATCAGATGAAGCTTTAGAATCCTTGCCTCCAAGGAGCAGCCTGATCTCACCCTCTCAAGGATGAATGTCCTAGCAGTCCATGGTGTATTCAGTACTCTTCTCCAGAACCACAGCTCAAAGGCATCAATTCTCCTTCTATCATCCCTAGTCATTATCCAGCTTTCTGATGTGTAGCAAGTAATTGCAAAGACTATGACCTAGATCAGATCAAATGCACCTTAGTCACCAGACTGACATCATTGCTCATCAGTACTTTGGAGAGGTTTCTGATAGCAGACTTTCCCAATACAGTTTCTATTTTAATTTCCTGGCTCCTGTTACCAAGAGTGTTGATTGTTGAGCCAAGCAAACTAAAACAGAAAGAGAGAAGACCCTCAAAAACAAAACAAAAAACCCAATAAACTGACACAGTGACTACAGCAGTGAACCTGGACATGGAAGAAGGCGTGAGGAAGGTACAGGGCTGGGCAAAGTTTCTGTGAGTCAGAGAAACTTGATGCCACCTAACATTATGTATATGTGTGTATGCATTTGTGTGTATGTACCTTGTAAGAAATTTGAGACAACTGGTATTATCTATAGGAAGCTCCAACACTTCAACAAGAACAAAATATAAGATAAACAGCCTAATTACCAGTTACCAACAGGGCCACAGATATAAACTCTTCATCAAAGAAGACATTCAGAAGACCAGCACGCACATGAATAATTAAATATTAAAGATATGCAAATCAGAACAACAATGACATACAACTGTACTCTAATAACAAATCAGAATGTTCAATAAGGCAGCAAACAAATGTCAGTGAGAGTGTGCACAGATTATAACTCATACATTCCTGATGGGAATAAAAAATGGTGAAAACACTAAGTTTAGCCTTTCCTTAGAAAGTCTGGAATACCATTTGATCCAGCAATCCCATTATTATGTATATATCCCAGGGAAATAAGAATGTAACAAAAGCTGACACACACACATCCATGTTTACTGTAGCATCATTTACAATAAACAACGAGTTGGAAACAGTTCAAGTGTCCATTGACAGGCACTTTGCTAAAGAACCTGTGATACATTCACACAAGAGTATTGTAAATCACTAAAAAAAAACCCTGCTCAATAGTTAAATTCATGAAGGCTGTACAACATGAACAAAAACAGGAAAAATGATGATTACATAGGTTTGTTACAAAAGGACAAGTATGGTATGAGACTATCCTCATGAAAAGCTGAACTGTTGATATACAGAAGGAATCTTGGAGAATTAACAAGGATGACAAAGGAGTAAGGAGTAAAATTAATAAATAGATAACACTGATTTAAAGGAAGGAAAAGACACAAGCATTGACTTTTGTTGTTGTTATTGTTGTTGTTCTGTGCTGTCAACTTTACTGCAACACATAGTGAGCACTATGTACAAATGGATCTGAAATCTATCCTGTCCTATGCCAGAGGTGATGAATTACTGACACACTTGAGCTTTATTGCTACAGCCACTATGTCAGTATGTCTCATCAAAGGTCTCCCTCTCTTATGTTGACCTCTGCCTTTCCAAGCATGATGCCCTTCTCCAAGAATTGCCTCCTCCTAAGAACATGCCAAAGTATGTGAGAGGAAGTTTCACCATCCTTTCCTCCAAGAAGCTGCCCCTGGTTTCATTTTCTCCAAGACAGACCTCTTGACAGTTCATAGAATACTCAGTGCTCTTCTCCAAACAGCACAACTCAAAGGCATCAGTTCTTCTTCTGTCGTTGTTAGTCATTGTTCGACTTTCAGATGCACAAGGGTTTATTAGACACTGCAAATAAGTTAATCAGTGGTAATTAATGTTATAGACAAAATGCCTCCGAATGACTGCATGAAAATTCAATTATATGTGTAAGCCTTCAGTCACATGTAAATGAAATAATAATGAAATATATAAATAAAAAATAAACAGGGAATATATTTGTTCTCTGAATTTTCAACAACTTTTCCTCTGGAAGTAGACATTAAAAATTGCCTTGTATCAACTCTTTATTAAGTAGCTTCATAATTTGGTTTTCACTGTGCCACGTTTACTTCTAAAATATTGCGCACATTGCCATTCATACTTAACTTGAAAAATATAATTCAATGTCAGTTTTTAAATTGTACTGGTCTCAACCTTTAGGTTTTTTGCAGATCTTAAAGGCAGTCTTCTTATGGCAGATAGAGTAGGGATAGGAAGAAGTATAAATGCTGTCTGAGTGATTGATAATATAGCTAGTTGTCTCAAGGGCTAGCTTCTGGAAAGGACCTTCCCAAAGCAGTTTTAAGAACAACTGCCTACGGCTGTCTTGAGCTGAGTAAGTGGTAGAAACAGACGTGCTCCTTTGGGAGAAGGAAAAAGGAAGCCTAGCCTCCCTGAAGACTAATGACTTCTCTTTGTGTGATGAAAGAATGGCATTGACAGAGTACAGAGTAGAGGATAGCAAATCTTGCTTGTCTCCATTGAAGATTTTTATTTGGCTAGGTGGAGGGATTCAGATAGCAAAGTCTGTTTGGGATGAATTATCTACAGTCTCTCCCTATCCCTGGAGAGAATGAGAATGACTAATTGAAGCATCCCATAACAGTAATTGAGACAGATTGAAAGGGGAAATGAGTGATTAACCTTGGTCCTCCTCCTGATGCTCTGCATGGCAGTGTTAGAATAGATTCCTGGGGGTTCTTGAGTAGCTTCATTTCACAAAAGTCCACACAGTTCCTATAATTAAATTTCAGAGACATATGTTTCCGTCCCAACTTTAGTCTCAGATACTTGTTGCTCTGTTTTCCATCATGGCATTAAGAAAATTTACTACCGATGGTCAACAATCAGATTTAATAGGAAGCACAGGAGAGGAAGACCCTCAATGAGATGGATCGATCCTGTGAGTGGAGTGGTGGGAGTGAGTGTGTTTGAGACAGTGAGGTTGGCACAGGATAGAATGGCATTTAGGACTTTTGTACATAGGGTCACAATGAGTCACAAGCGACTCGATGGCATATAACAACAACAACAACAATGGAGCTAAAGTTGTAGGACCCCTCACTTTTACAGACCTAATTTTGCATTATTTTGTATATAACTCTTAAAGAAGAGTTCCCAAAGCTTTGATCAATTCTTGCCAATGAAACTCATACTACACTGGATAATCTTATACAGATTAAAGTTTTACAAAATTATGGCAACCTTCCTTCACTCTTTAGAGATTTTGAAACTGTTTAAATATGGTAAATGCTAACATTTCTTGTCTGCTTACTCTGAAGTTCCTCATACTTTTGTAGTGTTGGCAATTAAGATATTTTACTTGTTACTATTGTGCTTTGTGTGTCTAATTATTATTCCCTGAAAAGTTACAGTAATGTTTCAAACAAACAAAACAAAAGAAGTCTTCTCATAGAAAGGGCAACTCAACTCATTGCTGTTGAATCAGAACCCACTCATAGTTGCCCATCCAGTGAGTTTTCAGAGGCTATACATCTCGTGAGAGGAGGGTGCCCATTTTCTCTCATAGAGCAGCTGGTGAATTTGAACCACTCGCCTTTGAGTTGACAGCACAAAGCAGTTCTTCCTACTAGGCTACCACACTCATTACCGTCAGTTTGATTCTAACAGCAGCTCTCTATCAAATTTCGAAGGCTGTAAGTCTTAATGGGAAAAGCAAGTCTTTTTTTTTTCTTATTCTTAATGGGATCAAGCTGTCAACCCTTCCGTTAACAGCCTAACACTTAACCTACTATTCTACCAGGATTCCTTATAAAAGTACCAGTTTTCATTATATCTTTGTACCAATATGATAATAATAAATGTGAAACAAATGGCTTGGTTTCAGGAGGCTCAACAATTTTCTCTTATTCTGAATTGTCATGTAATCATCTTTGTATCTTTTAGTAATACTTGCTCTTACAGTCATAAATCAGAGTAGATGGTCAAGAAGTTTTTGTTGAATTTGAACTGAATACTTGTAAATTTATTGCTTCTGGAAATAACAGTGAATGTTTGCAGATTATTTCTGGTTTGAAGACAACTAACAATATATTATATGGATAGTTACTGTTGTTGTTGTTGTTGTTGATTACCACTGAGTAGAGCACAACTCACAGCGACCTTATGTACAAAAGACCTAAAGCCTTTCTATAATCTTGCAGACCGAGGGTAAAGTATTTTTATAATTATTAATAATGAGACAGACAACCAGGAATGAGTTAAAACAGAAAGTGTAAAAGGTAGTGGTCCAGAAGTTCTAAGACTGAAACTCCTCAAGCTAAGCTTCTCTATGTATTTATTGAGAATCAGGGGAAGCAAATCATAAAGAGAATTCAATGCAAATGTAGCCAAGCTCTTTCTATTGACAGTCTTGCTCTTGACTCAGGAGGGAGGGGTCATCAAATACAATGCAAGAATCCGGTTAACCCTTAAGGATTGCCTTAGTGCCTCAGAGTGAACTCTAGCTTGTACCTTGCCTCCCCCACATCCTGAAATAGCATGCAGTTTATTACAAATATTTAGTATTGGTTTCCCATACTGTATCGTCGTTTCTCAAAGTTCATAGAATTTCCAGAGGCATGGATAGATAGGCAGGTAGGTAGATAGATAGATAGATAGATAGATAGATAGATAGATAGATAGATAGATAGATAGATAGAAAATTATAATGCTCTTCCTATTGATATAAGGTAACTTTTATGGAACACAACTCTATTTCTGAGAAATTGCAAAGTCATTCATTGGCAAACACAGTTAACATGATAATTCAAAAGCCCGTTGCCACATTACTCACTTGATTGTTGTTGTATACTCTTAAGTCAGAACAGGACCATAGCTGACTCTACAGCAGATATTCAGAGGCAGTTACTTGTACAGGAAGAGACTGCTCCTTTTTCTCCAGTGGAGCAGCTGGTGGATTCAAACTGCATACCTTTGTACTGGCAGTGCAGAGGTGTAACCCGAGTGCTCCTGGGAAGTAAGGATGGCAAAACTTCATCCCTCATGTTCTGGACGTGTTACTAGGAGAGACTATTCCTTGGAAAAGGATATCATGCTTAGAAAGGTGGAGGGTCATCAAAAGCGAGGAATACCCTCATCGAGATGGATTGACACAGTGACTGCAGTAATGGGCACAGGTGTATCAGCGATGGTGACAATGACACAGGATAGGACAGGATTCAGGGTTCATAGGGTTACTGTGAGTGCACTCAACTTGACAGCACCTAACAACAACAACAAATGAGTAAGGAATTACACTGTTACCACAAAGGTTTGTGGTTTGAATCTATCATCTGCTCCTTGAGAGATGGTCAGTCTCCTCTTGCACAATTACCTGCCTCTGAAAACCCGATTAGTGAGTGTGTAGTTACTTCAAGGATCCAGAATGCCTTTTCTTAAGATTCATATATGCTCAAAAGATGTATTTGTTGTTGTTGTTGTTACTGTTGTGATTTCTCATTCTTTATTTTGATAGAATTGTAGATTGGACTGGAGAAATTCGTAACTAGTGGAATATCGCCGGTTACAGACAGCATTTTATTTGACCGGTAATACTTCTGGACTTATGTATAAAACATGTTTTGATTAGTTTTCTTCTCAAAGTTTTTTTTTAAACTACTTTCTAAGAAACAGGAAGGTAACTAATTTGCTCACTGATAGTCTTTTGTGCATGCGCGCGCGCGCACACACACACACACACACACACACACACACACACACACCCCCATCCCTTTACACACGTAGTATATACACACAAATATTTGAGAAGCAGATATTTTTATGGTATAATCATTGAATGAACTCTGAACTGTATAATTTGACAAGCTATCAGAAACTTTGCATCCCTCAGCTAGGAATGATATATCTGACTCAATATTCACTAATGCAGTGGTTTGGAAATATTAATTGAGAGATTCCTATCTCTTATTGACCTGCTTTTATACTCTTTGGCAATAGCATAAAATGTAGGAAAGAATACTCTGATTTAGAATAAGTACTTAATTGTTAGTATCCATATTATCACTTAATTTCTCTCCCCAATAAAGAGACTTTTGGTGTTAGAATTATTTCTCTGGAGAAACTCCTCCCTTGTCTGGTCTTCTCAGCTGCTTAGGCAGTTTCTTAGGGAATGGAGAGAAAATGTTTCAATCTTTTAGACTAGCTGGCCAGGTTTTTAATATACTTTTATTGTATCTGAGACAAGCAGCTACAACAAAGGAAACCTTAACTTTCTTAGGATAGTTTGGTTTCTCAAAGATCTATTTACACTGATGTAATAGTGTCAACATGGCAATAAAAGATAGGAATCTCTCAATTAATATTTACAATGAGGCTTCTGATAAATTTTCACCCATCAAAAATGTTGTATATTTATCAATTAAGCATGGAGCTGAAGCTGCAAATACATTTATTACATATGGTAAAACTAAAGAATGTCACTTTTGGCAGGATAAGGAATATTAACTGTTGAGAACAATGAAGCCATCTGTGTAACACAGACTAATATGAACTGTTTTGAGCTGTTAGGCCCACACGTATTTGAGCAAATAGGATCTTGATAGGTGGAATGAAAGTAATTTGGGCATCATTCTTAAGTCAGCAGCTCTCTTAGACCAGTGCAGGCACTCTCCACAGGAAGCGGACATTGAGGTCAGAAGTTGGGTCAAAGTCTTTTAATTGGGAGCCTCCATGATGCCTCTGGGCTCAGGTCAATAGCCTTAAAGGCTCTGTTTGTAGTTCTAGAAAGGGTATATTATGGGGGCTCAGGTGGCCAACCGGACTGTTGTAATACTCAATTGTGAGAGGCAGATTATCTGCTTTGCAGATTATCTGATCTCCTATCATCAGCCTTCCCATTGGGCTTTCAGTTACAGAGGATGGGGCTGAGATGTGAAGTTCAGGAAGCCAGGCACAGTGGACTCTGCCATCTCATTATAAAACCAAATAGAAATCAATCAGCAAACTCTACTTCATTAAATGATTTTAGGCTGGTTTGGTTTGGTATTTTCTCAGTGCTATTCTATGTATTCTCTAGAGTTGCTGAAATCGTGTCTTAAAACTAAGAAACAGTTTTTAGACTAGAAAACAAACATCCTTTGAAACCCATGCAGAATGGAATTACTAAAATACCTTTCCATCTTTCATATCTGTAATATAGGCATGGCGTTAGAATGTTATTTTATTCTTTGCATATTCCTGAAAATCCTTCAACCTAAATTGTTATGCTCATAATCTTGGCTGGTTGTGGCCCTGAAAGGAAGCTGTGTTTTGATCAAAAGAGGGATTAGATAACTCTATCAATCATAATTTCTATGGATTTTGAAATTATAGCTGGTTTGTGAATTATGGTGGTTTGTTTTGGGTGATTTTTTTTTTAAAAGACCAGAATATTATCATGGATTTCACATTTTCTGAAACAAAAGGAGAAAAAGAGGGTGGGAAATAGAACTAACGATTGACCTAATATGTTATAATATTATCTATGACTTGTTGAGTACCATAGACTCAGAACCAACTCATAGCTGACCCTCCAGTGGGTTTTCAAATGGAAGGAGACTGCTCATGTACCTCTTGTGGAGCAGCTGGTAGATTTGAACCACAGTCCTTTGGGTTTACAGCACAGCTTCTTACCATTAGACCACTAGTGCTCTTTATGACTAGATTGGTATTATCTCTGATAACTAGTTATAAGGGGGTATATTTAAACTCATCTTTGATACAGAAAGGATTCTTAAACACTTAAAGCAAAAATTTTATCTCATTTGAGTCTTGCATATACCGTGGCCCACCAAGAAAACAAATAGGTCTGTCTTGGAGAGGATGAAACAAATTTCTCCTTTGAGGCTAGGATTTTGTTGGCAGTCTCTTTATACTGTAGACTAGGCCATCTAAGCTTGATCCCAGTTTTTCTCTTATGAACTTCATGGTTTTGGGCTTTATTTCCAGATCTCTGATCCACCTTGGGTTGATTTTTGTGTAAGGTGTGAGATGTGGACCCTGTTTCAGTTTTCTGCAGGTAACAGTCTAATTTTGCCAGCACCATTTGTAGAAGAGGGTGTCATTTCCCCATTTGATAGGTTTGATTTCCTTGTAGAATATCTGTTAACCATAGATATCTGTGACTATTTCTGGGTTTTCAATTCTGTTATTTTGGTCTATGCACTTGTCATTGTACCAGTACCATGCTGTTTTGGTTACTACTGCTGTATATGGTAGGTTTTGAAATCAAGAAGTGCTATGCCTCCCACTTCATTTTTTTTTCTTGTAAGTGTTTTGCTTATTCAAAGTCTTTTGCCTCTCCAAATGAACTTTACAGTTTCCTTTTCAATCTCCTTGAAAAATGAATTTAGTATCTGCTTTGAGATTGAGTTGAACATATAGATTGCTTAAACCTAACTAGAGATACAGAAGACATATATACAAAGAAAATTAAAAACTATTTCTGCAAGACACAATAAAAGACCTAAAGAAATGGAAAAAAATGTGCACTGTTCATGGATAGGAATTATCTTTATTTTGGTGTTCCTGTAATGTTAACTGTTACACTCAGCTGCTAAGTAAAAGGTTAGATATTGGAGTTCAGAAAACATCAGAAGAAAGGTCGAGTGACTTATTTAAAAAAAATCAACCATTGTAAACCACAGGAGTGCATTCAACTATAACATATGGGTTCACTTTTAGCCAAAATCAAGTTGACAGCAATTCATTTGGATTTAGATTTTACTATAAGCAGTGTGTTCTTCTGCCACAAAAACTTTATGTATTTGTGGTCTCTTTCTCAAGTCTCTTCCATCTCAATAAATATAGGATCAAGAGCCATCTAAGAATTAGAAGATCAACTCTTTGGACTTACCTCAATAGAAGTGACAGAAATGTGAATAAAATATAGAATAAGCAACATTAATGTTATTTTTATTCAGTGAACAGTAACAGTAAAACGTATTTATCTAGCTCCTGAATAGACTGGGACAAAGACCTCCAAATACTCTCAGACTAACCTGAGAAACATTTTTTAAATGCATATTTTTAAGTCTCATTTTAGATTTATTGAATAAGAATCTCTAAGTTAGGTCCTAGGAGTCCCTGGTTTTTTTTAACAACAGCACAATATAATAGCTCTATGCCTCTGGTTCAAGGAGCCATGTGTGACTTATTGCATTACATATTGGACTGCTAATTAAAAACTCAAAGAGTGCTGGTGTTGTAGTTTGTAGGAAATTACACTGCTAATCCACCAGTGGCTCCTTAGATAAAGATGGGCAATCTTCTTCCATGCAATTTATAGCCTTGGAAACTGCTATATTAGCCTAAAGTTGGCTTTTTTTAGCCATTACCTTAGCCCCTTCTGGTCTCCAGCTACCTTAACTATGGACAGATGCTCTTGAAAATCTTCAGTAGCTTTGGGACTAGAATAAGAGATAGAGTGTTTCCCACACTGAGCAGCAAGACTTGAGGGAGAATAGAACAAAACCTTAGAGAGGGCAAGACAATATTGATGAGACCCTGGTGATGGTGGTGGGCAGACTGCAGTATTTCTGTGGAGAAACTATGGCCACTTGTGGTCTTTAGCTCCTTACATTTGTGTGGGCCACGGTTAAATTTTTCTGTTTTTGTTGGATGTTTGAATGAGAAGCTTACTTGTAAATACTCTGAGGCAAACCTTGTTGGATGATTGAGGAAACCGAGAGTTCTTGAATTTGTGTTGCTGAACTGAAACCAGAACTTATTATGCAATTGTGTTTCACTGTTGATCTGATTTGGGACTGCAGAACTAAACCTGGACTTGTATTATGAGATGTTCTTTGCTTCTCCCACTCCCCAACCTATTTCTCTAATAAACTCCACTATTGGTATCATAATTGTGAGTAAAGCCAGTGAGTCAACAATGAATAAATGTAACTTTTGCTGCTTAAGTGGCTCTAAATACACCTTGGGCCTGGGCTATGGGATCCTTTTCTGTTTTCTGCTCTAGGGCAAGGAGGGACTGTGCTATTCTCACTCCCTCTCACTTTTTTTGAAAGAATATAATGGCTCTATGCCCCCATATCCTGTTTTCTGGTCTCTAGACAGAATCCCAGTTGAGGACCAGATATGATCCAGTTCTGACACAATGGCAATGATAGTTAATGCATAGGTTAGCAGTTTGAATCTAACAATTACTCTGTAGGAGAAATATAGACAGTCTCCTTTCATAAACATTTACAGCCTCAGGAACCCAGTAGCAGTTCACCATGAGTCAGAATCAATTGGGCAGTAGTATTTTGGGAGGGGGATTTTTGTTGTTGAGGTGGTGGTGGTGGTGGTGTTTGTGATTGTGGTATGATGTGTTTTTTGGTCGTGGCAAGAAGCTGTGCTGCAATCCCAAAAGCATGCCATTCCAGGCCATCAGCTGCTCCACGGGAGAAATGGGCAATCTCTTCCTGTGTGATAAACTGCCTATGAAAATCTGCCAGAGGGTCAGCTGTGGGTCGGTTTTGGCTCGACAGTACACAACAACCACAACAACAATTTAGGTTTAAAAATAGTAATAAAAGAGATAACATTTGTTGTGTGAGTGTGACATAAAACATTTATTGTTTGAAATGGCTTTCCTAGTCATTTATTTTAACTTTGCCATGGTGATTAATAGGAATATTGTGGTTAAGCTATCCACAAGGGGATTGGCTAGTCTCAGCAGGAAATTAAGCACATTCAAAAGCAGATTTTGAGAACTGCTCCCCTGCCGAGGAACACAGCAGGAATACAGTGTGTACCCATTGAAGCCAGAGATTCTTACATCAGCCAGACCTACAGGAGAGCAGCAGTAAACACAGCAGAAAACCAGAGAGCTGACATAAAATAGAGCTGACCTTGGGACTGCTACCTCTTGGTACTAGATCTAGATACCTTCGCCTAAGGTAGTTGGAGGACTGAGGAGTTATACTAAGAGCTTTGTAACACTGGCCTAAAGCCATGAAACTTAAGCCTTCAAGGGCCTGAGAGCACACTTTGGAAGCTGTCCCAACTGAGAAACTGTATCCTGCTACCATCTTCAGTATACCCCATCATTGAGAGTATGTGTCTGAGTGCTCTGTAAGCTCTTACAATAGATTTCAGATCTAGTAGAACAATAAGATTGGTGCTGAAATAGTGTGGAAAGAGGTGAAGGAGCATTGGGACATGTCTGATCCTATGTTGTTGTTGTTGTTATGTGCCGTCGAGTCGTTTGCGACTCATAGCGACCTTATGTACAACAGCCCTAAACCGTGCTCTATCCTGTGTCAATCTCATTGCCTCTGACACACTCATCCCGAGTACCCCAGTCACTGAATCAATCCACCTCATAGAGGGTCTTCCCCTCCTGCACTGTCCCTCTACTCTACCCAGCATGATGTCCCTCTCTAAAGACCTGTCTCTCCTTACAACATGTCCAAAGTATGTCAGACGAAGCCCCAGAATCCTTGCCTCCAAGGAGCAGCCTGGTTTAACCCTCTCTAGGATGGATCTGTTTGTTTTCTTGGCAGTCCATGGTACATTCAATACTCTTCTCCAGCACCACAGCACAAAGGCGTCCATTCTCCTTCTATCCTCCCTAGTCATTGTCCAACTCTCTGATGCATAACAAGTGATTGCAAAAACCATGGCCTGTATCAGATGCACCTTAGTCTCCAGAGAGACACTGTTGCTCTTGAGTATTTTGGAGAGGTCCCTAACAGCAGACTTTCCCATCGCAATACGTTTTTTGATTTCCTGGCTACTGGTGCCAAGAGTGTTGACCGTGGAGCCGAGCAAACTGAAGCTGTGAACAATCTCAATCTGATCTTATAGAAATTGGTTTTATGTGGTAGCTGTTGTTGATGGGAGCAGTTCCCCTGTGGAGTTAGTAGAGGTTGGTTATGGCTGTCTTCATGCTGTCCTTGCTCTTTTTACAGTTTGTGTCAGGAGCAGGATTCATAGTAATGACTTTGGTTTCTGGATTAAGTTTATTTATGAGTCTGGAAATATGTCCTCTTTTTCTGTTTTCTGAAATACTTTATGTAGAATTGTGACAGCTCTTCTCTGAATGTTTGGTAAAATTCATTGATACAGTCATATGGTCCAGGGCTTTTTTGTTTTGTTACAAGTTTTTTTAAGATCTGGGGTTTGTGGTTTTTTTTGTTGGTTTTTTTCCTCTTAGTCTGTGTCAGTTTGGTTGGGTTGTGTGTTTGTATCAGTTTCCTCTGTGACACTAATGTGTCAAATGTGATAATGTTTCCCCTTTGTGGACAGTGTTTGGTGGAGCTCCCTGATTGAAACAAGCTTGGAAGCAGGAGTCTCATCTACTTCCAAAATAGCTTGCCTCTGGAAACTCTATTAACTTAGAGAAACAATGAAAGTTATACAAGTATTCAAATCTTTCGTTCATAGGATTGCTATGAGTTGTCTATGACCCAAGGGCACTTAATAACAATAAGAGGGTTTTTTAATAATATTCCATTATTAATATTTTTATTTCAGTTTATTCTGTTGTGACATCACTCCTTTCATTTCTTATTCAGATTATTTGTGTCTATTTTTCTGTGTTAGCATTGCCAATGGTTTGATGATTTTATTGACCCTTTCAAAGAACTGATTCCTCATCTTGTGTATAGTTTAAATTTTTTTTTGTTTTCTGTTCTATTTCTTCTTGCCCTGTATTTTTATCAGTTCCTTTCTTTTAGAGGTTGTATTCTGGCTGTTTGGTTTTTTTCTGTTTGTTGGAGATTTGCTAAATAGCTGATTTTCATTCTTCCTTTTTGATGTGTTTACTTACTGGTATAAATTGAGCTCTAGTTAGTGCTTTTGCTATTGGCCAAAGGTTTTTGTAAGCTGTATTTTCATTCTCATTTGTTTTAAGAAACTTTTTAATTTCATTTTTTTTTATTTCTTCCATTACCCACTGGCATTTAAGTAGGGTGTTGTTAAGATTCCAAGTGCATTATTGTTTTTCTCTCATTTATCTTCTCGCTTTTGGATTCTAACTTATAGCCTTGTATGAAAAATTATTTGATAGTTTCACAATGTGGATCATAACAAGTTGTGGCTGACCTTGAGAAGAATGGGAGCCCCAAACCACTTAATTTTGCTCATGTGAAATTGACACCGGGACCAGGGGCTATTGTGCAAACAGAGCAGAACAACATTTCAGGGTTTAAAACTTAAAAGGGAGTGCCTCAGAGTTGTATTTTCTCTCCATATCTATTCAATCTGTATACTAAGCAAATTATTTAAGAAGCTGACTCTATGAAGAAGAGTGTGGCATCAGGATCGGAAGGAGAGTCATCAATAACCTACATTATGCAGATGACGCAACCTTCCTTGCTAAAAGTGAAGAAAACTTGAAGTACTTGTTGCCGAAGACCAAGGGATGCTTTGGTATGGATTGCATGTCAATGTCAAGAAAACAAAGATTCTTAACCACTGGACCGAGAGGTAGTGTCATGATGGATGGAGAACAGATTGAAACTGTCAACAACCTCATCCGACTTGATCCACAGTTAATATCCTTGGTCCCAGAAGTTGGGAAGTAAAGAGACACATTGCTCTTGAAAAGTCTGCAGTTAGGGACCTCCTCAAATTATTGAGGAGTATTGATGTCAGTTTGAGTAGTAAGTTGTGTCTGATTCAGGCTATAATCTTTCTGAATACTTACTTTGCATCTGAGAGCTAGACAGTGAGTAAAGATGATAGAAAACGTGATGCCTTTGAGTTGTGGTGTTAGAGAAAAGCACTGAACATCCCATGGATGGCCAAAATAATAAACAAATATGTTTTGGAGAGACTGCAGCCAGAGTGCTCTTTGGAGGCAAGAATGATGAGGCTTTGCCTCACATACTTTGGACATGTTGCTAGGAAAGACTATTCCTTAGAGAGAGAGATGATGCTTGGAAAGGTGGAGGGTCGGCAAAGAGAGTGGGCTGACACAGTGACAGCTGCAGTGCCTATGGTGTGTCAGGAAGTGTGAAGATGGCACAAGATAGGATAGGGTTCAGATACGCTGTTCATTGGGTCGCTATGAGCCATACTCAACTTGATGGCCACCTAACAACAACAACGACATGAGAAAATGATTCATATTATTTTGACAATTTTTAATTTATTAAGGCTTGCTTGGTGACCTATATTGTGATCTGTTGGAGATTGTGAACACTGGAGAGTGTTCCATGCATGCTGGAAAAGAATGTATCCTGAGGTCTTTTTAGGATACATTAGACTGTACATATGAGATGAGTTAGCCAATGGTATAGCTTAACTCTTCAGAATTTTTGTTGAGTTTCTTTCTGGTCTTCCTCTCTTTCCTTCAGAGTGGTATTTTGAACTCTACTACTATTATCTTGGTACAACTTGGTGAGCACATCCAGGGCTGTATTTGTTTGTTGAAATATCTCAATTGAAATTCCATTAATTCCTAGAGCTTTTTTCTTTTTTCCAATTCCTTCGGAGCAGCTTGAATTTCCTTCTCTATTATTATTGGCTCTTGATCATCTTCTACTTCCTGAAAAGGTTCTGTGTCAGCCAGTTCTTTTGGGTAGAGTGACTCTATGTATCCTTTCCATCTTTTTTTTTTAAATTTTCTGGATAATTCAATATATTTCCCATAGCAATGTTAAACAGCAAGAAATTTGGAAGTCAGCTACCTGGCCAACTGACTGAAAGAGATCCATATTTATTCTCATTTCAAAAAAAAAAAGGTGATCCTACAAAATGTGGAAATTATCGAACAGTATCATTAATATCACATAGAAGCAAAATCTTGCTAAAGATTATGTTGTTGTTATGTGCTGTTGAGTCGCTTGCAATTCATAACAACCCTATGTACAAGAGCCCTAAACCCTTCTCCATCTTGTGCCAACCTCACCGTCTCTGACAGACTCCCACCACCCCAGTTACAGAATCAATTGAATCTCATCAAGGGTCTTCCTCTCCTGCACTGTCCCTCCACTCTCCCAAACATGATATCCCTCTCCAAGGACCGGTCCCTCCTCGCAACAAGCCCAGAGTAGGTCAGACAGATAAGCTTCAGAATCCTTGACTCCAAGGAGCAGCCTGGTTTCACCCTCTCCAGGATAAACCTATTTGTTCTTCTGTTGTTGTTGTTGTTGTTATGTGCTGTCGAGTCGCAACTCATAGTGACCCTGTGTACAACAGCCCTAAACCCTGCTCTATCCTGTGTTAATTGCACTGCCTCTGACACACCCATCCTGATTACCCCAGTCACTGAATCAATCCACCTCATAGTGGGTCTTCCCCTCTTGTGCCGTCCCTTCACCATCCCAAGCATGATGTCCCTCTCCAAGGACCTGTCCCTCCTTACAACATGTCCAAAGTATGTCAGACGAAGCCCCAGAATCCTTGCCTCCAAGGAGCAGCCTGGTTTAGCCCTCTGCAGGATAAATCTGTGTGCTTTCTTGACAGTCTGTGGTACATTCAGTACTCTTCTCTAGCACCACAGCTCAAAGGCATCAATTCTCCTTCTATCTAACTCTCTGATGCATAACAAGTGATTGCAAAGACCATAGCCTGTATCAGATGCACCTTAGTCTCCAGAGTAACACCATTGCTCTTCAGTACCCTGGCGAGGGCCCTAACAGCAGACTTTCCCATCGCAATACATTTTTTTATTTCCTGGCTACTGGTGCCAAGAGTGTTGACTGTGGAGCCAAGCAGACTAAAGTTGTTAACAATCTCAATCTCTTCATCATCCATCCTGATGCTGCCAATTGGTGCAGTAGTGAGAATCTTTGTTTTCTTGACATTGAGCCTCAATCCATATTGGAGGCTGCAGTCCTTGACCCTCTGCAGCAAGCATTTCACGTCCTCCTCAGTGTCATCTGCATAGCGCAGATTGTTATTAGATCTTCCACCAATCCTGACACCACACTTCTCCTCATAGAACCCAGCCTCTCAGATAATCTGCTCTGTATACAAGTTGAAAAGGTATGGAGATAGGACACATCCCTGGCATACACCTTTCCCAATTTTGAACCATGCAGTGTTTCTCTCGCATTAGAACGATCAAGTGTTCTGGGATTCCCATTCTTCTCAGAGTCAGCCACAGTTTGTTATGATCCATACAGTCAAACCCTTTGCATAATCTATGAAACACAAATAGACATTCTTCTGGTATTCCCTGCTTTCAGCTAAGATCCATCTAACATCAGTTTCAATATCCCTTGTACCACGACTCCTTCTAAACTCAGCATGGACTTCTGGTAGTTCTTTGCTGATATGCTGTTCCAGTCATTTTTGGATAATCTTCATTAGAATCTGGCTTGCATGTGAAATCATTGATATTGTTCTATAGTTTCCACACTCTGTTGGGTCACCTTTCTTTGGAATGGGAACAAATATAGATCTCTTCCAGTCATTTGGGCAAGTGGTTGTTCTCCAGATTTCTTGGCACATTCTGGTGAGCATCTGTTAGCTGAAATACGTCACTTGGTATACCATCTATTCCTGGGGCCTTTTTTTTTGCTATTTCCTTCAAAGCAGCCTGAACTTCTTCCTTCAGCACCATGGGCTTTTGCTCATATGTTGTTTCATGAAATTCTTCTGTGTCTGTCAATTACTTTCTATACAATGACTCAGTATATTCTTTCCATCTTCTTTTAATACTTCCTGGATCATTTAATATTCTGCCTAAATCATCCTTGATTTATAGCAACTAGATGTTTGAATTTGTTCTTCAATTCCTTGAGCTTAATAAATGCTGAATGAGTTCAGCCCTTTTGATTTTCCGACTCCAGCTCCTTGCACATTTCATTGTAATATTTTGCATTGTCATTCGTGCTGCCTTTTGGAATCTTCTGTTCAGCTCTTTAGTATGTTGAATTCTTCCTTGTGCTTTAGCTTCTCAGTGCTCCAGTGCAATATTCAGAGCTCTTCTAGCAGTCCATTATTTAAAAAAAAAACAAAAAACAAAGACCAAAACCCAACACAAGTGGAATAGTACATTGACAGATAATTGCCAGAAATACAAACTGAACTTAGAATAGACAATGGCACAAGTGACTCATACCTCAAAGTAGAGCATCAGAAGGATGTCTATTTCTGTTTTATCGACTATGCAAAGGGATTTGACTGTGTTGATCACAACAAATTGTGTCTAATTTTGAGAAGAATAGGAATCTCAAAACACCCATTTGTGCTCATGTAAAACCTATACCTAGGTCAAGAAGCTGTTGTCCGAACAGAGCAAAGAACACTGCCTTATTCAAAATCAAGAAAGGAGTGTGTCAGGAATGTATCCATTCTCCATACCTTTTCAATCTATATTCAGAATAGATTACTTCGGGCAGCTGGACTTTATGAGGAATCTGGCATCAGGTTTGGAGGCCAACTCATCAACAACCTACATTATGTAACTCACACAGCTTTGCCTACTGAAACTGAGAACTTGAAGCATTTGCTGCAGGAGGTCAAAGATTGAAACCTTCAATATGGATTCTATCTCAACATCAAGAAAACTAAGTGTCCCCTGGAGTCCTTGGGGTAAGGCTGGGGCCTGAACACCTCATGAGATAGAAGTTCAGGGGAGCCAGTAAGAGCAGCGTGAACCATTTTTCTCCATTTTTCCATAAAATAGCTTTCAAAATTATGTTTTTGTCTTTGAGTCTGGCAAATTTGACTATGATATGCCTTGATGTTTTTCTTTTAGAGTCTATTCTATTTAATGTCCACTCAACTTCTTGTATGTATATTCTCTCTTTATTCATGTTACTTGGAAAGATTTCTTCTAGTAATTCTTAGCCAATTTTTATTTTATTTATTTTTATTTACTTTTTCCTCTTCTTGAAATCCAATTATATACATGTTATTCCTCTTACTGGTGTCCCACATTATTCTTAGGACTTCTCAGTTTTCCTTCTTTTTGGTTCTGTATTTTGTTCTGGCAAATCAGTGCTAAGAGCTCTATTTTCTTTCAATGGTTCTGTGCTCCATGTGTTCATTTCTGCTCATCAGTCTCTCCAGCATGTTGATAGCTTCTGAGATGTGGGTCTTCATGTTCTGGATTGCTTTTATTTTCCCCCTGGGTTTTCTAGGGCCTTATTGGTATTATCTGCTTTGTCTTATATTGTTCTGTAAGCTCTTGTTGGATTTTGCATGTAGATTCCCCCTATTTTTCAATGTTTTCTTTCACCCATTGAAAATACTTGATCATTGTTCTTTTGAGTTCTGTGTTAGGAACTTCAGTCAGATTTTTTGCCTTTAGAAAATCCATTGATTCTATGCTTTGTTAAATTTTTTGAGTGATATCTTGCTTTG
Source organism: Elephantulus edwardii (assembly GCF_000299155.1). Taxonomy (NCBI): domain Eukaryota; kingdom Metazoa; phylum Chordata; class Mammalia; order Macroscelidea; family Macroscelididae; genus Elephantulus; species Elephantulus edwardii. Next base: position 6,356,536 of record NW_006399803.1, read on the forward strand.
GTTTTGTGTGGGGTGTAAGGAAAATAGTATGCTTTGTCTATGCCATTCCTATGATAGAGGTGGTTCTTGCCTGGGTTCCTCACAAGTCCTGGTTCTGATGACCTTGGCTGAGGAGCTCACTGCTCGGCAGAGAAGAGGATGATTTGCCCTGCCTTAAGACTTCTCTGATCCCTGAGCTCACTGGAAGACACACTTCAGTCTAGGAGCTCAACACTCCAGGGAAAGGGAGGGTAGGACAACTGACTCTAAAATTCTCTCTGGTCCCTCAGCTCATAATTTCTCTTTTGGAGGAAACCTTTTGAAAAGGTAAATAAGAGATGAGGGATACTAATGTAACAGAATGAAAAATATGACTTCTACAAAGCCAAGTTTTTGTTTCTCCTATAAGGCTCTGCTGAGCTCTGGGGGAGATGAAGTAAAAAAGAGGTGGGGGGAAGCTTGAATATTGGCTGATATTTCTCTTACAGGCTTAGAAATGCTACAGTTTTCTCTCTGAGCTCTACAATTTTTACACCAAAACGGAGATAAAGAATTTTTATTTTACCTAGCTGCCTTGCCAGTCTGCTCAGGAGCCTCCTTTTAGGCTACTTTGCTAGAGCTTCTTTCAATCAATAACATGGCAGAGCTCACAGATATGGATAGGCAGATGATAAGAAATAAAAGCATATCTGCTGATAAAAATGGAGAGATAAATGGACTGGTTTCTGTCCAAGGACTTTGAAGGACAAATCAAGGGGGGTAGGGTGGCCAAATGTGCATGTGTAACAAATTAATTTCATTCTTTTTTGAAGGATGATTTCTTTTTCATTACTTGTATTCAGAAGAATATGGTCAAGATTTTCACTGCCTAAAAGGAATTTATAACTATGATTCTTGGAATAAGCCTCTGGGGATTGTACATTTTGTGACTGTAAATCTACAATGGCAAAATTGTGTTAATTTGACTGACTAGAAATATTAACCATATTATATCAAATAACTGCCAGAAATAATTCCCTACCAGGCTCTGTGGCTTTATTTTAATTGATTTTTCCCCCCACTTTCAGCTCTTGTGATGTTTGTTTACTCTGACATATGTTTATTAAATGCAGAAAGAAAATTGTTTTGCAAATTATTTTTAGTATTTTTATCTTGTTTAAATTGGTGGGTTAACTTTTTCTTAAGATTTCCAACCTCTTTTATTTTCAGACTTGGTTCTGCTGATATAACATTTTAGGTGCACTAATAGCATTATCATCCACATCAGCAGCCTGTACAATTAAGCTAGATGTTTAGGAGTTTTATTTGATGTTTCACAAATATTTGAAAGTTAAAACTGAACATGATTGATTGCTATGAGATATATTAATATCAGGATGCCTGTGTTATATTACAGAATAAATCACTGTAGTAGCAAAGATAATGCCTCTAACATTATTCATTATATATTCTATCAGTAACCAGGCCTTAGGAATAAGCTTCATTTCTTTGCTGTAGTTCCCTTGTATTATATGAATCATAAGGTGAACTTTTACAGAAACATCATTTAAGATAGTAGAACTTCCTTGTCAACATTATCAATAAAAATATCTTCAAGAGGATAACCCAATTTCCTTTACAAGTATATTTCCTTTCCTCTATGTGTCTTGATATCTGATGCTTAAAAATGGTACTGATTTGTTATTTTAACCTAATTTGTTTTAAAACTAATAGTAGTAGTGTTGTCCAGCATATTTTTTAATGGTTACTTTGTTCCATGGACAATCTCCTCCCATGCAATTTACTCTGAAAACCTACTAGGGGGACAGCTATGGGTCATTTCTGACTGGACAGCACACAACAACACAATGTGCCAGGAACTGGACTTTGCATGAATTAACTAATTTAATTTTCACAATAATATTAAGTTATATAAGTATGCATTGAACACTACTATTGCTCAAAGACTAGAGATCAAATTACATCAGGGACATTATCCATGAAGAGAGCAAATTGTCATTAAAAAGACAGAGAAAAAAGAAAAAGACCAAAATAGCTATCAAAGAAAATGCTGAAACTTGCTTTCGATGTCAGTAAAGCTAAAACAAAAGGAAACCAAGAGGAAACATCATAGTCGAACAGAAGATATTAAAGGGAAGCTAGAGATGGCAGAGCAAAGTGTTATTCTGAAATGTGAAAGACTAGAGTTGGAAAATGAAGGGGAAAAAAACAACAAAAAACCATGTCCAGCATTTCTCAAGCTGCAAGAACTGAAGAATAAATTTAGGACTCGAGTTGCAGTAACGAAATCTTCCATGGGAGAAATATTAAATGATGCAGGAAGAGTCAAAGAAGAAAGAATGAATATACGGAGACACTGTTTCAAAAAGAACTGGTTGTGCTGAAATGTTTCAGGAAATAGCATATGATCGAGAATGACTGGAAGAAGTCCAAGTTATACAGAAGGCATCGCCAAGAAATAAAGCCCCAGGAATTGAGAGAATACCACTTGAGGTGCTTGAGCAAATAAATGCAGCCCTGGATGTACTCAGTAATTTATACTGAGAAATTTGGAGGACCACTACCTTGCCAACTGGTTGGAAGAGATCCATATTTGTTCCTATTCCCAAATAATGATCCAACAGAGTGCAGAAATTATCAAACTATTAATCTCTTTTTGTTGTTGTTTTTACCGTCGGGTCAGAACCAACTCATAGCTGACCCTCTGGCCGGTTTTCAGAGCAGTTAATCGGACGGGAGGAGACTGCCCATCCTTCTCCCGGAGAGTAGCTGGTGGACTCCAGCCCCAAGCCTTCAGGATTGCAGCAGGAACAGCCAGAAATTCCAGCTGAATTTAAAAGTGGTTATTGAACAAGGCTTGTATTTATTGTCAGATGGATCTCTGGCTGAAAGCAGAGAATACAATAAAGATGTTTACTTGTGTTTTATTATCTGTATGAAAGCATTTGACTGTGTGGTTCAGAATGAATTATAGATAACACTGAAAAGAATGGCAATTCCAGAGCAATTATTTGAAACGTGTGCATAAACCAAAAAGCTTTTATCTGAACCAAAGGAATACTGCATGGTTTAAAATTGGAGAGAAAAAAAAATACGTGTTGGGATTGTATCCTCTCTTCATGTTCTATGTATATGCTGAGCAAATAATACAAGAACCTGGACTATATGAGAAAGAATATAGAAGAAGATTGGAGGAAGATTCATCAACAACTATGTTACGTAGATAACACATTCTTCCTTACAGAAAGTAAATAACACTCGAAACACTTACTGAAGAAGATCAAAGACTACAGCCTTCAAAATGAATTACATATAAACATTAATAAAACAAAAATCCTTACCACTGGGCGAATAGGGAACATCTTGAGAAATGGAGAAAAGATTGAAGTTGTTAAGGATTTCCTGTTAGTTGGATCCACAGTCAACACTCATGGTAGCAACAGTCAAGAAATCTAAAGACATGTTACTTTGGGAAACATCTATTGTCAAGGACTTCTTTTAAGTGTCAAAGAACAAGGATGTCACTTAAAAGGCTAGTAGGTCGGCAAAAAACTGCAATCCCAGAGGTACGTAGTTCAAATTCGCCAGATGCTCTGCTGGAGAAGGAGGGGCAATCTCCTCCTGTACCAGTCAGATCTGATTTGACGGTATACACACACACAAATAATAATAATAATTATTATTATTATTATTGTTATTTTTATTATTATTATTAAAAGGCTAGTAGGTGTCAAATCTAAGCCATGATATTTTCAGTTTTTTACATGCATGTGACATAGACTATTTTGTGAAAGTTAAACAAGAAATTAAAAAGACAGAAGAATTGATGTCTGTGAATTACAACATTGGCAAATAGCATGAGTATTTTAGGATTATTTGTTTAGACAAATAATTTTAACCTGGAGGGAATGGAACCAGAGTGCTCCTTACATGCAAGGATGGTGACATTTTGTCTGACATATACTTTGGACATGTTTTCAGAAAGCACTAGTCCTTGGAAGAAGAAAGACATCTCAGACAAGTAAACAAGAACGACAGCTTAGAAAAGTAAAGGATGAACACTCCCAATGAGACGAATCGACACAGTGACTGCAACAATGATATTGAACATCGTAGATGATGAGGATGACGTACAGTAGAGCAAGGTTTCAGTGTGTAGTTCATAGAGTTGTTAAGAGCTATAATTAACTTGAGGGCACATAACGTTGTTATGTCCACTCTATTCATGAGGAAACAGAGGTCGAAAGTTGTTAAATAACTTGTCCAGGTTTGTGTTAACAGAAAGTGGTAGAACAGGATTAGAACAGGATTTTAATCTTAAATCTTTTGGCTCCAGAGTTAATCCTATAGTCACATTAGCATCCGTGCTGGAGGAATATGTGAGAGAGAAAGCCCTGTCCTCAGTGGCTTAACTCCTCAGGTTGGGTGTTACTAAGTAGAGAACATGAGTGACCTAGTGATGAGAAACTGGTGCAATCCCAAAGGCATGTGGTCCAAATCCTCCAACTGCAGTGTGGGAGAACGTTGGGCAGTTTCCTCCCAGGAGATTAAACTGCCTCTGAAAAATCCACTGGAGGGCCAGGTAGGGGTCCATTCTGACTCGATGGTACTCCATAAACAACAACAGCAGCAAGTAGGAACAAGGGTGCTAGTTTGTAAACCAAGGTGTTACTGACCCAAGTGGTTTGAATTTCCCAGCTACACTTCAGGAGAAAGATGAGTAATCTCCTGCAGAGTTTGCTGCCACTGAAAATTTGCCTGGAGGCTCAGCTATGAGGCTTTCAGATTTGATGATGTGTAACAACAACGTATGTATGTTAAAATTGAACAGTGAATGCAGAAAACTGAAACAGGTGAATGCCTTTGAGGTTTTGTACTGACAGTGGACATTGAATACATTGAATATACTCGAGGCCTCTAAAAGTATAAACAAATCTGTCTTGTAAAAAAAAAATGCATTCAGAATCATCTTTTAACTCACATACTTTTAAGCATGTTATTGAAGAGTCCAGTCTCTGGAGAAAAATATCATTCTTGGTAAAGTAGAGAGTCAGCAAAAAAAAAAAAGGAAGACTCTTCCTCAACAAGGTAGATCCTGGCAGTGACTGCAACATTGCAAACCCCTGAAGGAAACTACTGGAAATAATTCAAAAGCTGCAATATCTTTATTTCATATGTGACTCCAGATATTGTTAGGAGTTATTTCTTACCAATCTAACCTACTTTCTGTTTATTCTTAACATTTCTACTTTTGAGCAAGACTTCCCATTTGTGGAACTCTTATCTATGACTTAAACTAAGTTTATATTTAATACTATTATGTTACACAGTATCAGTTTAATGTCTAGTGGGTTGAATCAGGAAGAAAGAAAGAAAAGGGCTGTGTGTTCTTACTTGCTCTAACCTTATTCCTTTAAATCCTATAAAGTTTTAGGTGAGACGAAGTGATCCTCTCTTTCCTTCACTTGATCAAATCAGGGTTATTGCCTGTGTAAAATTAATAGCTTGCTAATTTATTGTCAAAGCTTAGGGTGAGTTAATTTCACATCAATGGTTGTCAACAGCTTTGGAACTTTTTTGGCAGTTCAGGTTAAGGAAAGCCCTGTGTAACAGGACCCTTGACAGGACACTTGCACTGTAAAGCTTCAAACTTGTATTCAGCTGTCATCACACGGGCACTTTCTGGAGCCAGATTCGCTCATGCTGTGTGCTGCCTGCAGCTTGCCGGAAGCTCAGCTTTGACTAAAAAAGCTTGATTTCTCTTCTCTTTGCCTTGTTCTCAATGAATGTTAAAGCAGGCTTAAAGTCCATCTTTTAGTTTGAAAAGTATGCACACATGTGCTATCATCTCTTAAAACATTCTGATGTTGAGGTAAGGGGTCCCAAAGAAATGTACAACATCTTACTGAATAATTAATTAGAAATCATTCTGGCAGTGTTAATTGCGAGGGGTAGTGTAATGAATGCCAAAACAGTAGCATGTTGTGAAAAACGCCTGTAAAGTTTTTAGCAATGAGTATTAGAGTCTGTGCTGAAGTGAAATGTAAAGAGGTTTTTATTCTGATCATTTTGAAATTGCACTTATCACTTATCATAGTTAATTACTTATTTGTTATTGTTCTGGCCTCAAATTTTTATTGTTTTGTTTGTCTAACTGAAGCCACTTTGAGAGAAAATGGTTAATTAAGCAACACTGATAAAGGAAGTTGAATGGAGAAACTAAGAAAGAAAGAAAACAAAGAATTAATGAATAGGTAAAACAAACACAACTGCTGGATAAAGCAATTCTTTGTTTAGTCAACTACCACTTTGAAAGAGATTTTCATTTTTGGAAGCTCTGATGATTTGTATTTTAAATTGAATTTTTTGATACATTTATAGAAAAAATTTCCAAATGTCATCATTTGGAAAATGTCATAACTGGTTTTTAAATAGTAAGTTCTGCTGGCTTCATCTGTAGGGAGCTATTCTATTAACCCTAAGACTGTGCCTCACTGACAGGTCAAATCCAAATATGTCCAAAGTAAGCTGAAGACGGGAGATTGTAACTGCTAAACTTTTGATTAGCTACTGAATACGTCAACCACAGTGCCACCAGAGCTCCTTCTCGAATACAAAGAAAACAAATCTAATCTCCAACGGGACCAATGAACAACTCACAGACCTATGGAGGCAACAGTTGAGAAATCAAATGATGTATCGTATTGAGCCAGTCTACTCCTAAAAGCCCTTTTTAAAGGATTATGGTGTGCTATACCCAAGCCGTGAGTTATTTCCTGTTGCTGACAATATATAAGAAAGTTGGATAATGAGTGGATAAAAAAGAGTGAAGAAATATTGATGCTTTTCAATGGTGCTTTTAATATTGACTGTAACACAGAGTGCCAAAAGAACAAATTTGTCTTGAAAGAGTCATCAGAATACTCCTTAGAACAAGAACGGTGAGAGATTTTGCCTCACATACTGTGAACATGTTGTCTGAAAAGACCAGTTCATCGACTAGGACATTATATGTGATAAGGGATCAGCTCAACAAAGAAAACCTCAATGACATAGTGGCTACAACAGGGGGATGAAATAGAGCAGGAATTGTGAGGATGGTATGTTGTTGTTGTTGTTATGTGCCGTCAAGTCGCTTGCGACTCATAGCAACCCTATGTACAACAGCCCTAAACTCCGCTCTGTCCTGTGCCAATCGCACCGTCTCTGACACTCCCATCCCAATTATCCCAGTCACTGAATCAATCCACCTCATAGAGGACCTTCCTCTCCTGTGCTGTCCCTCCACCCTCCCAAGCATGATGTCCCTCTCCAAGGACTGGTCTCTCCTCACAACATGTCCAAAGTATGTTAGACGGAACCTCAGAATCCTTGCCTCCAAGGAGCCACCTGGTTTAACCCCTTCCAGGACAAATCTGTTTGTTTTCCTAGCAGTCCATGGTATTCTCAATACTCTTCTCCAGCACCACAGCTCAAAGGCATCAATTCTCCTTCTATCCTCCTTGGTCATTGTCCAACTCTCTGATGCATAACAAGTGATTGGGAAGACCATAGCCTGTATCAGATGCACCTTAGTCTCCAGAGAGACACCATTGCTCTTCAGTACTTTGGAGAGTTCCCTAACAGCAGACTTTCCCATGGCAATGCGCCTTTTAATTTCCTGGCTGCTGGTGCCAAGACTGTTGACTACAGAGCCAAGCAAACTAAAGCTGTGTACAATCTCAATCTCTTCACCATGGTATAGGACTGGAAAATATTTCAATATGTTCTACATAATGAGTTGAGACCACCTCCACAGCAACTAAAAACAAAGGTTACTACAGCTGTAAAGTTGAGTGCCATCAATCATGTTCAAAAGCAAGGTTAACATTGAGTTTGTGATTTTTAAACAATGGGTGTGATTTCTACTGTTTCTTATACTGTTAGAGAATTCTGGTGGCCCAGTGGTAAGGAGCTGTACTGCTATATCCCAAAGACATGCAGTTCAAATCAGCCACCTGCTCCACAGGAGAAAGGTGGACAGTCTCCTCCTGTGCCATTTACTGCTTCTGAAAACCTGCTGGAGGACAAGCTCTGGGTCAGTTCTGACTCACCAGTACATATTAACAAACATAATATTGGATAAAATTTCAAGATAAGAATGTAAATTATATACTTCTTTACCACCCCAAAAGTTTTCATTTCCTTTGAGCCAGTCCTGACTCATGGTTGTCTCCTAAGAGAACGGAAACTCATTTTATTAGCAATTATTTAGTTCTATTTAATATCATGTTTTGTTACATGGTTTGTAGGAGTGCTGTTCCATTATATGCAGTCAAATCAGAACCAACCAAGAGCTGATCTTCCAGAAGGTTTTCAGAGCCTATAAGTTACTTGGGAGATGATTGCCCATCTTACTCCCAGGGAGGCAGCAGCTGGTACATTCAAACCACATACCTTTAGGTTAGCAGCACAACTCTTTAACCTCTAGGCCTCCAGAGCTCTGTAGGAATACAATGTTTCTAAGTAATGCATATTAAATTTTTTAAAGCTTTATATTTCTTTTATGTGCTTAATATTAAGACATAATAGTATGATCATAATGTAAAATAAGCATAGTTAGAATTACAGATTTCCCTGATACTTAGCTCATAACTTAAATTGTTACCCAAGATTGGTAGTCCATTTTTGTTATAGTTGTTGGTTTGTTTGATTTTTGGTTTGGTTGTTTTGTTTTTTTTTTTAAAGAAACCTGCCTCATTGAAAGTAGTGTGGAGGAGGAAATGAAAGCGATTTCTACTTTGTACTGGTCCTTTTGACTCTTTAAACTGTTGTGTTGATGTTGTTGTTGTTGTTGAAAATATATACATTGAAACATACCCATTGAACAATTTCTGCATGTTTAATACGGTGACATTGATTACATTATTCAAGTTGTACAGCCTCCTCACCCTCCTTTTTAAGTTCTTCCTCTTCCATTTACACAATCCCACTGCCTCCCAAGGTTCCCATACAACTTTTTGTTTGATCCCAGTATACAGAACCTCAAAGTTCCCTCTATCTTGTTCTGGTGGAAGTCCCACTAGTACTTCCTACTTCTAGCCAAGGTACCTCTGACATCAGCGGTAATATCCCAGGTGCCACAGCCTCTTCTCAATCCAGGCTGAATCTCTGTCAGTTCTCTGTCAATGTCCTGTCCTAGACAATTTTGGTTAATCTTCAGCAAGAATTTACTTGCATGCA
>NW_006399803.1:6366740-6422166 GCF_000299155.1 Elephantulus edwardii
TTTGGATTACATTTTTGGGAATAGGAACAAATATGGATCTCCTCCAATGTGTTGGCTGGGTAAATGTCTTCCAGATGTCTTGGCATGGTCTGGTAAGCACATGCAAGGCTGCATCTATTTGTTGAAGCATGTTGTATCCCTACAATTCCTGTCACCTTATTTTTTGCCGATGCCTTAAGTAAAGCTCGAATTTCTCCCTTCATTACCATTGGTTCTTGATCATCCTCTACTTCCTGAAATGATTCTGTGTTATCCAGGGTTTTTTGGTACAGTGACTAAGTAAGTGTATTCATTCTATTTTCTTTTGATGCTGGATCATTTAGGGTTTTGCCCATGATATCCTTCAATAGTACAACTCGAGACTTGATTTTGTTTTTCCCTTCTTTCAGTTTGAGGAATCTGTTGTTCATAGGGTTGCTGTGAGTCATACTTGACTCAATGGCATCTAACAACAACTATATCCTGTGCTAGACCCAAGCTATAGGGTTTTGGCGTTTTTTCCCTGTCATATCCAATGTGTAAGTAGTTGGTAATGGATAAAGAAGACTGAAGGAGAATCAATGCCTTTCAATTGTTCTGGTGACAAAGAATATAGTGAATATAGCATGAACTGCCAGAAGAACAAATCTGTCTTGAAAAAAGTACAGCCAGAATGCCCCTTACAAGCAAGGATGACAAGACATTTTGTCTCACTTTCCTTGAACATGTTATCTGAAAATTCACTCAAGTGAAAAGTCACTCAAGAATGGCATGACACTTGCTAATGAATCAGCAGAAAGGCGAAAGACCCCACAATGAGATGAAATGGCATGTTGTTGCATGTCATCAAGTTGGAACTGACCCATAGTTGACCCTCCAGCAGGTTTTCAGAGGCAATAAATCACACAGGAGGTGATTGTACCTCCTACTCCTGTGGTGCATGGTGCAGCTGGTAGATTAGAACATGTGCCTTTGGAATTGCAGCACAGCTTCTTACTGTTAGGCCACTATAGCTCCCTAAATTGACATAGAGACTGTGACAAAGGGCTCAAACAAAGCAATTATTCTGAAGATTGTACAAGACCAAGCAATGTTCCAATATTTCACAGAAGGTTAGAATGGATTCACAGTGCAAGTGGTTGCTGCGCTGTTTGATTCCACATAGATAGAATTTTAATTGCATACTTCAGATATTCTTAACTGTTGTATGAACACAGACTCTATAAACAATATATCATAACCTTGCCGTGTTTTGCACTATCCTGATGATCTCTGACATCTGGAACCAATAATTATATTGGCATTCTGTCTCATTGAAGGTCATCTTCTCTTTCGCTGGCCCTCTACCTTTCCCAAGGATTGCCCCTCATGATAAGATGCTCAAAGTATGTGAGACAAAGATTGAACAACCTTGATTCTAAGGATTATCCTGGTTTCACCTCCTTCATGAAAGACTTGTTTGTTTTTTTGACAGTCCATGGTTCAGATCTACTACCTATAATAGGCTTGTATTAACTATAATAAGGTTGTTTTCAACTCAACGGCCTAACAACAACAGCATGACAACACTGTGTAGAACAGGTAGAAAGTGTCTTTTTCACATACTTCATCTCATAGCTTCAGAATTTTAGAAAGACTCTTCAATAACTTTCATTAGGCAGATAACACAACCTGGCTTGCTGAAAATGAAGAGGACCTGAAACACTGCAGAAGATCAAATACTACAGCCTTCAATACGGATTTCATCTCAACATCAAGAAAACAAAAATCTTTGTCTCTGTACCGATACGCAACATCATGAAAGATGGAGAAAAGATTGAAACTGTCAATGACTTCATCTTATTTGGATCTATTATCAGTACACTTAGTTCAAGCAGTCAGGAAATGAGGAGACATATTGCAGTTGGAAAGTCTAAAGCACCTCTCCAAGTTAATGAGGGACATTGATGTCAATTTGAGGACCAAAGTGTATCTGATTGAGGCCATGATCTTTCCAGCCACTTGCTATACTGCTGAGAGATGGACAATGAATAAGGATGAAAGAAAAAGAACTGATGCCATTGAGCTGTGTTATTATGGAAGAGTACAGAATATCCCATTGGTTACCAAAAGAACAAATAGAAAGGTCTTGAAAAAGGTGCAGCCAGAGGGCTCCCTGGAGGCAAAGATGATGAAGTTTCATCTTACATATTTTGGGCATGTTGTTAGCAGAGGCTATTACACAGATAAACACATCATGCCTGGGAAGATAGTGGATCAAAGAAAGAGTGGAAGAACTTCAACCAGATGAATTGATACAATGACAGCACAGCAATGGGCTTGAATGGATCAGAGCTTGTGAGAGTGGACAGAGTTCAGGTCTTTGTTCATAGGGTCACTCTGAGTCATACTCAACTTGCTAACACCTTACAACAACAACATAGCAACCTTGTGTAGAGCAGATAGAAAGCATAATTTTGAATGGTCTGATCTCAGGTTATGACTAAATATGCAAGATATCCTATTAGTCATGGAAATAAACCAAAGTATGGAAAGCAATAAATTATAATATTTGATTAATTGTTGGGCTGTCTTTTTAACTAGATCTGTGTTAAATGGTTAATATTGTACATAATATAATGATTGCAAGATCATGTATTTAAGTATGTTGTAAATTTTCCAGTTCAAACTGCCAAAAATCATACATAAAAAATAAGAACAAAGAAAATGAAATATTTGTGTATTCATAGGGGTCTATTTTACAGTTTCTGTGAGTGAGCAACAAATTATGACTATTTTAAATTTCAAAAATGAATAAATTGATTTGGTTCTCATCTATTTCGAAGCATTCCCTAATGTCTTAGCATTGATTTTTAAATATGCTTTCAATTTTGAGCTGAATAATATGGCATGTCATCTAACCTGTGTAGTAATGACAAAATGAGAGACACAATCTTTAAAGTTATATAAAATTATGGTATCTTTTCCTGGCTACTTACTATATTTACATGTCAACTAAAGTATTTTATAAGATTTGGGCATTAAAAATTCTACCCAGAAAGTATTGACAAATGAAGATATACATTCAGGCATGTTGTGGTTCAGTGAAATTTACATAAATTGAAATGATGTGTTTTTATGTGCTGCAATTTTCTCTATAAGAAATCTGTAGGCTTTTTGCAAACATGACTCTGAGATGTTTAAAATCTTGTCATACACCTTACAGAAAAGGAAATAAAGCCATTTTACTTAAAGTAAATCATTTTTTCAAATTTTCTCAAGCACATTTATGTAAGTATTGAGAGAGAGCTCAGTTCTTTTCATATTTTAAATACAAAGTGCACCAGCTGCCACCCTCGCTATCCACTAGAGAAAGTGAGAATAACTAAATTTCTGCAGCTATGTGTAGAACTAAATTTATTGAAATCCCAGAGAAAGCCTTTGTTGTGTTTGGTATAATAGAGAAAATTCCATAAGATATCCTAGATTGCATTTCCTTCATGTTAATCTTCATAGTCCTTGTGCTCCCAGGTCAGTCTGTAAACATGCTTCATTCATTTAGAATGAAAACTCACACCTCAGAAGCCAGCCAGGTTTGGTAATTGTAAGGCATTTTATATCAAAATAACTGACTACTCCTTGTTGTAAACATCCAATCCATTGAATTTAGTTCAGCAAGGTTGGAGCTCGGTGACCTCCATTAGTTCTTTTTCTTCAAATTTGATGAGCTGATGCCAGCCTTGTTCATGTCTATTCTGGAGGCTTTGCCTTAGTATTGCCTTAGTTCTATTCCAAGCACTCTTTTAAAGTTTATTTTCATTTGTTTCTTGGAGTTCATTTTTGTATTGAAAATTGCTTGTATTTTCTCTTAAGGATCTTTCTCTTTCACCTATCCTGTGTTTTCTAAAGAAGACACAATCACATGTTTTTGTTCCTCTTAAGAAATCCCTGACAGGCCCAGGACACTGGCTACTGCTGTAGCTGTATATTTCTATACATAATTGATGACTTGGGGCTGAGCAGACAGCACCACTACACAAGTAATATAGATTACCATACAGTCAGGGTTTTTAGGTTCTTGAATTTTCCATTTCTGAATAGAAATAACTCCTTGCAAAAGAACAAAAATTCCAGAAGGAGTACCTTTACTTTAGTCATAAATATTCTTCAGAGAACAAAGAATTTGCTAGCAATAGGAGATTTGAACATTCTTAAGATCCTGACTGTATTTCTCTGTCTTCCGCCCTAACTACATCTCAACTTAGCAGCGCTGGTAATATTTGGCTTCGCTGACATTTTGATAGCAATATTTAAAAGGAGGAGGGGGAAGTCCTGGGTAAATTTGTATTCCAAGGAGCACTTTTTTCAATATTCCTTAATTTATTTATTTTTTTCTATTGCTTTGATTTATTAGAATATAAGAAGCCTAGTAGTTACAACTGGCTGTGTATTCATAAAGCTTGTTTGAGATTTTTGTCATTGGAGCAGCTTTTGTTGTATTCCATCCAGGGTGACTTGGCTGTTAAGCAAGCAGAGGTCAGTGGTTCAAATTCCTAGGAGTAGCATGGGAGAACTGTTTGAAAGTTGGTTGGCTTCTGTAAAGACATACAGCTATAGAAATCCTTTGAGGCAGTTCTTCCCTTTCCTGTGGGGTTTCTGTGAGTGGGCATCACTGAGACAGCATTGGGTTTTAGATTATGTACATACTTGTCACTAAGCCTTTCTGTATGCTGTATCCTCCCCTGAGACCATTTCTGAGTACTTCTCACCTCTCCCCTTCTTCCTTTTAACACTGTTGCTCATCATTCTCTCCTCAGATGGGATGTCACCTCCTTTGGGAACCTGTCACTCAGGTGACGTTAAAGACTTTCCTTAGCCCTCTATGCATCGTTTGTCTCTTTACTTTGTTCAAATTTGACTATTGAGTAGGATAGAGACAAGGCCACTTTTATCATTATTATCTCTATCATCAAGAATATGCTTAACATAGAGAAAGTGTCCAATATGGTTTTTTCGTTGAATGAAACTACAAAGACACAAATGACATAAAATTGTACTTTACACATAAAAATTATATTGATTATTAGGTTTATAGCTGATAAATTATAAAAATTTATGATTTTTTTTATTTCTGCCTTGTTTTTAATGTAGGTATTGTATATTCTTAAGAATTCTGATATACCAGAGAAAATAGATTTGTGTAATATTTGTTTGTAACTCATGAAAAACTTTATTAATTTAAATTATCAGGTTATTGTAAATAAAACTGAGTTGCCTGAGACTCAAGAACTTTGTTCTTGTCATTATTTCTTGAATTTCCCATGTATATTCACAAAATAGAATGTATATGTGTATTTTCCTTTTTTAACCTGTGGCATGATGTTAATTAAATCTTGCTCATAAAAATGACTATTTCTTGTTTACTTCACCCCTTTTAATTTCAGGATGTATTTCACATTTCCTCAATAGTTTTGAAACTAGCTTCCTAAAGTTTGTAAATCAATCATTGATTTCTCGTAGGGGAATAGTGTTTTCATTCCAATGTTATAAATGGACATCAAGCTCACACATGTGTGTTTATCCTTAAGAGAATTGAATTACACTATAATGTCATGTGTGAACAACCAAAGTGTTTTAATTGAAAATATGTCAAAAAGCATTTTTTAGCTTGAACAAATTAGTTAATCTTTGTGTCCTTACTACCTTCCTTATTTGATCTGTGCATGTTGATGTTATTGTTAGGTGCTGTCCACTCAAGTACAACTCATAGCAATGCTATGAACAAAAGATCTGAACCCCGCTCCGTCCACACACTTCCTGATACACAAGAGCCCATTGAAGCAGTCACTGTGGCAATCCACCTGGTTGAAGGTCTTTCCTCCTTTGCCGACCCTCCACTCTTCCCAGCATCATGTGTTTCTCTAAGGAATAGCCCCTCCTAGCAACATGCCCAAAGTAGGTGAAGCCTCATCATTCTTGCCTCCCAAGAGCACTCTGGCTGCAACTTCTTGAAAACAAATCTCTTCATTCTCTAGGCCATCCATGGGATGTTCAGTGTTCTTCTTTAACACCAAAGTTAAAAGGCATCAGTTATTCTTTTGTTATCCCTAGTCATTGTCCAGCTCTCAGATGCATAGTGAGTGATCAGAGAGACCGTGGCCTGAATTGGAAACACCTCAGTCTTCAAACTGACATTGTTACCCCTCAATACTTTATAGAGGTACCTACTGCAGATTTTCCAAGTGCAATTTTTTTTTGGATTTCCTGAGTACTGGTACCAAGCTGTTAGTCATAAATCCATGCAAGGTGAAGATTGACCGTTTCAATCTTCTTTCCATCCATTATGATGCTACCTATTAGTACAGTGGTAATACTCTTTTATTTTCTTGACATTGAGATGCAATCTGTACCGAAGACTGGATTCCTTGATCTTCTAAAACAAGTGTTTCAAGTCCTCCTCACTTTTAGCAAGCAAGGTTGTATCATCTGCATAACACAAGTTATTGATGTGTTTTCCTTCAATCTTGACTCTACACTCCTCTTCATAGAGTCCAGCTTCTCATATAATTTACTCAGCATACAGATTGAATAGGTATGGAGAGAGAATACAACCCTGATGCACTGCCTTCTCAATTTTAAACCATGCAGTTCCCTTGTTCTATTTGCATAACAGCCTCCTGGTCCAGATATAGGTTCCTCTGAGCACAATCAAGTGCTCTGGGATTCCCATTCTTCTCAATGTCAGCCACAACTTGTTATGATCCGCACATTCAAATGCCTTTGCTTAGTCAATAAAGCACAAATAGATATTCTTCTGGTATTCCTTAATTTCAGCCAGCAATGTTATCCCTGGTGCCACGTCCTCTTCTAAATCCTGCTTGAAATTCTGGTAATTCTTTATCTATATTCTCTTCTAGCCATTTTTAAATTATCTACAGCAGTATTTTGCTTGCATGTGATATTAATGATATTGTTCGATAGTTCCCCCTTCAGTTGGATCCTCTTTCTTGGGAATAAGAAAAAATACAGACCTCTTCTAATCTGTTGGCCAGACTTCTGTCATCCAAATTTCCTGGCATAGTCTGGTGAGCACATCCAAGGCTGCATCTGTTAGGTGAAACAAGTCAATTGATAATCCACCGATTCCTGGGGCCTTATATTTTTGCACATGCCTTCAATGCAGCATAAGAATGATAATTGTACCTATTTATGGTTTGTTTTAAAAATGTGAAACTTAAAGTGCAGAGAAGTGTACTTGTCATTAGTGCTCCATAAATATTCTTCTTCTTCCTCTTCCTATCGTTACTCTGAATAGATCCTAGAAGAAGAAAAAAATTATTCATTTCAAAATTTATTTGAATGTCCGCTATACTTACGGCTCTTACTAGGTATGAAGAATATGATGGTGTTACTTACCGTCAAGTTGCAATGGACTTATAGCTGATCTGCTAGTGAGTTTCTGATGATAGTAAATTGCACAGAAGGAAATTACCGATTTTTCTCCTGTGGATCAGCTGGTAGATTTGAACTGGACTCCTTTGGTTTGAAAGCATAACTCCTTACTGCTGAACTAACAGAGTTCCCTACAGAGAATATTAAGTGGAATAAATATAAGAAGGCTCCTTCCCTCGTAAAGCCTACAACCTAGTGGAAGAGACACAGACGTTACTGAAATAGCCAAAAGTATATTTAAAATTGCAACTGTGGTAAGATCTATGATGCCTTAAGAGCACCTATTCAAGAACTCTGATTAGCACAGATACTTAAGTGGTTGTTTTAATTGACCTAATGGTTGGCAGTTCAAATTTGCCCAGACATGTCTTGGAAGAGTGCCTGTTAAAAAGGAATTTATATCAACAAGCAGGCCTCCTTGATGACTAAAGGGAGCTAAGATTTGCAGACGGATGGGAACATAGCTTAATAAAAGGCAGGAGTCAAGGAGCTGAAGCATAGAGCTCGTTGAAAACCAGAGAAGTTGGATATGGCGGGAGCTGATCATACAGGATGCTGTAGACCATGATTAGAACCAGGGTCTTTAAATAAATAATCAGGGGAAACCATATCCCTGTGGAGAATGTATTTGAGTCTCAAAAGGTATAAGAGGGAAGAGAAGGTAGAAAAAAATTACAACAATAACATAGAGAGAGCTCTGTTGGTCTAGTGGATTGAAAGTTATGTTACGGTTTTAATCTGTGACCCTCAGGCCTTGTTTTCATTGTGTTTGTCAAACTTTCTTCTAAGTAGTATAGCACTGTACAGAGGTAACTAGTGGTTGCTGTGATGCTGAACACTGTGACACTGATTTGTCAAATGCAATAATAGTTACCTATGGTGGACAGTGTTTGGTGGAGCTCCCCAATTAAAACAAGCTTGGAAGCAAGAGTGGCATCCACTTCTGAAATAGCTTGCCTCCAGAAACTATGAAACTGGGGAAGGGATGAAAGTTATACAAGTGTCCAGGTCATTCATTCATAGGGTCACTGTGAGTTGTCTGCAACTTGATGGCACCTAACAACAACAACAACCTAGCTGTAGATAATTTTTTTTAGAATCAGAAGAGTTACACTTCTAACTGCCTTGCTCTTCTTTATCCCACCCTAGTCATTCCACCTGAGCACCCTTTACCTCTACAAGTCCCTCCTGCTGCTTCTAATAGAAATCTCATTCAGATAGAACCTCTAAATTATATCAGTGTTTAGAAGATGGTTTGTTGTTGTTGTTATGTGTCATCAAGTTGCCTGCTACTCTTAGCTATCCTATGGACAAAAGTTCTGAACCCTTCTCTATCTTGAGCCAATTTCATTGTCTCTACCACACCTACCCTCATTACCCCAGTCACTGAGTCAATCCATCTCGTCCAGGGTATTCTCCTCTTGTGCTGTCATTCAACCCTTCCAAGCAAATTGTCCCTTTTCTAAGGACTGCTTTCTCCTGGCAGAATGCCCAGAGTATGTCAGATGGAGCTTCAAAATCCTTGCCTCCAAGGAACAGCCTGGTTTCACCCAGGTCAGACCTGTTTGTTCTCTTAGAAATCCATGGTATATTCAACACTCTTCTCCCGCATCATAGCTCAAAGGCATCTGATGCATAGCAAGTAATTGTGAAGACCATAGCCTGGATCAGGCATGTCTTAGTCTCCAGACTGTCACTTTTGCTCTTAAGTACTCTGGAAGGTACCTGACAGCAGACTTTCCAAATGCAATTTTTTGTTTTGATTTCATGGGTGCTGGTACCAAGGGTGGGTTCTGAAGCCAAGCAAATTAGTAATTGTTAACAACCTCAATCTCTTCTCCATCGGTGCTGCCAATTGGCCCTGTGATGAGAATCTTTGTTTCCTTGATGTTAAGCTTCAATCCATATTGAAGGCTTTGTAGTTCTTGATCTTCTGCAGCAAATGCATTAGGTCTTTCTCAAGGTTGTGCCGTCTGCATAAGGTTGTTGATAAGTGTTCCTCCAATCCTGATGCCACATTCCTCCTCATAGGGCCCAGCCTCCTGGATGATCGTTTCTGCATATATTTTAAAAGTTATGGAACTAGCATATATCCCTGGCATACACATTTCCTGATTTTGAACCGTGCAATATTTATTTTCTCTATTCTGAGGACTGCATCCTGGTTTTGCATAAGCACAATCAAGTGTTCTGGGATTCCTTTTCTTCTCAAAGTCAGCCACAGTTTGTTGTTATCCATGGTCAAATGCCTTTGCATAGTCAATGAAACATAGGAGTTCCTCTGGTACTCTGTGCTTTCAGCTAAGATTCAATTAACATTGGCTATAATATCCCTAGTGTCACAGCCTCTTCTAAACCTAGCCTGCACATCTAGCAGTTCTCTGCTGATATGCTGTTCCAGTCGTTTTTGTATCATTTTCAACAGGATCTTTTTGGCATGTGATATTAATGATATTGTTTGATAATTTCCGCTTTCTATTGGATTTTTTTTGTGGGGGGAGGGAATAAATAGGAATCTCTTCCAATCAGAAGTTGAGACAAAGGTATGAACTGCCTTATTGGAAGAGCAGTGTGAAAATTTGTGTGAAGACAACAGTGAGCTGCTATTTGTGTAATTATACTTGCCATGTTGTTGTTGTGTATTAGTCAGAGCTGACCCATAGCTGACTCTCTGGCAGGTTTTCAAAGGCATTTAATCACATGCGAAGAGATTGCTTATCCTTCTTCTGCGGAGTGACTGGTGGCCTCGAACCGTGTGCCTTTGGGATTTGCAGTGCAGCTTCTTGACACTGGGCTACCAGACCTCGCTTATATACACACATACATGTAAGTCTTCAAATTGTGTGTGTGTGTGTATATTTGCCATACTTGTATTAAAATGTATAATGTTGTTATTTATTAATGCATCACAAAATAACAATAAATAATTCCATTGCATGTATGCATTCATATTTTTTTATGGAAAAGTAACTGTAGTATCCAAACAAGTGAGGAAAGTGCCATTCTTTTACATTTTGCACATCTCAGAAGTCTCATCTTATACAAGTTCATTGTAGTCTCAGGTCTGATTTTTGTGTTCATTCTTTTTCAATATCAAATGACATGTAGTCCCTGAAAACCCCACCGTATGATTGAGACAACGAGAGCGAAAAGGCAAGTAGTATCTTCATGTAATCACTAAAATAGTTTTTATTGGGATCCCTGGGATGCTCAGATCATATGGGAAAGCACGGCAATTTAAAACAACAACATGTTTCTTCCTTTTCTGGCCTGTGGGACACACTGTGCCCTCCTGCGTTTCTTTCCTCTGGGGCTTTTTGGGTTGCTGCTTCCCCACTGATAGTGCATGCAGCCATCAGGCAGGCTCTGTGTAACTGAAGCAGAAGAAATGGATATGTGCCACAAAGTACTGCTTTACATACAAAGTATTCTATGAAGTGATGGGTCCCAGGGGCGTGATTTTGCCAAACTTTTGTACCTTTTGGTTTTTATATTGGAAGATAAGCCTCATAAGTATATGAGACAGTCTGATTCTATAAAGATTTACAGCCTTAAAAACTATGAGTCAGAATTAACTCAAAGGCAGTTAGTGGGTGTTTTAGATCTTAGTGCATTATTTGGAAGTTGCCTTTCTTACTGTGATTTTATGTGAATGCTGCATTTTCAGATGCCCAGAACTGTATGTGTCTGTCTTAGCTATCCAGTGCTGCAGTGACATAGATAGCACAAGCAGTCTGTATTAACAAATAGACATTTATTCTCTTACCATTTAGGAGGCCACACATCCAATATCAGGGTCTAGCTCTAGGGGAAAGCTTGCTCTCTCTGTTGGTGGTAGAAAAGAGTCTTTGTTTCTTTCAACATCTATACACCTGGCATTCCCTGAAGGCTTCTATGTGTCCTGGTCTTCTCCAGTATCAGGGAGCTTGGTGATATAAAAGCCCGAGTCCATAAAGAAGCACACTCCTGGTGATTATTTCTTAGTGGTACCAAGGGCCCTCTTCTCTGTTTGCTTTCTTCCCCTTTTATCTCTAGTGAGATAAAAGGTATTGCAGGCCATACCCTAAGGGAACTGCCTTATATCCAATTAGAGCTCGGATAGGATTAAGGAGGGTTATGGTTCACTTTTATTCTACAACTATTTGGTTTATCAGATCATGGGGATCATTACGTAGCTTCCACATTGTGTACATGTATTTTGGGCAATACAATTCAATCCATGGCAGCATCTGTCAAGGGATCAGCAGAGCAGAGTCCAGAGGGATATATGTGTCCCCCAATCCTATCCTGAGTCCAGAAGGATGTGTATAGTGTATGTTTCACTTAATTTTTACTCCTAGAATCCAGAGTAACAGATTTTTACATACAATTCTACCCCAGAGTCAAGAGGGACATGTATATATTTTATTAATATATGCTATATATTAAAATATCTGTTATAATAAAGAAAATATATATGATACATATTAAAATTAATGTTTCATACCAAAATTTCAGAACTACTTCTTGATTCACCATGTCTTTTATTAATGAAAGCACATAGCATCAGCAAAAAATTCAAAGCAGAAAACAGTTGAGTTATAAGAGGGGTCAACCAAAAAATATTTTATCTAAAATGGAATTTCAAGCTATCTACTTCAGGCAATTTGATGATAATCTGATTTTGCTTTTTATTACTTTTCCTTCTTATTTTTTTTAGAACCTATATGTTTTTTTTTAAAATTTCAGATTATTTTTAGTGTTATTAGAGATTCTTAGGAGTATTTGGACAAAATTTGAAATCCCTGAAATATCTAGTTTTGCCAAAGTTACTAACATAAGGCTTATTCTCCATTCAGATAAATGACAATTCTCCCGTCCATGCCTGTGAGCTCCAAGCTTAAGGAGCTTTCTATGACACGGTTTCACCTACAGATGAGAGTTACTGTGTTGATCTTTCAAGAAGTACTGATTTGTGAGGTGTAACTAATGTACCAAGAGGACAGTTCATCTCTATGGTTTCTTCCAGTTACGAACTGACATGATTTTATATTCTTTTCTTACCTGGTTCAGTTCCTAAGCTAACTCAGAAGGAAGCTAAAAATGTTTGGAATAAGGCATCATCTTTAATTGAATTTGTTTTCTTTCTCTTAATGTCAAACAAGTAGCATTCTTTTAGTTTTGTTGTATTTATTAAAGGTTCATTTTCATAATACATGATACCTATGTTACGGAACCCCAGTAGCATAGCGAGTTGTGTACATAGCTGCTAACTGAAAGGAAAGGTTGAAGATTCGAATCCACCAGGTTATCTGAAAGCAGACGGTGGGGAGTCGCAGCCTCAGTGGAAGGTCACTGAGTTGGAATCACCTTGACAGCCCTGATTATACTTACGTTAAATTTTACTATCTGCCTTTTTTCTATTTATGTTAACCATATATTTCTGTTTGATTGGTAAACTCAAACTCACTGCTGTTAAGGCAGGATTGTCTCACATCCGACCCTCCAGCAGGTTTTTGGAGGCTGTAAATCGAATGGGAGGAGATTGAGGTGTCACCTTTGGGTTAGTGGTGCAGCTCCCTGGGAACATCCCCTCAGTAAGTAAAGTAAGAACTTGAGCTTTTTATCTCCCTCATAATCAAGAAAGTCCTTACAGGGAAAGAAACAGCATGGCCATGACAGAAGGCTGCGCATGCTGTTTGTTGAGAGAGAGCTCTGGTGGAGAAGTGGTAGAGAGCTTACTTACCGGAAGGTGGCCAGTTTCAATCCACCAGTGCTTCCTCAGGGTCAGAGACGGGCAGTTTCATCCCATGTGTGTTACAGGCCAGCAGTGAGTCAGTTCTGACTCGATGGCAATGAATGTGAGTGGATGCTCTTGTGCACTGCCAATTTATCTCTAGAGCCATTCATCATTTCTGTTGTTTATGGAGGGATATGTATAGTGATTTTACATATACACACACACACACACACACACTCTCTCTTTAGAACCGTTGAAAAGTTGTTTGCACTCAAGTCAATTTTGAACTTGTATTGTGGAGCTATTTTTAACAATGCATCATTTGTGGGTAAGTGGTTAGGATCGTGTTGTTCAGATATCTCAAATGAGTGGCTCCTCAACCCGCATAGAGTGACCTCAGATGTGCTTTCTTAAGCCTGTACAGTGGAGAGAGAGAGAGTGTTCATCTGAATTTTCATTTGCATTTAAGTGCATACACCCAGTTTTCTAGTTTTCTATTAAGCCTATATCTTCCTTGCTTACTAGCTGTGGGTCTATATTGTTGTTGTTGTTATATGCCACCTAGTCACTTGTGACTCATAGCAACTCTATATACAATAGCCCTGAAACCTCTTCTATCCTGACCCAACATTACTGTCTCTGAAACACCTACTCTCATTACTCCACTCATTGAATCAATCCATCTAATCTAGAGTCTTACTCTCCTGTGCTGTCCTTCCATTCTTCCAAGCATGACATCCCTCTCCAAGGGCTGGTCCTTCCTTGCAGCTTGCCCAAAGTGTGTCAGACAAGGTTCAGAATCCTTGCCTCCAAGAAGCAGCCTTATTTCACTCTCTCCAAGATGAACCTGTTTGATCTCCTAGCAGTCAATGTTATATCCAATACTCTTCTCTAGCACCACAGCTCAAAGGTATCCATTATCTTTCTATCATCCCTTGTCATTGTCCAGCTCTCAGATGGGATTGTAAATTTGAAAAGAGGCTTTGATTTTGTAGGAAAGTGTTCTGGGCTTGGGGAAAAAGGCAGAGGCTAACCATACTCAGCAGCCAAAGCTTTGATAGAATGGGAAGAATGTGAAATTTTCACACGTTAGGAAGTTTAAGCAAAGGAACCGTTACTGTGTCATCTGATATTGCGTTCACCATGCGGTATGACCACTCTCTGTATTTGAATTAGCAGCCCTGTAACAAACAGTCACAGTTAGGGGAAATAGAGCCCAAAAAGATTGTAACATACTGTGACATAAAAAATTCAGTTTCTCCTGATAGAAAATTTTTGCAAGGATCTACAATTACTTGAACATTCTAGATAGCATAAGGAGGATGCAGGATAGGACAAGGTTCATATCTGTTCATAGATTCGCTGAGTCATAGCCAGCTCCATGGGACCTACCAATGAAAGCATCAACATAATTACAGATGTTTTTGCTACTCATGGACCTGTAAAATGAATTTTAATCATAAATACAAAAGATTATTGAAAAACATGACTGTTTATTATTGTTATGTGCCATCTAGTTGCCTGCGATTCAGAGTGACCCTCACAGTTCTAAAGCCTGCCCTGTCCTAAGTCAGTCTCACTGACTCCAACATACCTACCTTCATTACTCCAGTTACTGACTGTGTCAGTCCGTCTCATCTGGGGATCTTCCTCCCCTGCACTGTCCCTCCACTCTTCTGAGCATTATATCCGTCTCCAAGGACCGGTCACTCCTGACCAGGTACCCAAAGTATGTCAGAGTTTCAAAATCCTAGCCTCCAAGAAGAAACTTGGTTTCACTCTCTCTAAGACAGACCTGTTTGTTCTATTGGCCATTCAGTACTCTTTTCCAGCACCACAACTCAAAGGCATCAATTCTTCTCTGTTGTCCTTAGTCATTGTCTAACTCTTGGATACCTAGTAAGTAACTTTGAAGACCATGGACTGAATCAGGCGCACCTTAGTCTCTAGACTGACATCGTTGCTTCTTAGTGCTCTGGAGAGGTCCTTTACCACAGATTTTCCCTAGGACAGTTTGTCTTTTGATTTTCTAACATGCCTCAGAAGTGCCATTTGTTGTGTAAAGATAATTTTAATAACAAAGGAGTTCAAGATAGTGTCATTATGAAAGGCAGTAGGTAATGTCTTTCTGAAAAGTCATCTATAAACACTCTCCTTTTCTGTTTTGTTATTTTTATTATTTATTTGGCATCAGTTTCTCCTTAAAAATATTCTTTTTGTGCATTTAAGTATATGGAGTTAGTCATACAAGTAATTAATCACATGCAGAACTTTTTTGTCATTGGTTTACCTGGAAGGTCCCACAGCACCACCTAGTGCCCCATATTTTATTTTGCATAATATTTTTGTAGCTTTAAAAATTAGGATGAGGGCATTTTAATAACAAATACAGAGCTAAAATAAAAATGTGGCTAAATCAGTAGTAAAAAATAGAATAAGATGAAGTCATTTTTACATATTTAATTGAAAATTTTAGATGAAACTCAAAGCTATAGTGATTGTATAACAATAATTATGAAAATTAGTCATTCATTTTCAGTGTTACACTTTGGAAGATTGTTACCCTGTATATTATCTAATATAGTTGTAGTTAGTGTTATGTTTGTTTTTACCCAAGAAACTACTTATTAATTTAATTTTTTTAATTTGTTGCTGTATATTAACTTACAGATAACTTTTTCCAGATGTTTTTAAAATCCATTCATTTTTTTAATCTTTCTATATTTGATAACTGTAATGAACACCATATGCCACAGCTCATATTAATTTCAGACAAAATTGAGTACTTATTACTAAAACTACAGTTGTAAGCTATTTAGAGATGGAATGTTATTAAAAACTTCTACATTAAAAAGAAAATCAAAACAATAATGCATACCTTTCTTTTGTGGAAACAATTTTAACAAGTATGGTGAAATGATAAAAATGAAGTTATGTAGCACACTGTGTATAATAGGATTGTCTTACAAATGCTGAATACATTTGAATAATTTATACAGGATAGATGGTGGTGTGGTGGTGAAGTACTCAGCTGCCCACTGTACGGTCAGCAATTTAAATCCACCAGCTACTCCATGGGAGAAAGATGCCTCAGTCAGCATCCAAAGCGTACAGCTTTGAAATCCCTACAGAAAAGGTCCGCTCAGTCTGGGGGGGTCACTATGTATCAGAATTGACTCAGTGGCAAAAAGTTCGGGGTTTTTTAGATTGGTGGATGCATGGCTGAGTGGAAAAATGGGTGGATTGTCTAATATCAGTATATAATGTTCTTTACTGGAGGGAATCACAACAACCTCCATATTGTGTATTTTGGGGCAGTGAGGGGTGCTCAAATATGTCCCTTTTCATTTTGTACTTTCTAGACACTTAAAATTTCTCATCACATCATCTATTATGTCATTTTTATAACAGCAAAGATGATTTAGGCTTTAAGGTTATGCATCATTTTAATTTCCTTGTAATACCATTTCTCTGTTTTTAAAAAATCTAGTTTTTTCCCCCCTCGTGTTAAAAAATAAAACCCCCACAAAACTGGTGAGATAAAATAGGGCTCCATCTTATAAAAAGTGGCTGCCTGCAAGCCAGCCTAAAACTGGTGAGATAAAATAGGGCTCCATCTTATAAAAAGTGGCTGCCTGCAAGCCGGCCTGTGCTCCACAGGATTTAGCAGCTCATGTTTTTCAGAAGTAGCCTGGCTGGACCACCTTCGAGGGACCTGGGGGTAGGCTAACCTTCCAACCTTTCAGTGAGGAGTTGAATACAGTATGATACATTATTTTCTTTTATGGGAAATGTATGCTCCAAGGAGAAACATAATTTAAAAAAAAAAACAAACAACTTTGGTACTTTGTATACTGGACTTACAGACCAGTATCTTACTATGAATGGTAAAACTAAAAAAAATTAATTTTGTGTAGTTGAAACTGACACATGGCTGACCTTCCAGTAGGTTTTGAAAATCTGTAAATCACACGGAAGATTGCCCATTTGAATTGCCATAGGCGTGACCTTTGGATTAGCAATGCAACTTCCTACATGCCACAGGACTTATTAAGTAAATGTCTAATAAATGAACATGAGTGTATTACATTGTGTCCAAGTTTATATAGTGATGAGATGTATTACAGTAGACATTTTATCTATATGCTTATAAATATATAGTTATAGGTTATTTGAAACAACACTGATGCTCTTTTCAGAATTTATAATCACAAAGACATTAAGCTTTCAAGTATTTTTACTGTAGTTTATTCTTTCCTTTAATCCTTTTTCTTTCATTTTTTTCATGTTGCCTTTTCTTACTAAAAGTCTATATTTGGAACTTAGTTATAATGAAATTAAATCAAAACTATTTATTTAAAAAAAAACACTATTCTGATCACTTGTCTTTATAGCTCAGCTACTGATAACTCTGTCATAGTGGCCTTAATGGTTGCTACTTTAAAAGTAGCAACCTACAAAAGCACTTATATTAGCTATAAAATGCTAATTACCCATTATTATATATACTCAATTCCTAATCACTTATTTCTGCTTTCATGACATGTGATAGCTTACCTGTTAAGGGAAAACCCATTCATAAGCATGAACTGTATTGTTTTATTTTAAGCATACTCTTAGTGGTGTGGTGGCATGCTTTGATTTTAACTGTCAAAGTGTGTAGAAGTTGCCCTCTACTGGAGAAATGGAAAAAATTAAGTTGACATAGATTGTCAGTTTTCTTAAAGATTGTTAGTTAAATTCATTGATTTGTTAGACAATTACTTTGTGTACGTTTACACAATTGCAAATTATATTCCAAATATATTGAAGTGTTCAGCCGAGTACATTTAAAAGTATGTATTTGACGTGATTTGTGTGAAAATGTTGACTTTTCTTTTAAAAAAAAAAAAACAAACCCACAAAAACCAACTACAGTATCCAGTAGTTTAGGTCTGATGTAGTTGTGCAGTACTGAAACATTAATGGAAATTCATTGTATGTAATTATACTACCAAAAATTAATCAAGACTCTTAGCAATTTACCAAAGGGCTTTTGAGGATGAAAATCTAAACACTCTTAAACATTTTTTCTCTCTCAGGTGGCTCCTTTATATTTTTCTGGGTCATAAGTGAAATTTGATAGATTATAGATTAATTATTTAATTGCTGTCTCAATTACTGAACATTTCCTATTAAAAATAATGTAATTATATAAGGACAGATTAGATTCACTATTTCCTATGAACCAGTCACCCAGTGTTCCTGCCCTCATCACTGCTTCCTTTCTCTGGGAGTTTTGTCAGACTTTGGATAGAACCATTTAGAGATTCTTCGGACCTCAGCTTTTATCACATTGTGTGTTCCCCATATTCTTCTACCCATTGGCATTTAAAAAGCAAAAATAAAACTTAATAAGACAAAATGTGGTTTGAAAAGTGGCCTCCATAGTAGAGAAGAAAAGCAAGCAGAGGGTCTCAGGGGTCAGTCTGGATAGGGGAATCCTCACGCACCTGCCTAGGTGGGAGGGCGTGTATGCTGATGCTGCTCAGATGAGGTGCAAATCAGTGTTAAAACCAGTGCCTAACCTAGCTTCTTCTCCTGACTGATAATTCTCTGAGTAGCCCAGTTCCATCTTCTAAGCTGAAACTTTAACTATAAGAAAAGGCAAGCACAGTGCAGCTGTCTCCATTAGTTTGTCTGTCTTCATCCTCTGTATTGATCATCACAGCTAGACCTCACAGAGGTGTGTGCTGTCATTTGGACACCTCCAGGAGGAACGGAGGAGCTGTGCCAACCCCTGCCTTTCATGGTACATCCATGGTTTAGGTTTTTGTGTTCTTGCTTATGCTAAATATATGAACACTCTTTTTTGGTTAAGCTATCATCCAGAATATCCTATTAAAAAGAAAATAAGTTCACAGTCATTCTGAAAGTTTATTTTTTTACTTGAAAACTCCTTCTCCAAAACATCCCTCATTACCTCCCCTCTCTGTCCTCACTAGCCTTCCTTTTGCCATATCTTGCACTCCATATTGCTCTTTTCTCCCTCACTGAAAGTATTCTCGTGTAACTTTTTTTGCTAATTCATGGACGAGTTTTGTAGAAAAGTGAAGCATATTCCAAGATTTTATTTCTGTCGAAATCCCTCTGTAGTCTTTTCCAAGTCTTCCTCTCTTTCTTATATAGAGGATAAATAATAGAGGAGAAGCTTTCAACCTCCCAGATATGAATTTTGCTTTACTCAACATTTGTTGAATAGGCAGCAAGCAGGTATCTGAAATAACTGAGCAGAGAATTTGAAACAATTATTGTTTCAAAACACTTTCTTGTTTCTCTTAATATCACTTTAATCCTCAATTAGGCAATCTGTAAAAAGAGTCCTGGTGGCATAATGCATTATAGGCTGAGCTCCTAACCAAAAGGTTGGTGGTTTGAATCCATGAGACATTCCTTTAGAGAAAGATGGGCGGTCTCCTTTTGTAAAGATTTATAGTCTCGGGAGAGTCACTGTGAGTCAGAATTAATGGCATATAAGTGATTTAGCAAATTATCTCTAATGTTTTGAGGAATTTTATTTGGGTTGTTCTTTGTTTGGTTTTGTTGTTGTTGATTTTTAGATCATTTGTGGTTAGAAGAACTCCCTGAAGAATGATAATATAAATATAAAATATAGATACTATTCTCAATTCTAGATCAAAATATATTCCATGACTTGCTTCTCATTTGCTACTTATTACTAGACAGTTTTGTACAATTCTTATGTCTGTGTGCCACAATTTGAACCTTAAACTTGTACTGTGAGACCTGTGTTAATTAATACAGGCTAAGAAAATAAAAATCCTCACCACTGGACCAATAGGGAACATCATGATAGATGGAAAAAAGACTGAAATTGTCAAGGATTCATTTTAAGTTGATCCACTACCAATACCCATGGTATCAGTAGTCAAGAAACAAAAAGACTTGTTTGTTGCATTGGGAAAATCTGCTTTCAAGGACCTTTCCAAAGTGTTAAAGATCAGTGATGTCAGTCTAAAAACCAATGTGTGCTTAATTCAAGTCATGGTGTTTTCAATTGTTTTATATGCTTCTGAAACTTAGAAAGTAATAAGGAGGACTGAAGAAGAGCCAGTCCCTTTGAATTGTGATATTGACAAAGATTATGGATTTTACCAC
Source organism: Elephantulus edwardii (assembly GCF_000299155.1). Classification (NCBI taxonomy): domain Eukaryota; kingdom Metazoa; phylum Chordata; class Mammalia; order Macroscelidea; family Macroscelididae; genus Elephantulus; species Elephantulus edwardii. The sequence goes on from NW_006399803.1 coordinate 6,387,028, forward strand.
AGACTGCCAAAAGAACCTATCTGTTTTGCAGGAAGTACAACCAGGGTGCTCTATAAAGTCAAAGATGGTGAAACTTCATCTCACTGGGCATATTATCACCAGGGGCTAGTCCTTAGAAAAAGCCATAATGCTGGGAGAGGCAGCAGGTCAGTAAAGGGAAGGAAGACCCTCAATGAGACAGAGTGACACAGTGACTGTAGCAGTGGAGTTAAGTGTGGCAGAGATGTTGAGGATGGCACAGTATAGAACAAGGTTCAGATCCGTTGTTCTTCAGATTGCTGTAGGTCATAGTCAGCTCAATGACTAACAACATCAAGAACTGTAGAACCATTTCAGACACATATATAAATGCAAATAAGGAAGAAAGATAGGCAATCTCCTTCCATACAATTAACTGTCTCTGAAAACCCACCAGAGGGTTAGCTAAGGGTTGGTTCTGACCCGATGGCACACACACACACACACACACACACACACACACACACACACTCACACACACACTCACACACACACTCACACACACAAACACACACACACAGACTCATTATTATTGAAACATAAAAATTTGAAAGCAACTGAGAGTGTATTTTCCATCAAAAAATATACAGCTCCTTGAGAGAAGCATTTGCAGATACTCATTTACTTGTTTATTCATCTACCAGAAGTTTGAGTGGTACAAATTGTTAAGTACGTACCCACGTGTTTAAAGGGTTAGCCTTTTGTATCCACCGAGAGGCACCTCAGAAGACATCCTGGCAATTTGCTTTCCAAAAGCCATTGCCTTGAAAACCCTGTGGAGCAGTTCAACTCAGCACACCATGGATCAAAATCGACTTGACAGCAGCTAACAACAACAAAATTGCTTGGGCTAGGCACTCTTACAGGCATCATGGAGCGAAACAGCAGGCACACATTGACCCTTTTAAGCCAAAAACTGTATCCCCACTGTCACCAAGTTGATTCCAACTCACAGTGACCCTCCGTCAGATTTCCACAGCCGTAAATCTTTACAATAGGAAATTGCCCGTCTTTCTTCTGTGGAGTAGCTAGTGGATTCCAACTGCTTTTGATTACCAGCCCAACCCATAATAATACATCGTGCCCCCAGAGCTGCTCTCTTTTAAGCCAATCCGAAGTAAATATGCACTATTACCTCAGTGACCTAGGAGAGTTCGTTATTACATTATTTCTTTACATTCCTACACCACTGGCAGGTATGCATGTATGTAATCTTTGATTCTCTGTCTCTCTTCTCTTAAACGTTTCTTTTCTTTGGATCATCTCCTAACTTCTCAACATTTAAAAACAAATTCTTTTCACTGCATTCTTCCTTCTGACATTTTCCACAATTTCCCCTCATCTCACTAAGCCTTGCTTATCACCAATGAAATTAGAATGAGTGATTTACTTATTAACATTTCAAATTAGATAGTGTTTGCAAACCACTTAACACAACTCTTAGTTTTTAATATGACAACGAGAAATGTTAGCTACTATTGTGATGTGCTATTTGGTACAAACTAAAGCAGTTCTTCTAAAGGAAGAAATATAAGTGCCCTTACATAGGATTCAGGAACTTTAACCATTGGATAATGAGGGAATATCCTCTTAGCATTTTAAGACAGTGCTTTGTTTTATATTATGTGCAGTGTGAACTGATGCTCCTTACTCAGTAGCCAAAAGTATTTCCAGAGGAAGTAAAACTGTTGCACCACAGTGGGTGAGCCCACAGTGGGGCCCTGCAGCCTGAAATGAATCCCGCAGATCCTCCTGCTGCTGTGAAAATCAGTATCTTTTGACTCAATTCCTTTTCTGTCTCTCTAGGACTCCACAGATAAGTATTTTTGAAAAACTTGGAAAAATTTGATTGTATATTAAGGCTATAAACTTAAAAGATCCTTACATTAAAAGTTGTGGAAAATTTCCATGTCCGACTTATTTGAGCTTGAATCAAGTTTCAGATTGTTTTTGTCAGAGGGCAAAAGTCCAAGCTTAATCAACATTTTCATTGACATTAATAGTTTTAGTATGGGTCCATGAGTTCACATTGTTGCCTTTGAACTGTGATGTTAGAGAAGAGTACTGACTATCTCATGGGCAGCCAAAAGAACAAACAGATAAATCTTGGAGAGGTTACAGCTAGAGTGCCACTTGGAGACAAAGATGATAATGCTTCATCCAGCATATTTTGGATGTGTTGCTAAAAGAAGCTGTTCCTTGGAGAGGGGTATCATAATATCAAAGATGGATGGATGGCAAAGGAAAGGGAGACCGTAACCCAGGTGGATTGCTACAGTGACTGCAGCAATGGCTCCAGTGTTTCAGGGACTGTGAGGATGGCACAGGATAGGACAGGGTTTACATCTGTTGTTCATAGGGTCACTATGAGTTGTAATCAACTCAACAGCATCTATGAATAACAAAGTGAGTTTACATGACCTAGGAAAAAAAGATTTCCATTTCTCCATTAGTAATTAAAAAAAAAGAAAAGATAAATTTGAACACTTCTTTCCAGCTTTAATATCGACATGCCTGTGTTCCTTCTTCCCAACTTTCTTGATAACACCTGTTTGTGTTCACGTGAAATCTATACCTGAACCAAGAAGCTATTGTCTGCACAAAGCAAGGAAGCATTGCATGGTTTTAAATCAAGAAAGGAGTGTATTAGAGATATATCCTTTCTCCAAGACACTTGACTTTATGAAGAAGAATATGGTAATAAGATTGGAGGAAGGCTCATCAGCAACCTGAAAAATACAGATGATACAACCTTGCTTGCTGAAGCTTAGGAGGAGTTGAAACCCTTGCTGCAGGTCGGTGACAGCAGCCTTCAATATGGATTGCATATCAACATCAAGAAAATGAAAATCCTTGTCACTGGGCCTACAGGCAGCATCATGATAGATGGAGAAAAGATTGAAGGTGTTAATGGTTTATTCTTGCTTGTATCTATAATCAATACCCTTGGTACCAACAGTCAGGAAATCAAAAGACAAGTTGTATTGGGAAAATCTGCTGCCACGGACCCCTCCAAACTACTAAAGAACAAAGATGTCAATCTAAAGACAAAGATGTGCCTCACCTAGGCCTTGGTTTTCTCTATTGCTTGCTATGCACCTGACAGCTGGCCAGTGACTAAAGATGACTGAAGAATTAATGCTTTTGACATGTGAACAAACTCTAGACTGGCAAAGAAAACAAACAAGTCTGTTCTGGAGAAAGTGAAACCAGGTTACTCCTGAAAGGCAAGGATTTTTTAACTCCATCTCACATACTTTGCATATTTCAGAAAGGGCCAGGCCTTGGAGAAGAGCATCATGCTTTAGAGGGTGGAAGGCCAGCCCAAGGGAGGGAGATCCTGGGTGGGATAGGTTGACAGACTGTGGCACTGGGTGCAGGTGTGTCAGACATAGTGAGGTTGACTCAGGATAGGGCAAGAGTCCAAGTCAGTGCTCATAAGGATGCAATGAGTTGTAGTCAACTTGATGACATCTAACAATAACACCTTGTGTTAATTCTAATTAGCAGTGTGCGTGTGTGCTACCCTATTTCTCCTTTATGTATCAGGAATCTAACCTCTACCCATCCTGCCCGATATTCAGTATCCTTAATTTCTTTTCTTTTATTTCCACTATCTTCATATAAGAAATGAAAGTCAATATTGGCAAAAAGGAGCACAGGCACAAGAAAAACAGTATCTCTTTCTTGTTCCAGAAAAATTACTTCATCTAGAACTGAGAAACGAGCACCTGAGATGACTGAATCATTGTCTTTGACAAATTATAAAGAGGCATAGAGTCAGCATCTAAGGATGTGCAAATGCCACTGCAAATAGCAAAATGGGGAAGGAAATAGATTGCGTACTTTATGAACTCATAATTTTGACATTTGTAATTGTATTCATTGTGAACTAATATTTCTTACATCGAGTTAGAAAAAATTCAAATGTATAGTGAATTATAAACAAAGGATCATTGTGATCGTGTGATATTTAGAAGCCTTAAGAACCAAATCATTAAAATGAAAGTTTGCTTCACTGATTTCCTTTTTAAATATAATTGTTATTCAAAGGCATATACTTTGTCTGTTTGCCTATTATCTTGCCTGCTTTTCAGTTACAATGGCAACACTGAGCAGTTGCCCACAAAAGCTAACATGTGTACTATCTGACCCTTTAGAGAAAAGTTTACATATCTCTGCTCTACAGTGTAGGTCAGTTATTATTTTAACTGTTAATGTGCATACAAACTACCTAATAACTTTGTTAGTACACAGATTGTGATTTAGTTGAATTATGAGATTCTGTAATTTGGCTATTTTTTTACAAACCACTTACTAAGACCAATGTTACTAGTTCTCAGCCTACACTTTGGATTAGCAAGGATTTAGATTTCAGAAACATTTAGCCAATTGTTCCTTTTTTAAAAAGAGAAAGTAAAAAATTTGGAGAGAGGTGTCCACCCAGTGGTACATTGGAAGAAAGGTCTGGTTATTTCCTTCTAATGAACTAACCTTTGGAAACCCTATGAAGCGTAGTTCTATTCTGATGTTTGTAAGGTTACTGTCTGGGGTGAGTACATGTCCCAGCCATGATGTGTTCTGGCTCATCTCACCATCATCCTGGCCTAGAGACTAGAACAGCAGTGCACATACATGGTCCTACCCCAGCCTGGGGCCTGGACAAGTAGCCATGTGGCGGGGAGGAGAACATTCTCCCAGCTGTTGGGCCTAGGTAAAGGTACGTTGCTGTTAGGATGCTATGAGACCATGAGGCCAGATTTGTTTGTATGTTTTTCTGGAAGCAAAGGCTGTTTCTTTGTCTGAGTTTTTTAAAGTAAAAATAAAATAAAAATTCAAGTCTTTGCTGTCAACTTGAAACTGACCCATAACTGACCCTCCAGAGGGTTTTCACAGGCTGTAAATTACAAGAGAAGTGATTACCCATCTTTCTCCTGCAGAGCAGCTGGTGGTTCAAACCACCAGAGAGAGGTGTGGTCTCAGTTAACTCTGTTGGAATACACCGCCAGAGCTCCAGGAACATAAAGAGAGAATTATGAGTTGAGTAATTGTCAGTTATTTAACCAACAGTTCAGTTCATTAAATTCTTATATATATAAATTCTTGAGCGTGACTGTGCCCAAAGGGGGTGTTGTCTTCTTAAAGAGAAGTTTTTTCTGGTCATTTCAAAAGGAGTATCTGATTACCTTTTTTTTTTTTTAAATTTGGGAACATTTGCTTAGTTTTATTTGAAGAGGATAGTGTAGTGTATTGCTCACTCATCGATTTAGATGAAGGAGCTTTGATGGCTTAATGGTAAGGAGTTGCACTGCCAACCGAAAGGCAGGCAGTTTGAATCCAGAAGCTGCTGTAAGGGAAAAAAGGTAGGAGATGTTGTGTGATTTACAGCCTCTGAAAATCCAGTGACCGGGCAGCTAAGACTTGCTTCTGATTCAATACCGCATAACAACTATTTAGATGACCAGCATCTACTGGCCATTTATGCTGGCCATTTCATTGGTTGGAAAATAATCCTACAGGAGTCTAACATGTCTTGTAAGCACAGGCATTGTCTGTCCTTTGTTCTTGGGTATCATTACAAGGACCTTTTGAAGAGAACATTCATAAATGATAGAAATAGTATCCCTCTCCAGAGCAAAGGGCTGTTTGCTTAGTGATAAAGCCTTGGAAGTCAAACAGACCCCTCAAAGAACAAAACAGATATACTTTCTGCCCATTATAATAGATTAGGCTGTGTTATGCCAATTACTGAAGAAAATCAAAGATACATAGAAACAATTAATTCACAATATGAATGAACTTCAGAAACCTCAACCTCCACAACCTTGACATCAAAAAAATTAGATGATACACAGCTACTCCTGTTGACTATTCTGAAAGAGATCACAGTAGAAGGTTCTGAATAGAGTAGGAAATAAATATGGAACATGACTTAAAATCTTGACAATCACCAGGTTTACTAGTCTGATAGACACTGGTGAAACCCTCAAGCCTGTGGCCTGCAGACACTCTTACAGCCTGGAAAAGAACTCACCCCTGCAACACAACTTCCAGCCAAACACTTAACAACAAACCTGTATGTAAGATGAACGGTAGCACAAGGACACACTCAGTTCTTTGAACAATCAACTATACAGCATCAAAATAGCAGCATTTGTCCAGAGGCAGGAAACAAGAGGATAGTAGGGTAAGAGGAAACAAGAATCACAGAGGAGAAGTAGAATGGGTGTTGTTACAATGTGGGATTGTAATCAATGTTATAGAACAAGTTGTGTGTAAGTGATTGAATGGAAGACCAATCTTTGCTATGAACGTTTACCGAAGTCACAATAAAAAGTTAAGGAAAAAGCTTTGGGTTCCCAATGCAAGTGCAAATATCCATCTGAAGTCCTCCATGTCACCCCTCAGAGATTATGGGCAAGGTGAGCTGAGGCTGACAGCATGTTTAGGCTTTTTTGCTCTGTCACAAGTAATAAAATCCTCTGACTCTCTCGCTAGTAGTCCACGTGTCATCTGTCAGCCTCCATGATATTGTGACAGACTAAGTTGTTACAAGTACGGTAAAATTGGATGTTTCTTCTCCTAGTGGTCACAACATGGGTTTCCAGTCACTGAATTTTTCTCTGTCCCTGTATCCATTTCCTCCTCTTTATAATGAAATTTCTCACTTCTAGAAAAAGAAACTCTAGAAATCAAAATAGGCATTAATGTGAAAATTCTTTTAAGTCTCCAATAAACACCTTTCCCCCTCTGCCTGCACTCTATCCTCTTGCCTCCTTTTATGGTGAAGACGACTCCTACCTCTGAAGCTGTGCCCTGGAAACCCTTCACCTCTCCTGCCTTTGATACAATCAATATAATCCTTTTTTCCCCCCTGTCAAATCAGCATTACCTTCTCCCACTTTGGAACTATGTTATTAAATTTGAACATACTCAAGTGTCTCCTGTCCCACAAAAGCATACTAAGAAACAAAGAACAACAATAAAAATTCATCCCAGCTCAGTTAGTGCTTCTCCTCTCCACAGCCAACTCCCTTTTTTCTCTTCTCCCTCCTGTATCATTTAACTTTAGAGCTAGTAAATCCATTGACTTTTTTTTTCTCTTCTAGGACTTGAGTCTATACTCCAATCTTTAACTTACTTTCTCTGTGATGGTTCATCTTCTTAACAAAGTCTCCTCTTTACAAACATTCTTGATCCCACATTTCTCTGACACGCTGTGGTTTTCTCATTTTCATCTTAGCTCTCAGGCTGCTCCTTTCCACTTCCCTTTGTAGGTTTCTCATCTTCTCTAAGAGAAGTTTATCTGTGGTTCCCCAGTTCTTCCTTGCTTTGGTAATTGACACAGTTTTACCAGTTTGGTCAAGAAACACTTAATTCCCTAAACTTCAAAACCCCCCTTCCTTCACCTTTCCTACTTAATTGTTTCTCAAATACATCATGAATCTGTATTATCTATTTGAATCTCTAAAATTCAGCCATATTAGCCGAAGTCAACTCTTGCTTGGATTGCTGCATAACCTCTTAAATTAATCTTCCTCCCTTTAAATTTTTTCACCTTTAATCTGTTCTTTAAACTGTGCACGGAGTAGATTTTACCTAACCATAGAAATCATCATGCCATTACCTCATGGTCCTCCCCCGACAGCCATGCCTGCATTAATCCCTTCAGCATCTTCTCATTGCTTTGAAATGACGTTTAAACCCCTTAACATGGATTATTTAGTCTTCTAATCTGGCTTCCAGCTTCATCTTTCACAACTCCACCCCACTTATATTCTATACCTCCAGTTTGTTTATGTCGTCTTGCCTCCAAAGCCATAATACAGTCTCTCCTCCTCGCTGAAGCTGTCTTTCCATGCCCTTCCTCATCTACCCCTCTTTTACCAGGTTAACACCTTCTTTTGTTTTTGTTTCACCCTAATTGTTTTACCCCTAATAAAGTATTCTCACAGTGTGCTTAGATTTTAATCTCTAAATACTCATTATCTTATTGTGATTACTTTTCTATCATATATATCTATATCTACATATCTTTATCTATATCATTTATATCTATATCTATCTATATATCTCAAAGGCAAAAATCTTTGAAGGTATCAGCTATGTATGTCTCCATTGACCACTATTCCTCAGCATTTAATAAAGCCTGGTGTCATAGTCACTAAGTGCCTATTGAATATATGAGTGACAGATTTAGCACTAAAAAGATAATAGGCCAAATATAATAAAATCACATTGATATGAATATGTACAAGTTCTGCTGGTCTAGTGGATAAGGAGTTGTGCTGCCAATCCAAAGATAGGTGGTTCAAGTCTACCAGCTGCTCTGCAGGAGAAGGATAGGCAATCTCCTCCCCTGTGATTTATACCCTCTGAATACTCATGGGTGGGTCAGCTGTGAGTCAGTTCTGACTCCATGGAAATGAGATGAAGAAGAATGAAAAGGAAGAGGAGGAGGAGGTGAGAAAGGGAAGAAGAAATAAAAGGTTCCTAATTTTGGCCCGAGGAAAATCCTAAACATCCGAGATTAATATGATAAGAGATATTTCTTTATAGAGAAGTGTTACAAAGGTACAAAGTGATACTTTCTATAGTGAGAACATTATTATTACTATGCGATGTTACAGTCACTAGGGATGATAGAGAATTGATGCCTCTGAGCTGTGGTGATGGAGAAGAGTGTTGAATATACTATGGACTGCTAGGAGAACAAACAGGTTTCTCCTTGAGAGGGTGAAACCTGGCTGCTCCTTGGAGGCAAGGATTCTGAAGCTTTGTCTGTTATACTTTGGGTGTGTTTCAAGGTGGGATTGGTCCTTGGAGAGGGACATCATGCTTGGGAGGGTTGAGGGAAAGCGCAGGAGAGGAATACCCTCAATGAGATGGATTGATTAGTGACTGGGGTAATGGCGATAGATGTATCAGGGACAATAAGATTTGACAAAGGATAGAACAGGGTTTTGTGCTGTTGTACATAGGGTCCCTATGAGTCGCAGGCAACTCGTCGGCACATGACAACAACAATGTGCTGTTGAGTCGAGTACTAGTCATAGAGACACTAAAAACACTATAAACAATAGGTCTGAACCCCATCCTGTCCTATATCAACCTGCAGTCAACTGTGTCATTCTACCTGGTTGAAGGTCTTCCCCTCCATTGCCATCCCTCCACCTTTCTGAGCATGATGTCCCTCTCCAGGGAATAGCCTCTCCCAGCAACATGTCCAAAGTATGCAAGACAAATCCTCACCATCCTTGCTTCCAAGGAGCAATCTAGCTTCATTCACCCTCTTCATGATATGTGTTTGTTCTCGTGGTATTCATGGAATATTCAGTACTCTCTTCCAATACATCAAGTCATAGACATCAAAGACATCAAATCTGTCTTCCTCATTCATTGTCCAGCTCTCAGATGCATAGCAGATGATTGAAAAGACCATAATCTGAATTAGGGGCACCTTAGTCCTCTAACACCATAACGCCTCAGTAATTTGGAGAGGTCCCTGACTTCAGACTTTTCTAGCTTAATAACATTTCCTGATCTCCTGACTGCTGGTGCCAAGTATATTTATTGTAGATTCAAGTAAGATCAAGTCATTGACCATTTCAGTCTTTTTTACATCTATCATGATGTCACCTCTTGGTTCAGTGGTGAGAATTTTTCTTTTCTTAACACTGAGATACAATCCATATTGAAGTCTGCAGTGTTTTATCTTCTGCTACAAGTGTTTCAAGTTCTCAAAATTTTTTGTAAGCAAGGTTGTATCATCTGCATACTGACATTTATTGATGAATCCTGATGCCACGTTCTTCTTCACAGAATCTGCCTTCTCGAATAATTTACTTAGCATGTAGATTGAATAGGTATAGGAATAAGTATCTGAAACCTTTAAGGGAACACTTTGTAGGCATAGACTGTTGTAGTCACCCTGATCCCTGGCACCCATTATGGCTAACTCATTCTAAGCTTTCCAAAAATATTTGCTAATTAAGTGTGATGTCTTTAAGACAAGCCATCCGACACTCATGCAAAACCTCACAGGAATGGAGTACCCACAATCCAGGAACAGGCCCATAGCTTTGCAGACCTAGGAATTCACTTGTGTTCTAGCAGACTGAAGTCAGCCACTGAATTCTTTCCCTCAGAAAGAACTTAGAAAACAAAATTATTAAAAATTTCTTTGGTAAGCATGGCCTCAGACAAGGATAAATGAACTAGCTGACTTCAGGAGTCCGTGTTACTCAGCCACAATACTCTGATGCAGCTATTTTCACAGTGTGCCTGGAAAGGAAACCAGAATAGTCATGTCGTCTGCTAGGACACCATCTTCCCTTGACTGAGCTGTGAACGCACTGCAAAAGTTTTAATTGAGAAGAATGTGGGTACTTGCATTGTGACGGTTGAGTTCTAAAGCGAAAAATAAAAACAGAGGAAGCAAGCAAAGCCCTCACCTGCCAACCACCCGCCACTTTCTTTCCAACTTCCGCATTCCCTAGGCTCCGAATGCCGCTTACTTGCTTCTGTACGGTTTATTCAACTGTATATTATGATATCCACGCTTACAAGATCATATTCTCTGAAGCCATTAAACTTTGACAGTTTGTTTAAATTTAGATGTCTCCAAAATTCCCCATGCTGTTCTTTATACTTTATTGAATAGAATGTGCTTGTTCTCACTCATTACATTTTGGTGTGAGAGAATTTCAAACTTGAAGACTAAACTTTTCTCTAAGTTTTAAAGCTCTTATTACATAATGACCACAGGACAAAAATGAAGTCAGCCGGTGGCTTTTCACTGACATTAATCTATTCTTTTTCTTTTTTTTCTTTTTTTTTTAATGATCTTCACTACAGTACAGGGTATAATGTAAAGGACTTGAAGTATAATTTTTTTTTAAAGTTTAAGACAAGATTTCCTTAACACACATAGGATGTCTAACATTTATTTAGCTAAATAATGAGGGAATTTGCAGCTGAGTAAAATTGATTCCAAAGAGGTACATGTGAATTTCATTTTTAAACAACTCCCGGTTGCTGCATTCAACAACTAAGTAAAAATTTGTTGATTTTAAACCTATTCCAAGGTACCTTGGAAGACAGACGTGGCAATCTGTTTGTAAATTTCATGAATTGGAATCAATCAACTCAACAGCAACTAACAACAATAGCAGCAAAGTAGAAGCAAGCTAGTTGATGCCTTTAGGACAGTAAAGCGATCCACTCTGTGATTGTTTTTCTACAAGACAGAGATTACTTCAAACCTCTATTGGGAAAACTGAGAAGTTACTTTAATCAATAGTAAATAATGCTGTTATTATAGTAAATGTTATGACTAATCGTGACCCTATAAACAGCAGCTCTGAATCTTGTGATGGTGTTTGTCATTTAAAAAAAGATAAATACTGGATAGCATTATGCTAAGTGAACTAACTCAGTCCCATAAGGACAAATACTGTATCAGACCATTATTGTAAAAATAGATTACTAGTAAAACATATGTGAGGATCTAAGGTGGGGAGGGTGGGAACAGAAGGATGAGGATGGGCAGGCCGGGTAATCATAGGGTCACACAATTTGATGGGTAGAGGGAGAGGGGGGTAAAAGAAATGGGAAATATGTGGTATGAAAAACAATGTATACAAACTTTGCAAGTAAACCAGTATAAAATAATTTTATTTAAGAAAAATACATGTATCAGGGCAAATGATGTTTGGCTTGGTCTTTGCTCCAATATGACAATAAAAGGACAGGTAGTTCCGGGTACTCTGAACCCTCAGATTCATCTGCATGAGCACACTCTATAAAAGAAGGCTCAGACTCAGCCCTGCAAGGAAAAGTGGGATGTACCCATTTGTACATTGAACCTGTAGGAGACTTTGTAATGGAACCATATTGCTAACTTGAGCCTTGCTTACAGAATGCCAAACCAAACCAAGCCCATTGCTACTGAGTCAATTCCAACTCCTGGCCACCCTTCAGGACTGGGTCAAATTGACCCATAGGATTCCCAAGGCTCTAATCTTTTTGGTCACCAACTAGCATATTTCTCTCATAGAGCTGCTGGAAGGTTCAAATTACTGACTTTTTGGTTAAAAGGCAAGTGTATGAGGACTGCACGGGCAGGACTTCTAGAGGAATGAGACTAAATGCCAAACTAGATCCCCTGCTGAATAGTTGACTCTCATGCATAACAACCCTCTAGCATGGAAAAGAAACATAAGGTTTCTCAGGTCATAACTCTTTACAGAAGCAGATTGCCTCATCTTTTTCCCTTGGAAAAATGACCAAAGAGTTCACGCCACTGACATTATGGCTTGTATCCAAGCACATTAAATCACTGTACTACCAGGTACAGAGACGAGACTGGACCTAAATTGCTACAGGTAGACTGAGCAGCAGAGTGAATGTTTGGAATCAACCTGAGAAAAAACTTTCTCATTATTTTTGTGGAGCACTTCAGCCATGGACTCAGCTTGCCTTCAGGAGGAGAAAGAGTTCTGTTAGGAACTGTCCTTTAACAAAGGCATCACCAGGCATCACTGGTGATGGCATTATAATGGTTAGGTACCATCTAGTTGACTATAACTCATAGCATAGATCTGAACCTTGTCCTATCCTGTGCCATCCTCAGCATCTCTGACACTCTCTATCCATCTCATTGTGGGTCTTCCGCTCTTAGGCTTATTCTCCACATTTCCTCCATCATGAAGCATGATATCCCCTTCCAAGAAATCGCTTCTAGCAAAGTGCCCAAAGTATGAGAAATTAATCCTCACCATCTTTGTTTTCTGACTGAACTTTTCCCAAGATGTATCTGTTTGTTCTTTTGGCAGTTCATGAGGTATTCCGTACTCTTCCCGACACTCCAACTCAAAGGCATCGTTCTTCTGTCATCCTTATTAATTGTCCAGCTCTCAGATGTATGGCAAGTGATTGACAAGACCATGGCCTGAATCAGGCACAATTTAGTCTTCAGGCTGACATCAATGCTCTGCAGTGTTTTGGAGAGATCGCTGACCGCAGACTTTCCTAATGAAGTACATCTCCTCATCTCCGAACTGCTGGGACCAAGGATGTTGATTGTTGATCGAAGAAAGATTAAATCACTGATAACTTCAATCCTTTCTCCCCCATCGTGATGCCTATTTGCCCAGTGGTGAAGATTTTTGTCTTCTTGATGTTGAGGTGTAATCCATATTGAAGGCTGTAGTCATTGATCTTCTCCAGCAAGTGTTTCAATTCCTCAACTTTCAGCAAGCAAGTTGTGTCATCTGCCTGTTGACTCTCCCGTCTTTCTCCTATCCTAACACCACATTCCTCTTCCTAAATTGCAACTTCATGAGTTATTTGCTCATCATACCAATTGTATATGTATGAGCAAGTATGCATCTCTGGTACACACTTTCCTGGATGAAGACATTAGGGAGATGGAAGAAGGGGTCATGCTTTGATGAAGACTGACCAGGTTAGAATCTCTTAAAATCGCTTGCAGACTGTTTCCTGTCATTCTGTGAAGACGAAATCTTATAAATATCTGTTGTTGTTGTTGTTGTTGTGTACTGTCTAGTGAGAACTGACCCATAGCTGACTCTCTGGCAAGTTTTCAGAGGAAGTTAATAGCATGAGAGGAGATTGCCCATCCTTCTCTTGCAGAGTAGCTGGTGGACTCAAACTCAGTGCCTTTGGGATTGCAGTGCAGCTTCTTGCCACTAGGCCACCGGAGCTCCCTGTTGTTGTTATGTGCCGTTGAGTAAACCCATAGTGACTCTATCAAATTATTAACATCAGTTGAGAGGACTCCAGCTTATAGTACAACAGAATGAAACCCTTCCTGGTTCTTTGCCATCCTCACCATCCCTCTGCTGTACTTAAATTCCTTATTGCAGCCTCTGTGTCAAGCTATCTCCTTGGGGATCTTCCTCTTTTTCATTGACTATGAAGTCTTTCCACAATGACTGCCCTCTGCTAATACAATGTTCCAAGTATGTGAGATGACACCTCACTATCCTCCTTCTTAAGGAGCATTCTGCTTGCACTTTTTCCAAGACAGAATTGTTTATTTTTTTTAAAGTCTGTGGTATGTTCCATATTCTTCACCAGTACCACAATTCCAAGGCATCAGTTCTTCAGTCTGTCTTATTTACTGCGCAGTTTTCAGATCTATATGAAACAAGGGGAAATGCCATGCCTTGGGTCAGGTGAAGCTTAGACCTCAAAGTGACATTCTTGTTCTTTATCCTTTAAAGAGCCCCTTGACAGATTTGCCTATTCCAATGTGTACTTTGATTTTGAAACTGCTGCTTCTAGAGGTGCTGATTGCACCAAGTAAAATGAAACCCTTGATGACTTCAGTCTTTTCTCCATTTGTAATGATGCTGTTCATTGACCCAGTCATGAAGATTTGTGTTTCCTTGACATTGAGGTGTAATCCATACAGAAAGGTATAGCCTTAAAATTTCATCAGTAAATGCTCCAAATTTCCTTTGCATCATACAAGTAAAATAGGATCATCTGCATTCTTAACTAGCTAGTAAATCATCTAATTTGGATTCTCCTTTCTTCTTCATATAGTCTACCCCCTGGATTATTTACTCAGCATATTGAGTTAAAGTCCTCCAATTAAAAAATAAAAAGAAAAAAAGGTCATTTCTTAGAAATCTCAGTCAGTTTGAGTATCTACACAAACTGTACAAAGTTGACATAAAGCCTTTTAATTATATTTTCCTTGAAAAACAAATTAAGAATCACTTCCTCTTTACCTTTATTTAAATCATACTGCTGAGAGAATTGCATTCACAGTTGTGTTGGTTTTGCTTTCATTATGGTCTCTGTATTTTAATGTAACTAAATCTCACCATCTCAGATTTGATACTTCCCCCCCTTCTTCTAAAATCATTGAAATACAGTCACCCAAGTCATTCGCATCAGAGGTGTAAATGGATTTTTTTTTTTTAAGTTTTTCAGGCTACAATCAAAGCCTGTCACTTTGTGACTTGACTTCTTCAGGTGTTGCGTTTACAAAGCTTAACATACCACCTCAATTTCAAGGATGCAAAAACTGTCCTGACCTTGAATCTGAAAGGAAAGAATGGTGTCTTTTGCTAGAAATGCTTGCTCATATGCTGCCTTTTTGGTTTTCTTTCCTTTTTTTTTTTCTTCAGAATTTGCATAGGAAAGAGGGAAGAGAAGAAAAACTGCACTTCATTTTGAGAACATTACGTGTTTATTGGCCTTTCTGACTTCCAATGATTGTTAGTTAATTCTTTTTACCATTGATATGTGCAAAAAATTTTACTTAAAAAAGCATTAGCATTGTTATTTCCATAACCCATTAAGGCTTATTCATTTATATCATACTGTTGCAAAGAAATATTGAGTATGAAGCTTCTCTTAGGTTTACTCTTAAAATATAACACTTAGGAAATACCTTACGATTGCAAGGGTTTTATCTCCACCCAGCAAGAACACAAGCTCTGGAGTGTACGGAAATACTAGTTCACGTGGTCTTTAAGGTGTAGTTCCTTGCCTAGTGAATGAGGATAATAATAGTACCTACCTCCAAGAGTTATTCTAAGGATTCCATAACATACATACAATCTTTAGTTTAATATCTAACAAGAGAAAAGTACCCCTTATCTCAGCTCCTGTTATTTTAATAATTACTATGATGACTTCACAAAAACTTGATTATGGTGTCAAGAGTTACCGGTATGGTAGCTGACCCATTTCCTAACATATCTGAAAAAGTAGACTTCAGCCTTACATAATAAACCAGTCTTAGCTAATGAGCCTGGAGAACCTTTCTTGGGGAGGGAGGAGAGTCTTTAATACAGAATTACAAAGTACCTTTTATTCACTTGTTTTTGTTGACTCATAGCGACCCTGTGAACAACAGACCTGAACCCTGTCCTGTCCTGTCACATCCTCATCATTTCTGACATATACGCAAGCCCATTACTGCCGTCACTGTGTTAATCCATCTAGACCTTCAGGTCTTCCTCTTCTCTGACCTTCCAATGTTCCAAGCATGAGTTCTCTCTCCAAGAAATAGCCTCTCCTAGTAACATGCCCAAAGTATATGTGAGGGAGCTTTGGCATCTTTGCCTCCAAGGAATACTCTGGCTGTACTTTCTCCAAAACATATCTGTTTGTCCAAATAGGGCAGGGGAACATTACATAGTTTAAAATCGGAAAGGTGTGCATCAAGGCTGTATCCTTTCTCCAAACCTATGTAGTATATACACTGAACGAATCATTCAAGAAGCTGGATTTTGTGAAGAAGACAGGAGCAGAGGAAGACTAATCAATAAGCTGAGCCATGCAAATGACACAACCTGACTTGCTGAAAGAGACGGGGACTTGGAGGGAAGCACTTGCTATAGAAGATTAAAGACTTCAATATGGATTATATTTCAATATCAAGGAAACAAAAATTCTCACACTGGGCCAATAGACAGTGTCATGATAGATGGAGAAAAGATTAAAACTGTTAATGACTTGACTTTACTTGGATCCACAGTCAACACCCTCAGTACCAGCAGTCAGAAGATCAGGAAACATGCTGCACTGAAAAAGTCCCAGTCAAGGACCTCTCAAAATTGCTGAGGGGCAGGGCTGTCAGCGTGAAGACTAAAGTGTACCTGATTCAAGTCATGATCTTGTCAGTCACTTGCTATGCATCTGAGAGCTAGATGGTGAATAAGGATATGTCTTATTCCCTAGGAAACTAATATTTTAGAAACAAATATCCTAAGTCCTTGAAAGACAGGAAAGAAACTATTGTATGTTGGTGAATATTACACTTTAAGTACTCAGGGAGAAAAACATGCAGAGAATACTATTCTACTTTCCAGAATGACTTTATTGCTAAGCATTGGTGATTAATTTTGAGGTCAAGATCATACAGCAGTGAATATTAATGAAAGTATTATAGTAGAACTCTGTAAAGAACCATACTGGTTACTGAAATAACTCTTCAGTTACTAGTAGCGTATGGACTAAGTTCTGGATTTAGATTTTGAAGAAATGTGCTAAAGTCCAGCCTCTCATTTTTATTTCCTGTGAGACTTAAAGTTGATTATTTGGCTTTTCTGAACTTGCATTTTTCTCATGGGTACAATGAAGTTATTCTGTAACCTAATTCCCTCAATAGAGAAAGGCCAACTTTTGCAATGTTATGAAAGAGTTAATACAAAACACCATTAATATTATTGGTAGTATTAACTAAGACTCCAGGAGTTGGCCTCTGAGGCGTCAAGGAGATACGCTGACACAGTGGTTACAACAGTGAGTTTTCAGCACAGCAGAGGTGATGAGGTAAAAACTTTTGCTGTCTCACAGATCTTCTGCCTTGTTATTAGATGTTATTAGTGTTGTTGCTTTTCCATTATTAACCCCAATGCATATGTCTGTTATTCTTTAGCTGAATTTAAGAAAAGCCATAGATTATCAAGGTAATTTGGTTTGGTTAAGTTAGAAATGAAGTCAAATTTCTTCTCCATATATTAAAATCCGTGCCAACTCAACTTAGCACGCCGTCACTTGAAGTTCGTAAGTGGTGTCCCACTGTTGGTGAGACACTTCAGGCTCCTTGCTGTGTCATACGAGGCCTTTCGTGATCTGACTTCAGACCCCATGACTTCACATTTTCCTTTCTGCCCTGTTAGATACCTTGTAGATCTCTAAGGGGGTGCTGTACCTTCTCTTCCTGCTGTATGTTTCCCACTTTTCTGCTGGGCCAATTTTCTTTGATTACTAGAATTTGTTCATTGCTCCTCCTTGTCATGACTTCATTAAGAGAAATAATCCACCCTCTCTTTGACACCATTTTCTCCTTTGCACTAGTAGATTTAATCATATGTTTAATCAGCGGGCTCTGAAATAAGCAAAATATTATCATTTCCACATGAGGATGTAAAATTTTGGCCATGTAAAGTTTAAATGATATAAAATTACAGAGTTTAGAGTTCTTCCCAAAGTCTAATCTATATGTTATATCATTAGAAGACAGTTGTTATGTACTCTTAAGTTGGAACCAACTCATAGCTGTCGAGCAGGTTTTCCGAGGTAGTCTATCACATGGGAGGAGATTGCCATCTTTCTCCCATGGAGCAATTGGTGGATTCGAACTTCAGTCCTTTGGGTTGGCATTGCAGCTTCTCACCACTAAGTCACCAGAGCTCCTTAGAAGACAGAGAAACATTTTTTGCAGTCGGTACATGTAGCTCCCATAAATGTGCTAATGACAGCCTATTTCATAGAGAAAAATCAGTGGAATTACTAAGTCGTGGTACATATTTTAATTAATAAATTTTAAAATATAGCACGTAAAATGTTGTGTCCTGTTTGATAGTCAGTAAAAGTCCACTCAATAAAGAAACATTTATTCTCTTATCATAAGGTGTGCTTTTATTTTTCATTTTCATATGTGTATATGTTCAAGAAAATCATTATATTACTGTTCATATTAGATAACTCAGTTTCTCTTGAGTCAAATTCAAAATAATTTACTTTGATGATAAAGGGACTTCTTTATGAATACCAAAAAGATTTCCCCCACCTACCTCCCCCCCCCCAAAAAAAATGAAAGAATGTGTCGCAGAGTCTGGACACAGCATGGTCTGGGCTGGCTCGTTCGCTCCTTCCACTCTCTCACTCTCTCTCTAGCTCTCTCACACCTTTAAAGTCTCTGGAATTTTGTAGTCCCAAGTAGAATTCATTAATCAAAATATGAAATTCTTTTTCTTGTGTAAATCAGAATGAAGTTGAGAGAGGGAAAGAAAACACTACAAGGGACAAATAATCAACTGCAGCTTTAAAACGGAAACCTGTCATGTTAACTCCCAACCCAAACACCTAGTTTAAAGATTTACCTTCAAGAAACCTAAAAGCTTGTATCCTGCCTCATCGGCAGCAGCCTCAAACTGTTCCCTGTCATCGAAGAAAACAAATCTTTTGCTCTTTTCCGCCTAGGGGAGGCAGAGGGACTGAGGTGGTCCTATGTGGCTAAATTAGATGAAAGACTTGCCTTCCACCATGGCGACATGGAGTCTAATCAAGTGAAATGAGTTTTGAGATCCCAGCTCATTTCCTAGGGGAGATCAGTTCACATTACAAAATCACGACATCTCATTCATCACAACTGACGTGGTCTTTGCTCAGGAGAGGATCCCAACTGGGACTAAACCACCTGTCTTTCCTCAAAAAAGGGGGCACTTTATCCAAGTTAGAGTTGAAAGCTTTGGAGTAAGGAAGCTTGCCAGCCACAACTTCTATCGCCATGGTACATATGCACTGTAGGAGGGAACTACTTGCATTTAAAAAAAGAACAAGAAAAGTTTAAGGACGATTAGTGGTTATAGTTTTAATGATGTCAAATACAAATACTTGTAATGGCTATAAGTCAGCATTACTGTAAGGAGAGCCAAGGTTGGATATCTTAGGTTTTATTAAACAAAACTGAGAAGGATTAACATGTATCAGAGGTTAAAATGGTGCAGAAAGTGCTACTAAATGATTGTGATCTCTTTTCTTTCTTTCAGGGCATCATTATAACACCGGTGCTGCTGCTGCTTTTTGTAAGTACTCTGATGTTGTCTTTACTGGTTTTTGTTACAAGCTATCTACAAGCTCTTAAGAAAGATCACTAGAATAAACTTGAAATTTGAATTCTTTTTTGCACCAATTAAAATCAACTTCTTAACATTCTACTGGTTGAACTGTACTAAATTATCAAACTCAGATGCAAAGAAGCTACACTGTCTCAAGATCCAGGTACAGTATCCTGATCCAGTTATTTGGATCTTTGACTTCTGGTTAAATCATTATTGTTATTGCTAGGTACTGATGAGTTTAATACGACTTATAAAGACAGACCTAGACTCTACCCTGTCCTGCACCATCCTCAACATCTCTGACACACTAGAGCCCCATTGCTGAAACCCCTGTGTCAATCCATCTGCTTGAGGGTCTTCTTCTCTTTTGTTGACCCTTTGTCTTTCTAAACGTGATATCCCTTTTTGAGAAATAGCCTCTCCTAACAACATGTCCAAAGTATGAAAGACAAAGCTTCACTATCTTTGCCGCCAGTGAGCACTCTATTAGTTAGTCTAAATAAATGGGTTGTAACACCCGTCACAAACTTGGTATTCTTTGTTTTTCTCATTGTCATCAAGTCAGAACTGACTCATAACTGACCCACCAGTGTGTTTCTCAACCTGTAAATCACACAAGAAGAGATTTCCCTTCTTTCTCTCTCAGAGTTCCTGTTGGATTTGAACCTACAAACAGGAAAGCATTGGTGTTAACAGCTTAGCCCCATGGTTAAAGTAATTGGTAGCGATTGTTAGTGTTTGACAGACAAGGCCTTGGACTTCAGAAGAAGCTTAAAATTTCAAAGCTGATACTGATAATAACTAACTTCCTTACTTTAGAAAATGCTTTCCGTTTTCTCATCTGTAGAATAGAGAAAAGGACCCACTTACCTCATTTTCTCTTTCAGGAACAATAAAACATGCTTTAGAAATAAGGAAATACAAGTCAGTTACAAACTACTGGTAACTAAACAAAAATTGTTCTGAAAACAGGAAATGCTAATTAACTGCCTTATTTCTTTTGGCATTAAGCACATGAAAAATTAGATGAAGGATTATAATAGAAATTAATGTTATCTCATGCTGAGCAAAGCATATGTAATCATGAATGATACCTAAAATATTTCATGAACTGTGCATTTTCTTCAGACACACATCTCCCAAATATAAATCACTTCACTTATCACTGAAATGTGGTGGGGATGCCTTTCTGGGAGTGAATTGTAGCTGTTTGACTAGCCCTATTTGTCAGTAAATTAAAACTATGGGGAAAATTTATTTAATTATAGTGTAATTACCCAAGTTGGAATTCAATTAGAGTAATAGAGTGAGAGGCCTCATTTCTTACAAGCTGTGTGGGATATAAAGAGGGATAAAATCCTAAACAGTTGGGTTCTGCATCTTTCATGAAAGACATTACCGTCAGGTACATACAGCTCATCCTTCCCTCCCCTATTGAAATGCTAGCTCCGAATTGACAAGGGAAGAATGCCATCATCAGATCACTCCCCTTGGCATAGAAAAACCTCATTAATTTGGACTTTACCAGTTGAGAATGTGCAGTGAGTCAAACGGAAGCTCAAGTGAAACTTTATTTGCTTTAATTTGGAAGAAAGGACTGTGTATACTTACCTCTTCTCTGAGTGCAAGGAACTGTGCTTTTTTTAACAGCGAGCCTAAGAAACGATTTCTTGGCCTTCAGCAGGCACAGGGCAGGCTAGTCTGCATTTCCCCCACGTGCCCTGTGTCAAGGGTCTAGTATGGAATTTGGCACCTAGTAAGAGTTGGTGTTGGATAGCTTAGATTTTTCCACTGTGTAAGATTGGGAGCTCTTACTTATGTGACTCTTTTAAGGAGACTAGGGAGGATGTTGCCTCCAAAATGAAGTGGCCTGAGACCTAGTGTGGTACTTTTGAGTGTCTCTGAATTTGGTATTTCTGGTACTTTGTTTCATCTCATGATTATAAAACCAAGAAAACACTTTCTCTCATTCCCATCTCCATGAACTAACAAAATTTTTCTGTGCTGGCTTAACATAGCATTGTATTTTTGAAATTTTTCCATTACTCATAGAGCCATAGACTTGTGAGCTTGAGTTAGTTCAAACATTTTAAAATAATAAAACTATAAGAAATAGTGGAAAAAAAGATGCCAGAACTCTTATTATAAGTCTAAATGTTTGTTTCTTTCTGAATCAACTGGATTGCTTTAATAGGGCCAAAGGCAGTATGTCACAACATAGCAGATATTTCCATGATATGGGGCTTTAAATCATGTTTATTTTGTGTGATACTTTTTGTTTGTTTAAGTTGCCTGCATTTTTCCAACAGTCAGAATTGCTTAAACACTTTGGTTATCAGGATTCATCTGATGGGTTGGTAACTTGAACCACTTAAAACATGAACCTATTTTATAAAAGATGCAGTGTATTTTTACCTCTCAAAACTACATTGTCTTACTTACATGTTATCATATTTTGAAAATTAAGATTCTGGAAATGTACATAGTGAAGACCTTTTTTTTTGCTGATGGAATCTCAGCCCTCATATTCTTAACCTCTTCTCAGATTCCCTCCTTCACCTTCTTATAACAACTGAAATGTTTCTTGTGATTTTTATTGTTTCTGCAGACCTCTTTTATATCACTATGCCTTGAAATGTGGCACAATGTCTTCCTTGCCCTTTATTGCCTATTGCATGTAATTTCCTAATTCTTCATAAAATCTCCTAATCCAATCCCTTCAAAAATTATATTACTATGATTATACCTCTTGATCTCAAGCGCCTGTGGTTCAAATACACCAGCTGCTCCATGGGGGAAGGATGGACAGTCTCCTCTTGTGTGATTAAACTGCCTGTGAAAACCTGCCAGAGGATCTGCTATGGGTGGGTTCGGACTCGATGGCAAACGGCAGAAAGCATACCTCTTATAGAGGGTTCAGTGCCCTTGTGTACGGGGAGTTGCATTGCCAACTCAAATGCAAGTTGATTGGATCCAGTTTTTCTGAGTGAAAAAGTGAACAATCTTCTGTGCATTGTACAGCCTTTGAAACTCCACTGGAGGAATAGAGTAGAAGGCAATTATGAGTTTCCAACTATGAATTGGTTCCAATTATCTCAGTCACAAAACAACATACTTCTGTGTAGGGAGCCCTGGCAGCCTGCTGGGTGACTGGGTGGGGAGTTATGCTGCCCACACAAAGGCCAGCTGGTCAAATCCTCCAGCCAGTCCATGGGGGGGAAAAAAAGGGCGGTCTCCTTTCCTGTGATTTACAACCACTGAAAATCCACTGCAGGGTTACTATACAGTCTATTCCAACTTGAAGGCAAAGAGTGAGTGAGTGATAGCTCTTTGTTGTAATTATCAGTAAAATCTCAGGTCACTATCAACCAAAAATTATCACCTCATCATTATCTTCTTTTTAACACTGGGTCGCTAAGTGCTATCCAGTAGGCACCAACTCAGAGTGGAGTCTACTGTCTACAACAGTAGGAAACTCTACCTGATCTTGCCATCTTCACAATCTTTGTTGTGCTAACACCAGTTGTTCCAGTCTCTGAATCAATCCATCTCTTTGAGACTCTTCCTCTATTTCACTGACCCTCTGCATTTTTCCAAACATGATGTTCTTTCCAAGGACTGGACTCTCCTCATAGCATGTCCAAAGTATGTGGCAGAAAAATCTCACTGTCTTTCCTTCTAAGAACACTAGACTTACTTGGAAAGACTATAGTTACATTTTTACATTCACTATCAACAACTTTGCTCATCTCTTAGTTCTTCCTGTTTGCCTGGTGAAACACGCAAACTCAAAGAAATCAAACGCATTGCTGTCAGGTGGGAACTGACTGATAGCTCAGTCAAAGCTGACTGTCCAGAGGGTTTTTAGAGGATGCAAATCACACAGGAAAAGATTGCCCATCTTTCTCCTTCAGAATAACTGGTGGATTCAAACCACTTGCCTTTGGGTTGGCAGTACAACTTCTTACCCACTAGGTCACCTAAGCTTAAATGCAACACTATACCTTCCCTGTATATGCTGTTGTTGTTTGGTACTGTCTTGTTGGAACTACACTTTCCCAGAAGCACTGGCTGGTCAAGGCCTGAGTGCTTAAATAGTTTTGGGACAGAGCGTTGAAAACGGGAGTCACCTTGGCCCCACACAACACAGGTATGCCCACTTTCCCAGACTCACTCTCAGAAGAATGGGGATTTCAGAACACTTAATTGTGCTTACGTGAAACCTATACTTGGACTAGGAAGCAGTTGTCAGAATAGAGCAAGGAAACACTGCATGGTTCAAAATTAGGAAGAGTGTATATATTCCAGGGATTTGTCCTGTCCCCAAAGTTTTTCAATCTATATGAGGAACAGATTATATGGGAGGCTAGGGTTTATGAGGAGAAATGTGGCATCAGGATTAGGGGAAGACTCATCAACCGTCTGCATTATGCAGATGACAAGCACTTGGTGGAGAAGATCAACGACTACCAACCTTCAATAGGGATTGAAACTGAACATCAAGAAAACGAAGATCCTCACCACTGGGCCAATTGGCAGCATCATGATAGATGATGAAGAGATTGAGATTGTCAACAGCTTCAGTTTGCTTGGCACCACTGTCAGCACTCTTGGTACCAGCAGCCAGGAAATTAAAAGATGAATTGCATTGGGAAAATATTCTGTTAGGGACCTCCCCAGAGTTCTGAAGAGCAACAGTGTCAGTCTGGAGAGTAAGGTGTGCCTGAAACAGGTCATGGTCTTTGCTAGGCATCAGAAAGCTGGACAGTGACTCGGTATGGTAGAAGGAAAATTGATGCCTTTGAGCTGTGGTGCTGGAGAAGAGTATTGAATATACAATGCACTGCTAGGAGAACAAGCAACTTCGTCTTAAAGAGAGTGAAACCAGACTCCTCATTGGAGTCAAGGATTCTGAAGCTTCATCTGACATACTTTGGGCATGTTTCAAGGAGGGACCAGTCCTTGGAAAGGGACGTCAGTTTTGGTTGATTGGAGGGACAGCACAAGAGAAGAAGACCCTGGATGAGAGAGATTGAATCAGTGACTGGGGTAATGGGGATAGGTGTGCCAGAGACAGTAAGGTTGGCACAGGATAGAGCAGGGTTGGGGCTGTTTTACATAGGGTTGCAAGTGACTTGCAGTCATATAACACAACACCAAGTTGGAACTAGTTCATAGCTAATCCTCCAGTAGGTTTTTGGAGGCAGTTAATCACACAAGTGGAGAGTGCCCTTTTTTTATCTATGGAGCACCTGGTAGATTTGAACCATGTGTGTTTGACTGGGAAGCACAGCTCCTCACCAATAGATCAGTAAAATTCCCTAATTTATGTTCCTGAATATGGCTGGAGTAGACACCCTATCATGAAGTATAAACTAGTGTCATTTAAAATTCATGACAACTATATGTAGGAAACTCTGGTGACTTAGTGGTAAGAAAAAACACTGCCAACACAAAAATATGTGGTTCAAATCCACCAGATGCTCTGTGGTAGAAAAATGGGCAGTCAGTCACCTCCTGCACAATTTACTGCCTCTGAAATCCCACAAAAGGGCCAGTTATGGGTCAGTTCTGACTTCATAGTACACCACCACCACAACAAAATACAAGTGAGCCTGATAGATAATACTCTTACTTCTTCCAACTTATCTATTCTTCCACTTCTTTAGGAAGCTGTTTCATACCTTTTCTTTGCTTCTCAAATGTCCAGTGCCTTGGTGCCTTGCCTTTCTTTTCATCTCAGCTAATACTATGACGCTAACCAAAGAACTCAAGAATCTGTAATATATGAAGGAAAATATAGCATCAGAATTGGAGAAAGTGCATCCACATCTTATGCTATGCAAATGGCACAACCTTGCCTGCAGAATGTGAAGAATATTTAAGGCACTTACTGAAGACAATCAGTGACTACAGCCTTCAATGAGGATTATCTATCAATGTAAAGAAACCAAAAATCCTTACAACTAGACCAAAGTACAACATGTTGATAATTCAGCTCATTTCCTTTTTTTTGTCAATGTGTGTGTGTGTGTGTGTGTGTATGAGTCGAGTCATAGCTGACCCGTCAGTGGTTTTTAGAGGCTGTAAATCACATGGGAGGAAATTGTCTTCCTTTTTCTTATAGAGCAGCTGGTGCATTGTTAACACTGAGCTTCTGAGTTGGCAGTGCAACTCTGAACCCACTGGGCCACCAGGGATAAAAAATGTTGAAGTTATCAGCTATATAGTTTTAGTTGGATCTACAATGAAACACCATGACAATAGCAGTCATAAAATTTAAAGGCATGTTGTGTTGGGGAAAATCTATTGTCACAGAACTGTCCGAAGCACTAAAGATCAAGGATGTCTCTTTAAAGACCAAGCTTCACCTAGCCCAAGCCATGGTATTTTCCCAGTGCTTCATTGGATGTGAAAGTTGAATAGGAAATAAGGAAGGCCAAAGAAGAATTGATGCCTTTGAATTGTGGTCTCTGGGCTGCCGAAAGACCAAACAAATCTGTCTTGAAGGAAGTACAGCCAAGGTGCTCCCTAAAGGCAAGGATGGTGAAACTTTGTCTCCTCACAGGTTTTGAGATGTACCAGTCCTTGGAAAAAAACAGCATGGGAAAAGTAGAGGGTCAGAGAAAGTAGAGACCCTCTGATTGGCATGAGATTGGCACAGTGACTCAACCATGGGATTGAACAGAGCAGAATCGTGGTAATGGTGCAGGATAGGGCAAGGCTCCAATCTGTCATTCATAGAGCCACCAGGAGTCTCAATCAACTCCATAGCATTAACAACAAGAGACATTTTGCATGAATCCATGAAAAGGTATTTGGCCAAGGAAATGTCATTTTCTGGTGGTTAGGTTGACAAGATTCTAACTGGATTGTCATAGACTCAGAAAAGCTAATATCCTAATCATGATAAGACATGCTTTTAATTTATGTCATGGTGGGTAGTAAGCAACTATAGTTGGAAGTGTCTGGCCCTAGAACTTGCAAGCAGAACTGCAAAACTGAACGAGAGAAGAGAAGAACCAACGGTGATGACCCCAAGCCTGAACAATTGAAAGGACAGAATTTCTATTTATTATCCCCATTTTTGGTAGGTAATACTATCTTGAAGACAAATTTGAGAGAACTCATAAGGAGTTCAGTATTTAATATGTTTGCATTAAGATTTGTTTTAGACATTCAAGCATAAAATTAAATCTAGAATTCTGGGGAAATTTTTGGCTTAGAGAAATACATTTTTGAGAGCTCAGCATGAAGATACCTTGTAAATTAGATGAACTCACCAAGAGAATGAGACTAGTGAAGGAAAGAGATCAGAGGATTGAGTTCTGGCATTAAGTGTTGAATTAAAAAGTGATTCACCAAGGAAGACCAAGAGTATATCCAGTTTGATTAGGAAGAACACGTAAGAGATTTTTCCTGTTCTAGAAGTGTATTTGGAAGAATTGACTGTGTCAGATGCTGTGAATAATTCAGGTAAAGTGAAATCGGAGACCTCACCATGGGATTTAGTAAAACCAGAGTTGTTGGAGACCTTAGCAACGAATGTCTGATTAGAGTGGATTCAAGAAAGAATGAGAAAAGTTGATAGTGATCTATAATTTCTTTAATCAGTTATCTTACTATATTACTTATTTCTTCTAAGATCCAAAGTGCTTTCGTATATGGTACAGTTACCTTGATGACAAATTTTCAACATAAGTAGAATATTGCTGTAAAGGGTGCCAAAAGAGGGTAACAATAAAGATAATAAAAGTTAGGAAAGACTTCTTTCTTTTTAATAAGGTGGGGGAAATAGCAGCATGCTTATATCCATATTTAGCTACAAGAGGGGAAGTTGAGCCTTATCAAACGGGGGAGAATTTCTGAAACCATGTGTCTGAGTGGGAGGAAAAGGATGAACCCTGTTCATAATGAAAGAGTGAGCCTCCCACTTAGCGAGTTCATCCACAGTGGGGGGAAGTCATATAGTAGATATTCAAGTACATCCAGTGATGTGACTATAAGAGCTTATATAAAAGTTCCTTTCTGGTTGTTTATAGTCTGTCAGTGAAATAAAGAGCAAGACAAGTGATAGAGAACAAAAAGACAAGGAAATGTGGAGATGTGAAGAGAGAAAAGAAGATAGGAAACAATTAGGTAAAAGAGTAGGAAATGACGGGAATAGGCAGATGTAATAGGACGGCCCAGTAGTACATATGGCCATCCTCAGTCTTTATACCTGCTGTGTGCTGTTTCTCTGGCTGGATTTTCTCCCTAGATGTCTCATGGTTCCTGCTGAACTTCCCTCGAGTCTCTGGTCAAATGTCAACTGGTGAAACCTTTTCTGAGAAGTTTATTTGAAATAGTCATTACTCCCTGTTGTTAGGAGCGGCTCTTCCTTAGTGAGGGACATTGTGCTTGGAAAGGTAGAAGATCAGTAAAAGAGAGGAAGACCTTTGATGAAATGGATCAACACAGTAACTACCACAATGGGCACAACAGTGTCTGAGAGTAAAGCTGGCACCAGATAAGACAGGGTTCAGAATTGTTCATAAGAGTCCCTGTGGGTACCTGACTCAACAGCACCTTACAAAACAACATCACATCACTTCCGCCCCACCTTGCTTTAGTGTTCTTCTTGGTGCTGATGCTTGTTTGTTGTTAGATGCCTTTGAGTCCGGTATGCCTCATAGTGACCCTACCTGCAGATCTGAGCCCTGTTCTATCCTACACCGTTCTCATAATCTCTGACTCACTTGAGTCCATTACCACAGTGTCAGTCCACCTTGTTGAGGAGCTTCCTTTCCTTTGCCCTCCTCCCACTTTCCACACATGATGTCCTTCTCCAAGGAATAGTCTTCCCTAGCAACATGCACAAAGTACGTGAGATGATGCTCTTCCATCCTTGCCTCAGAGGAGCGCTCTGACTGCATTTTGTTCAAGGCATATCTGTTTGTCCTTTTGGCCATCCATGTGATGTTCAGTGCTCTTCTCTAACACCACAGCTCAAAGCATCAATTCTTCTTTCATCCTTATTCATTGTCCAGCCCTCAGCAGCACAAGTGATTGTGTAACAAGTAGTTGAAAAGACCATGGTGCTTATTGTTGTTGTTGTGTATTGTTGAGTCAGAACTGACCCAAAGCAGACCCTCCTGCCGGTGTTCAGAGGCAGTTAATCGCACGGGAGAAGATTGCCCATCCTTCTCCCATGGAGCAACTTATTAAGGTAACATTTTGTTAATCTATCTGTTTACTTACTAATCTATTTTCTCCAATTAAGATGTCAGCATCATGATAGAAAAAGAGTTTTGTCACTGCTTTGCCTCGGAAGAGTGCCTGCTCATAGCCACGCTCATATTTATTACCACTGAGTTGGAACTGGCTTAGAGCTGACCCTCCGTTGGCTTGCTGAGGCTTTAAATCCCATAGAATGAGTTTACCCACCTGTTTTTCTTAGAAGCCACTTATTAATTTAAAACACCAGAAAGGCTTGCCATTTACGTTAGCAGCACAACTTTCTGAATAGGTAGTTGGGAAAAAGAATACAACCATCCATAGAGTTAGAGCAATTTTTAAAGACTGATATTCCCTTATAACATCTCCGGACTTCATAGACACAGTCCAGATTAGTAAGTCATTTTGAAGAAAATAAGTTCCCCTTCTCTCACATCTTAATTTGTGAAGAGGCAGAATACAGTGAAAAACCAAGAATTTGGTTCTGTTTTTGCCAATAGCACTTATGTTATGGGAGGTTTGTTCTTTAACCCTCACTCTTCACCTTTGCTCAGTGTTAGCCAAGGTTGGCTAACATTGAGAAGAATGGGAATCCCAGAGCACTTAATTGTGCTCATGTGAAACCTATACGTGGCACGGAAGGTTGTTGGGCAAACAGAGCAAGGGAGAACTACATGGTTTAAAATTAGGAAGGGAGTGTGTCAGGATTATATTCTCTGTCAATACCTGTTCAATCTGTATGCTGAGTAAATTATTTGAGAAGCAGGACTCTATGAAGAGGAATGTGGCATCAGGATCACAGGGAGACACCAATAACCTGTGTTATGCAGATGACACAACCTTGCTTGCTTAAAGTGAGGAGGACTTGATGATGCACTTGTTGCAGAAGATCAAAGAATACAATCTTCAGTATGGAATGCATCTCAATGTCAAGAAAACAGAGATTCTTACCATTGGACTGATAGACAATATGAGGATAGCCGGAGAAAAGATTGAAACTATCAACAGCTTTATCTTACTTGGTACCAGCAATCAGAAAATCAGGAGATGTACTGCACTGGCAAAGTCTGTAGCTGAAGACATCTCCAAATTATTGAGGAGTAATGATGCCAATTAGGGAACTAAGGTGCATCTGAATCAGGCCATGGTCTTTCAGTTACTTGCTATGTATCTGAGAGCTGGACAGTGAATAAAGTTGATGGAGAAAGAATTGAGCTGTCATGTGGGAGGAGAGTATTGAACATCCCAGGGACTGCCAAAAGAACAAATATATCTTAAAGAAGGTGTAGCCAGAGTACTCTTTGGAGGCAAAGATCATGAAGCTTCACCTCACATACGCAGTCAGAGTGCTGAGCTAAGGACTTAGTCAAGCTAGGCGGCCTAATTTTAAAATCCTCGTGAGCAATTTTAAACTGTTCAGAAGACATTTTGAAGCCAATGGTTCTGGAAACTTTCCATCAGCTTGTATAACAGAAAGTTCACACCTTCTTTCTCACCACATCTCACTAACTATAAAAAGAGAAATGAAAGTAATGCTTAAACCTCTTCACTCTCACTCCTCTGAAACTTCGGATAAAGAAAGGTAGGGATAACTTAGTCCACACCCTAGAAAAGCTAATCTAATTGGCTGTATTTACAGTTAAGGAAACAAGCTGTTCAGTGTATTACAGTGATATCAAACTCCATAATTCTGTAACCCACAAAATTCTATGATTCTGTAACTTGAGATATATTAGACATTGCCTTCCACAAATTTATGCTTCACAGGGGAAGTTCACAACTAAAAGCTGGGCACTTTCAACCCATTGGCTTCTTCCTGGGATAAAGGTGAAGCAGTCTGTTTCCATTCAGAGTTAACGATGTGATGCTGTACTGTTAGACACTCTCCCCAGCTTTAAAAGCCAATTTGACCTTAAGGCTACTAGAAATAGACAGGATGCAAACTTTGCCCACTGCTAATTGTGCTTGTATGAAATCCATACCAACTTCAAGAAGCTATTGTCCAAATGCAACAAGGGAATATTGCATGGTTTAAAATAAGGAAGACTGCATCAAGGATGTATCCTTTCTCCATACTTATTCAATCTTTGTTGTTGTTGTTGTTGTTGTTGTTGTTGTTGTATACCATCCAATCAAAACCAACCCACCCCTGACCCTTCAGTGAGTTTTCAGAGGCAGTAATTGCACGAGAGGAGATTGCCCATCCTTCCCCAGCAGAGAAGTTGTGGATTTGAACTGTGCGCCTTCAGGATTGCAACACAGATTCTTATCACTAGGCCACCAGAGCTCCCTATTCAATCTGTATGATGAGCAAGTAATTGATGAATCATATAATTCTATGAAGAGGAATATAGAATCAGGATCAGAGGAAAACTCATCAACATCCTGTGTTATGCAGGTCACACAACCTTGCTGAAAACGAGGAGAACTTGAAACACTTGCTGCAGAAGATCAAGGATTACAGCCTTTGCTATGGATTGCATCTCCACATCAAGAAAACAAAAGTCCTTGTCCCTGAGCCTATATGCAACAACATGGTAGATGGAGAAAGGTTGGAAATAGTCAATTATTTCATATTGCTTCCATCAACAAGCAATACCCTTGGTACCAGCAGTCATGAGATCAGAAGACATATTAGATTTTGCAAGTCTACTGTCAGGCACCTCTCCAAAATAATGAAGAGCAATAATGTCAGAAGACTAAAGTATGCCTGATGCAGACCGTGGCCTTTTTAATCACTTGCTTTGCATCTGAGAACCGGACAATAAATAAGGATAATAGAAGAATTCTTAAGAACTTTGAGAGTTCTTAATTGTGCTCGTGTGAAACGTGTATCTAGACCAAGAAGCTGTTGTGTGAACAGGGCAAGAGAACATCATTTAAAATTAAGAACGGCTTGTGTCAGGGTTGAATTCTTTATACATACTTATTCAGTCTGTGTGCTGAGCCAATTATTCGAGAAGCTAGACTCTGTGAAGAAGAATGTGGCCTCAGGAGTAGATGAAGACTCATCAACAATCTGTACTATGCAGATGACAAAACCTTGCTTACTCAAAGTGAGGGGGATATGAATAGCTTGCTGCAGAAGATCAAACAGTGCAACTCTCAAAATGGATTGTATTGCAGTTTCAAGAAAACAAAAATTTTCACCTCTGGACCAATAGGCAGAATCACTGATAGATGGAGAAGATTGAAACTGCCACCAACTTCATTTTCATTTACTTAGATTCACAATCAATATAGATTCACAGTCAGTACAGTTGGTATCAGCAGTCAGGAGATCAGGAGACATAATTGCACTGTGAAAGTCTGCAGTTAGAAACTCTCCAAATTACTAAGGAGTAATAATGTTAGTTTAAGAGCTAAGGGGAACTTAAAGCAACAGATGAAAACAAAACAAACAAAGAAAAATAACTAAGGTAAACTAAGCTCATGGTCTTTTCAGTCACTGTTATACTCCTGAGAGCTGGACAATGAATAACGATGGCAGAAGAAGAATTGATGAGTTGTGGTTGGGGAAGAGTATTGGATATCATGGACTGGCGAAAGAATGCACAGATAGATCTTGGAAAAGGTGCAGCCAGAGCGCTCCTTGGAGGGAAAGATAATAAAACTTCATCTCACATACCCTGAGCATGTTACTAGAAAAGGCTGCTCCTTGGAGAAGGACATCATTCTTGGAAAGACGGAGGGGTGGAGAAGGAGAGAAAGACCTTCAACGATGTGAACTGACATAGTGACTTCAGTAATGGCCTTGAACATGTCAGAGATGTAAGTTTGGCACAGGATAGGACATGGTTCAGATCTGTTGTTCATAGGGTCGCTGTGAGTCATGCTTGACACAACTGCATCTAAAAACAACAACAGCTATAATTTACTTGTGTTATTTTCCTATTTTTTTGTTGAATAACTAGAAAAGTTAGACATACAAAGATGAAGAGGAATACGTAAAGGTTTATGACACAGACAAGACCAGCATATTTGAAAACAGAAGTGAAGTCAGCAAATCTGAATGTAATACATAAGCGGTATTGAGGAGAGATTTGAAACAAGATAAAGTATGAAATAAAGAATGCCAAAAACTGGTCTTATTGTCTCCCATAGATTTTCCTGGAGCTTAATGATTTTAGTTTTAACATTAAGACTTTAATCCTCTTGGAGTTAGGTTTGTGCATGGTGTGAGGTATGAATCTTGCTTCATTTTTTTATAAAATGGGTAATCAATTTTGATAGTACTATTTATTTAAAAAGTACTATACTTCTCCATTCAATAAATTTCCACTTTGCCGATAAATAAATAGACTTATTTCTGGGCTCTCTTAAATCTCTTCAATTTGTCTATGTATTGACCCTTGAGCTACTATACGGATATTTTTATTATTCTAGTAATAAAGTAAATGTTGAGATTAAGAATACTTGGGTGGAGGGATTGTATAACAATGAAAGAATTTTACCTTTCAAAGAGTGAACTGGGGGAGTGGGCAGCGAGAAAAGTGCAACAATAAATGAATGGAAATTCAAAGTCTGTAAATTTTCATTAAACTTAATAATAATAATTAAAATTTATATTTAAAAAAAGAAGTGGGAAGCTACCTACTTTTTTGTTCTTTATTATTTTCGCTGTTTGGGGCTTCTTTCTATATAAAATTGGAGGTTTTTTTGGTTTTTTTTTTCATTGAAGAATATTGTGGTTTAGATTGGGCTTGTATTATACTAGTAGGCTGTTTGGGGCAATACACGTAGTGAAACTTCATCTCTCATACTTTGAGAATGTTGATAGGAGAGGCTAGTACTTGGAAAGGGTTGTCACACTTGGAAACAGGAGGATCAGTAAAAGAGAAGCTCCTCAACTTGACACATGACTGCAGTAGTGGGTTCAAGCATGTCGGCAGTTGTGAGCTGGGCACAGGATAGGACTAGGTTCAGATTTGTGGTTCACAGGGCCCTATGATCATACTAGACTTGATGGCACCTAACACAACATGATCCTCACTTAGCAATGCTAAAGTGATTAATTATTTGACAGCTAACTGAAATGCCAGCAATTTGAACCCATCAGCTGCTTCACAAGAGAAAGATCTGGAAGTCAGCTTCCATAAAATTACCATCTGGGAACCCTGTGGGGCCTTTCTGCTCTATCCTATCAAGTCACAATAGCAATGAGCTTGGGGTTTTTTGACGTTTTATGAGAAAATTTCTGTTTTGATAGGTTTCATAACAGGATTGAAGCTGCACAAATAGTAAAGAACATAAGGCACTTTCAGATCGAGTCAGCCTTCACTTCAGTGTTCTTCCCAATTCCTGTTTGTAAGGCAGTCTTCTTAGGAGATGCTATTTGTCTTAAGACTCACTATCATTACTCAGTTATTACTTCTTGGACATTTATATGAAAATTTATGCAATGTAGAAAATGTAAGAAAAAATACAGAATAATTATTACCTTGGAGAAAGCTAATGCTAATTTGTTGTTGCTGTTGTTGTTGTTGATTGCCATCAAGTCGAGCACAACTCATAGCAACCCTAGGAACAAAAAGCCTGAAGCCTTTCTATAACTATCGTTTCTTAAAGTTCATAGAGTTTCCAGAGGCATGTTGTTTAGGAAGTGGATGTTACTCCTGCTTTAGGCAAACAATAATAAAGAACATGAAAGAAATTTGGAGATAAATTTCTTAATATTTATTATTCAGACTGAGTTTAATAGGATTTAATAGAAAAAGAGATACCAGAAGAGAAAGGTCAGTGGCAGTTTTCAAGGCTATAATCATCCTTAATTTCTGTTACAGATTCAACTGTATTTGCCAAAACTATGTGTTATAAATCCTAACCTTTAAGCCTGTACTTATAATCTCATTTGAGAAGAGGTTGTCTTTGTTATGTTAATGAGTCAATATTACTATAAGGTTGTTTTAAATAAATTTCTGTTAAGGTATAAAAGAGATTAAATAAGACGAATTGCATTGGTAAGGTCTGCTGTCAGAGACTGCTCCAAAGTACTGAAGAACAATGATATCAGTCTGGAAATTAAGGTGTGCCTATTCCAGGCCATGTTATTGTTGTTGTTGTTGTTGATTGTCCTTGAGTCAAGCACAACTCACAGTAACCCTATGAACGAAAGGCCTGAAGCCTTTCTATACCTGCTGTCATTTATCAAAGTTCATAAAGTTTCCAGAGGCATGTTTTTTAGGCATGAAGTGGATGCCATGCCTGCTTCCAAGTCTTTGCAATTATTTACTGTTCATCAGAGAGCTGGACAATGACTAGGGATGATAGAAGGAGAATTGATGCCTTT
>NW_006399803.1:6423224-6431601 GCF_000299155.1 Elephantulus edwardii
CACCAATCCTGATGCCACAATTCTCCTCATAGAGCCCAGCCTCTCGAATAATCTGCTCTGCATACATGTTGAAAAGGTATGGAGACAGGATGCATCCCTGGCGTATACCCTTCCCTATTTTTTAGGGCTGTTGTACATAGAGGTCACTATGAGTCACAGGCAACTCGATGTCACGTAACAACAACAACAGTCTTCAGTAAGATAAGATTCCAGGTCACATGGAGATCTCCCAGGAACCAGGAAACAGAGGCTGAAGAGACAAAAACCTTCCTCCAGAACTAGCAGGGAGAAAGTATTGTTGTACAGTTGCCATTCTGAGTTTAGACTTCTAGCCTACTAACAACCCAAAGGGAGGCAGTTTGAATCCACCAGTTGTTCTAAGGGAGAAAGATGAGAAATCTCCTGTTAGATTTACAGCCTCCACAAACCTGCTGGTTATGATTCAGTTCCTAGTCCAAGGCAATGTGTTATTTTAGAGTTTTTATTTTGTGTAAATAATCCATTTAGTTTGCATGCACATCTGAAGTAAGAAACAGAAAAGAATAAAAGAAGAGCTGAGCTGTATATAATTTAGAGGGACCTATGGAAAGCATGAAATATTTGAAGGGCTAAGTCCGTTCTTTTGTCAAACGGCTTGTATGTGTGGGGCAAAGAGACAGGTATTTATAAGTGGGGCTGTGTGTGGCTAAAAGTAAGTTAGAGTAATGAGTAAAGAGTAAACAAGTTCCTTCTGCTATCCCCTTCCCCCAGGGTAGAAATTAAGCAGAAAGGAAACATATCTTGCTGGGTTTGAAGTAACTTCCCCCCAATTTTCTAGCAAAAGACAGTTAACATCCATCATTCTACATTATAAACCATAAATATCTATTCTTTTTCCTTGAATGTGGTACCAATAAAAACTAAGGCCAATCATCAAGGGTGAATTATTTAATACAGTAGTGTTTTAATAGCTGAGAAGAGACACAAATAGTAGCGAGCCTGTGGCTAATGGATTTCCCTAGTAGGAGATAAAAGGCTGATTACACAGCAGAGCATGTGAAGACCTGGTGCATTAATGACAATTTACAGGTCAGCTCACTTACAGAGTGATTTAAAATGCACCATCTGTTTTCTAACTGTATACTGATAACTATGATTTTTATAGGCAATCAACGTCTCTTCAACCAGGAGAACTGTTACAGTTTGGCATTTTGGCATAATGTTTTACTGACTAGACCCTCCATTCTTTCCAAATGAAATAGTCTCTAAGTTGACATGACTGATATCAGCTGATCTTGCTTTCGACTCAGCCCTCTATGCCAAGTTAGAGAATTAAACCCCATTGCTCTAAGCTATCCATTGTACGTAGTCAATGAAATTAGCTTCTCTCTCATGCATCTGCAGTGCTACTAGTTATGTACCAGCCTTGGCAATGTGGAAAAAATAGTCACTCAAGTAATTCTTAAATGACCCACGTGGTTTAAATGAAAAATTCCATTTGAGAATGGGAGCACTAGCAGCCGTGGATGACCCAATTGGGTTCTCCC
Organism: Elephantulus edwardii; assembly: GCF_000299155.1. Classification (NCBI taxonomy): domain Eukaryota; kingdom Metazoa; phylum Chordata; class Mammalia; order Macroscelidea; family Macroscelididae; genus Elephantulus; species Elephantulus edwardii. Next base: position 6,424,751 of record NW_006399803.1, read on the forward strand.
CCTTTCTTTCTTTTCTCTCCTTCCTTTCAGTTCTTGATATCCATGAACCCCCTTCCCTTTCTCTACACACAGTCTCTCCCTTTCTCTCACATTATTGTTTATTGCTGTATACTGTCGAGTCAGAGCACTCCAGTGTTCCCCCCCACTCCCCAGAGGCTGTAAATCACATGAGAAGAGATTATCCATCTTCTTTGGAGCAGCTGATGAGTTTGAACTGCTTGCCTTTGTGTCTGCAGTGCCCTTTCTTACTTCTAAGCCACCAAGAGCTCCCCTTTTACTTTCTGTGGAGATGAAGAATGAGGGCTATGGATACCTTCCCTTACTGCGTCCAGATTCTGCTTCTGCACTGTACTTCCTGTGGTGACCTTGAAAAGTTGTTACCAGGTTCTGTGCCGCTGTTGCCTCGTATGAAAATGGTAATGCCTGACTCAAGAGGAGGATTAAATTATTCAGCATGCATTAAGCATTTAAAGTAGTGTCTGGCCCATAAAAATGTTGCAATAAGGTTGTTATTACTGTAATTATAAGAGACAATTGGGTGAGAGGCCAGACACTGCTCCTGTCTTTGGTCTGCCCGTGTAAATTAAATAGGATTTGTGAGCTGAAGTTGGCAGGATAGGAAAAAACAAACCAACAAACAACATTGTCCGACCTCTTTTTCTAACTGTATACTGTTGTCATTCATTAATAGAACATACATTTGTTGAACATCTCCCGGGTACTAAATTGGTGGTTCTCAATGCATGAACCCCACCTAAGCATCATCAGCAAGACCCGGGACCTTGAAAAGTAAATTATTTCCCCAGATCTCCAGGCTTACTCAATCAGAAAAGTCTGGGAACAGGGCCAAGTAATCTATGTTTTAGCAAGCCCTCCAAGTGTTTCTGATGCGCTCAGGACCACGGCTTCAGATGTACTTCTTAAGTGAGACTGCCGGGCCCTTGAGTATAAACATGAATAAGACATAGTTCCCAACCTTAAGGAGCATGCCTTCTCCTGGGAGAGGCTGGCTTGTAAACAAGAACACACAAGCATTCTAAGAATGAGGAAGAAAATGCTCACGGAGAGCTATGGTCCCCAAAAGATGGGCTGTCCAGTTGTACACTTTGAGTGCAGAATTTGAGACAATTCCTAAAGAAGTGACTCTTGAAGTGAGTCGTGGGGAAAGACGAGGAATGATCTAGTGTGCATTCACAGAGGGGAGCTTGTAAACACCCTGTGATGAGCGCGCATGTACACAGATCTCAACTTCTCCTGTAGTAGCTCTTACAGAGAAGGGGGGGTTTTGGACTTGTTCGCTGTTGTATCCCCAGTTCATAAAACAGGGGACACTCATTGGAGGTGCTCAGTTCCAACTGAAATGATTGGATGAAAAAGTCCTAAACCCCTACACGTGTCATTTTCACCAAATAATTTCTTTTTAGCGTAATTGAGACAGACCAACTTCAATATGAGCCTTCTACTTTAAAGCGTTATATACCTGCAGAAACAAGTCAGTGACTAAATTTTTTTTAAAAAATCATTTCTATAAAGCATGAGTTGTATGTTTACCACCGAGTATTCTGAAAAAGCTCAGCAAAGACCACTGCACTTGCTTGATAACATGAGTACCCTGAGCCTCAAACTTAATCCAGATATGCAAATTATTGCTACATCTTATGGACACATTTGTCCTTCTTCATTAAAATAGGAAGAACCAAATAGCCAAGATATCACATTTCCTTATGCTTTAGTTAGATTGAACACTGCATATAAAATGATTGGACCTAGTGTGCTTCCAGTCAGACTCTCATATGTTATTCTATGCCAGATGCTCACCCTTCTTCCTTCTTCTTGATGCCACGGTAGACTTCATAGTGGCAGAATCGTCCCTATGGATGCCTCTGCATCTTCACCCTGACCACAGCAATGGGACTGTGGCCAATTCAAAAGGAAAGACTTATGCCAAACTAGACTGTGATACAGAGGTTTCCGTCCTGTGAGAGGGCACTTCTAAAGGAGCTGACACGTGAGGCTCCCTCCCCAGCTCCCAGCTCTATCTAGTCTGGCTTCTTATACCTGGTTAATTACTTCTCTGGTGTGCTCGCTGTGTTCTCTGATCTGACAAAGCCTCAGAGGAGAGCTGCTTTAACCTGTGTCCCTAATCAAGTGGATCCGAGATCATAGGCATGTTTGGGGATGAAGGGACCTTGGAGGTGGTGACCAGCATCCTTCTTATCCCAAAGCCCTTGTTTCACTACTTTACTAGGAACTGGGGACTTTCAGGTACAGAATGTGTAAATAGTCTATTACAGAACGAATTTTCCCCTTATAGAAGGTATTAGTGAAAATGCATAATATTTTTAAACACCTATGCTTAAAGGCTTGCTTTTGGTTTTACTTCTTTTATTGTTAAATGGACTTATAAGCTATTTCAAATTTAATTTAGGATTGAAACTAAGTCCTCAAAATAAATTAATAAATGAAATTTGGTTTTAATTTTGCTCCATTTGATGTCTAGATTTATACTTCTGCCAATACTTTGTTTAAACAGATAGACTGTCCAAAATATAGGAGAACTAATATCAGAACTGATTTGGCTTAAAAGTTGTTTGAATATGTTTACAAAATATAGCCTATTTCACATACAGTGCAGGTATTTTAATTATATTGCATTGATTCCAACTCCTGTAAAATCTGTAGAACAGAATAGAATTTTCCATAAGAATCCCATGGCTATAATTGTTCATGGAAGCATTCTACTTGTTGAAACAAAGGGTCAAGTTGGTCTGATGGAAGTATTGTGTTGCTGTGTACTGTAGGGTCAGAATCAACTCATAGCTGGCCCTCTAGTGGGTTTTTAGAGGCAGTTAATCACACAGGAGGAGATTGCTACTATGCAACCCCTCGGTGGATTCGAACTGTGTTACATTTGCTTGGCAGTGCAATATCTTACCAGTAGGCCACCAAAGTTCCCTGATAAAGATATTGTTTATGGGCTGTCCAGTCAAGTATGACTCACAGTGACTCTCTGGACAACACTTCTGAACCCTTTCTTATCCTATCCCGTCCTTATCATCTCTTACATTCCCGAGGCCAAGGCTGCAGTCATTGTATTCTTCCATCTCATTGAGAGTTTTCCTCTTTTTCACTGGCCCCCCCACCTTTCATAGCATGATATCCCTTCTCCAAAGAACAGCCCCTCCTACCAACATGCCCAGAGTATGTGATTCGAAGCTTTGCCATCCTTCCCTCCAGGGAGCACTCTGGCTGTACCTTCTTTACAATATATCTATCCATTCTTTTGGCAGACCAGGGAATATTCAGTACTTTTCTCCAACACCACATGTCCAAAGCATTAAATCTTTTCTCATCCTTATTCATTGTCCAGTTCACAGACATATAATCAGTGATTGAAAAGACCCTGGCTTGAATAGGGCACACTGGCATCACTACTGCTCAGTACTCTGGGCAATTCCTTAACAACACACTTTCCCAGTGCAATACGTCTTGTGATTTCTTGACTACTCATTCCAAGGGTGTTGAGTTTGCATCCAAGCAAGATGAAATGGTTGACAGTTTTCATCTTTTCTCACCTGCCATAACGTTTCCTATTGGCCTGATGGTGAGGATTTTTGTCTTCTTGAGGTTAAGACATAATCCATTATAAGTCACTTCTCCTTGGACCTCAGTTTTGCATCTTTAAAAGCAGAAGATGGGTCTACAAGTGCTTTCCAGTACACAGTTCTCCTCTTTTTAGGTTTTACTTCTCCAGAGCAGCTCTAAAGGGTTAAGGCATGAAGACAGAGAATTACACAAACTCTTATCTGAGCTTGCTTGAGCACACTCTCCTTCTACCTCTCTTCTCTCTTCTTTTCCTCTCTCTGGCTCTCTACTTCTCACACTTTCTCTGTTTTTCATACTCATGTGCATGCACACACACACACACACACACACACGCACGCACACACACATTCCCTTGGTCTATATGGGTCTGTTCTCACATTCCATGTTCCAGTCACTAGTATCTGCTTACAAGTATTCCTCCTCCTTTGTGTTTCCATACTTGAAGGCTCAGCCTCAGTTGCCCTATCTGCGAGTATAAGCGTGCTCTGTTGTTTTCAAAGGTCTGCTATTTCAAAAGTGAATGGCTAATCCTTCCTCCTAGTCTGTCTTAATTTGAATGCTCAGATTTAGAACATTATCTGACAGACAAGCAATCTATGGAAAAGAGCAGATGAAAGATATTTCCCAATTGTAGAAATAACCAACAGATTCAGTGTTGTCCCTGTCCTTAACATGTATGTCTTGACCCACCTCTTTCCCTGCTCCACCAGCATTCCCTTCTACTCCCACCTACTCCTTTCAACACCTATCTGCCCCCCCCCCATCCCTTGATGTGATGGCTCATATCTCAAGATTTCTGGGCTTCTGTGATTCCGAATACCTCAAGCTGCTACCAGTTTCATCTGCTGCGGGCAGTAACTCTTGAGTTTAGGAGTCTGTAAATACAAATACTAGGTACTAGTGTCTGATAAGGCTTCCTATCTCAGATGGTTCTAAGGAAAGGTACTTTGCCTTGAACTTCTGCTGCAGGATTGACTTCTTGTGGCTAAGACTTTTTCTCTTCCATGTGTAGTACACTGTAGTCACAATGGAATAGTTTCCCATCTGTGTAATGCAGATGACACAACCCTGCTTGCTAAAACTGTGGAGGACCTGAAGCGCTTACTGCAGAAGGTCAAGGACTGTAGCCTTCAATATGGATTGAAGCTCAACATCAAGAAAACAAAGATACCCATCACTGGGCCAATTGGCAGCATCATGATAGATGGTGAAGAGATTGAGATTGTTGACAGCTTCAGTTTGCTTGGCTCCACAATCAGCACTCATGGTACCAGCAGCCAGGAAATTAAAAGATGAATTGTATTGGGAAAGTCAGCTGTCAGAGACCTCTCCAAAGACTCAAGAACAATGCTGTCACTCTGGAGACTATGCTGCAACTGACTCAGGTGATAGTCTTTGCAATTCCTTGCTATATATCAGAAAGCTGGACAAGGACTAGGGATGACAGAAGAATTGATGCCTTTGATCTGTAGTGCTGGAGAAGAGTATTGAATATAACATTGTCTGCTAGGAGAAAAAACAGATTCATCCTAGAGAGGGTGAGACAAGGCTGCTCCTTGGAGGCAAGGATTCTGAAGCTCCATCTGACATACTTTAGACATGTTTCAAGGCGGGACCAGTCCTTGGAGAGGGATGCCATGCTTGAGAGGGTGGAGGGACAGGGCAAGATAGGAAGACCCAGGATGAGGTGGATTGATTCAATGACTGGGGTAATAGGTGTATCAGAGACAATAAGATTGGCACAGGAGAGAGCAGAGTTTAGGGCTGTTGTACATAGGATTGCTATGAGTTGCAGGTGACTCAACAGCTCATAACAACAACAACATAAGGGTCTGTGACAAGATATGCTTTGTTTCTAGGTGTACAATAAAATTGACTGGGTCGTTGTGTTGCTATTGCGTCAGATCTAATTCATAGCTGACCCACCAGCAGGTTTCCAAGACTGTAAATCACACAGGAAGAAATTGTTCATCTTTCTCTCTTGGAGCTACTGTAGATTCAAACTGACAGAGAGCATGGACTTTGGATTAGCAGTAGAACTCCCTTCAGATGACATATCCACAACTCCGTAGTAACTAGACTATAAGTCATAAATAAATAGATGGGAAAATACCAACCAGCTTTCCAATATGAAATAATGATAACAGACATATTCTCTCTCTCTCTCTCTCTCTCTCTCTCTCTCTCTCTCTCTCTCTCTCTCTCTCTCCCTCCCTCCCCCCCTCACACACATACACACACACACACGTTTTTGTAGCTTTAGGAAAAGCATGAATATGATTTTAAATAAGAATTTGCCACTTGTAACACCTGTTGATGGGCAGTCTCCTCCCGTGCAATTATCTGCTTCTAAAAATCCCCCAGAGGGTCAATTATTGATTGGTTCCAACTTTATGGTACACAACAACAATACTTGTTGACCAGTTACTTTGTTTATTTTATACATATTTATTAATCTGCAAATAGGTTTTCTGTGTCAGTTAAGGGCTCAGCAGCAACTTACAGAGTGACTATGACATTATCTGATTATTTGTTAAAAATATAAAACACACTATGTTTAATTAAAAAGATCAGGAATGTGTGAGAACATACATAAGATTCTAGACCAGAATATCCATTTTTGCCTTGTTGTTGTTATCTGCCATTGAGTAGTCTGCAACTCATAGTGTTCCTATGTACAACAGCTCTGAAGCCTGCCCTGTCCTGACATAGTCTCACTGACTCTGACACACCTATCCCCTTGCCCCAGTTACTGTATCAATCCATCTCATCCAGAATCTTTCTCTCCTGTACTATCTCTCCACCTTTCCAAGCATGTCTTTCTTCAAGGACTAGTCGCTCCTGGCCAAATGCCCAAAGTATATGAGACAGTGCATCAAAATTCTAGCCTCCAAAGGAGAAACTTAGTTTTACTCTCTCCAGGACAGACTTATTTCTTGGAGGTCCATGGTATGTTCAAGACTCTTCTCCAGCACTGCAACTCAAAGGTATAAATTCTTCTTCTGTCATCCTTAGTCATTGTCCAGATCTCTGATGTAGTTTTGAAAACCACATCCTGGATCAGGTACACCTTAATCTCTATATTACATGATTGCTTCTCAATACTCTGGAGGGGTCCCAGACAGCAGATTTTCCCACTGTAATTCACTTTGCTCGGCTCCACAGTTAACACTCTTGGTACCAGCAGTCAGGAAATCAAAAAGCTTATCGCGATGGGAAAGTCTGCCGTTAGGGACCTCTCAAAC